>NC_046156.1:46076995-46446995 GCF_011064425.1 Rattus rattus
GTATATGTGGGCGTTCTTCCTTTATTGTTATTGAAGACCAGCTTTAGGCCATGGTGGTCTGATAGCACGCATGGGATTATTTCTATTTTTCTGTACCTTTTGAGGCCCGTTTTTTGACCAATTATATGGTCAATTTGGAGAAAGTACCATGAGGAGCTGAGAAGAAGGTATATCCTTTTGAATTAGCATAGAATGTTCTATAAATATCTGTTAAGTCCATTTGGTTCATGACTTCTCTTAGTCTGTCTACGTCCCTGTTTAATTTCTCTTTCCATGACCTGTCTACTGCTGAGAGTGGGGTGTTGAAATCTCCTACTATTATTGTGTGAGGTGCAAAGTGTGTTTTGAGCTTTAGTAAGGTTTCTTTTACGTATGTAGGTGCCTTTGTATTTGGGGCATAGATATTTAGGATTGAGAGTTCACCTTGGTGGATTTTCCCTTTGATGAATATGAAGTGTCCTTTCTTATCTTTTTTGATGACTTTTAGTTGAAAATTGATTTTATTTGATATTAGAATGGCAACTCCAGCTTGCTTCATCTGACCATTTGCTTGGAAAGTTGTTTCCCAGCCTTTTACTCTGAGGTAGTGTCTGTCTTTGTCTCTGAGGTGTGTTTCTTGTAGGCAGCAAATTGTTGGGTCCTCATTGCATATCCAGTTTGTTAATTATGTCTATTTATTGGGGAATTAAGTCCATTGATGTTGAGAGATATTAAGAAATAGTGATTGTTGCTTTCTGTTATCTTTGTATTTGGATGTGAAATTATGTTTGTGTGCTTTTCTTCTTTTTGTTTTGTTGCAAAACTATTAATTTTTTGCTTTTTTCTAGGGTGTAGCTTGCCTCCTTGTATTTGGTTTACAATTTATTATCCTTTTTAGGACTGGATTTGTAGAAAGATATTGTGTAAATTTGGTTTTGTCATGGAATATCTTGGTTTCTCCATCTATGTTAATTGAGAGTTTTGCTGGATACAGTAACCTGGGCTGGCATTTGTGTTCTCTTAGGATCTGTATGACATCTGTCCAGGATCTTCTTGCTTTCATAGTCTCTGGTGAGAAGTCTGGTGTGATTCTGATAGGTCTGCCTTTACGTGTTACTTGACCTTTTTCTCTTACTGCTTTTAATATTCTTTCTTTCTTTTGTGCATTTGATATTTTGACTATTATGTGACAGGAAGAGTTTCTTTTCTGGTATAATCTATTTGGAGTTCTGTAGGCTTCTTGTATGTTTATGGGCATCTCTTTCTTTAGGTTAGGGAAGATTTCTTCTATGATTTTGTTGAAGATATTTACTGGCCGTTTGAGTTGGTAGTCTCCACTCTCCTGTATACCAATTATCCTTAGGTTTGATCTTCTTATTGTGTCCTGGATTTCCTGTATGTTTTGGCCCAGTAGCTTTTTCTGTTTTACATTATGTTTGACAGTTGTGTCAATAATTTCTATGCAATCATCTGCTCTTGAGAGGTTCAGTCTTGGCAGGACCAAGGGCTTCCCCTTCCACTGGTCCTCTTACTAGGCTATTCATTGCTCTTCATAGGCTATTCATGAGGTTGGAGCCCAGGGTCAGTCCACATATAGTCTTTGGGTAGTGGCTTAATCCCTGGAAGCTCTGGTTGGTTGACATTGTTGTTCATATGGGATCTTGAGGCCCTTCCAGCTCTTCCAGTCCTTTCTGAAGAACTTTAATAAGCAGAATGAGTTTTCCCAAAAATATATTGAACTATTTTGCTAAAAAAATGCTCATTTATTTATTCTTTGGTAAACAATAAAGTCAGAAAATTTTTATCATATTTTACAAGCAATTAGCAAGAAATCAATTAATATTAACATAGATATTGTTATTTATAAGCATTTTCATAGCTGTTTTTAACTTTTATATTATTCAGGGACTACCTCTTCCTTCTCTGGAAACACTGAGGCACATGCATGTAATATATAATGATGGAAATATTTCAGGTAGTACCAGGAGTCTGTTCTTTAATCCTATGTTTCCTGACTCTAATTATCTTGTTTCAGTAATGGTGAAGAGCTTTTAGTAATATTTAGGAAAGAATGAGAGTTTTTTAAATTTGTCTTAAATATGTTTTTAAAGAATGTGAGTCTGCACAGATGTTAAGAACTCAGTGAAAATTTGTAAAAAACAGTGAAGGACTTAGATAAAAATTAAATACTGCAGAGGCAGAATTAGGACAGTGGGCTTGGTTTTGGTTTTCTATAGTGACAAGAATCAGGTAGCAACAAGCATTCAAATGATCTAATTCTTTCAATAAATAAGGATGTGAATGACTGGGCGGGAGCACCTAATAACAGTGGGGTAACTAAAGAAGTTACCATTAATACAGACACCACTTTTGGCAGTGATTCGGTCTGTGAACATAGATAGTGTCAAATACGGTGGGAAAGTCCCCTTCTGATATTGTCTAATGAGGAAGTTGTTTAACCTTTTATTTTAAAGTGTTAAGATGTTGAAACTAGGGGTTGGGGATTTAGCTCAGTGGTAGAGCGCTTGCTTAGCGAGCGCAAGGCCCTGGCTCCGAAAAAAAGAAAAAAAAAAAGATGTTGAAACTAGAATTTTACCTGATATTGTGTTTTTAGGAACGTGGTTGCCTTCAGAAACGTATTCAGTTGTGAGCCTTTTGCAAACTGGTGGGATAATGGCAACAACCAAGTAGCTTTTGGCAGAGGAAACAGGATTCATTGTCTTTAACAATGATGATTGGTAAGTGGATAGTGATTAAAGAAGGATTTTATAATATTACACTCCACGAGGTTTCTTTTCATTTCCTGTTCATTTATATTTTTTTCATACATGAAAAATCTTTAGACAAGAAATTTAAGTCACAAATAAAGCTTCAGTATACATAAGAAAATTATGATATGTGCTTTCCTATTTTTCCTTCGTGCTAATACAATTTTGGTCTTTGACCTTTAACCACAGCAAATAATGAGAGTAGCATATATTCAAATTGCAGGCTCATTTGACACATTTTACAAAGCAAAAGTAGTAAACATACATCTTTTTTTTTGAGTTTTGTACACAGAAATAAAAATGCTTCAATTTGTATTCTTTCACATGTTGGTCACCAGTTGAACCAGCACAATTTGTTGAAAATTCTGCTTCCCCATCCACAACACTGAATGGTTTTAGTTTGTCAAACATCAAGTGACCAGCGTTAGCTGGATTCATTTCTGGGTCTTCAGTTCTATTCTATTGATCTACCTGCCTGTGTCTGTAACAATATTATGCATTTTTGTTTATTCACTATTGCTTTATTGTACAGCTTGAGGTCAGGGATGATGATTCCTCAAGAAGTTGTTTTATTCTTGAGAATAGTTTTCACTATCCTGTTTTTGATGTTGTTGCTGTTGTTGTTGTTGTTATTCTAAATGAACTTTAAAATTGCTCTTTTTAACTCTATGAAAAATTGAGTCAGAATTTTTGAGGGTATTGCATTGAATATGTAAATGTTTTTTATAGGATGATCATATTTTTACCTTATTAATCTTGTCAATCCATGAATATGGGTGATGTTTCCATCTTGTGAGGTATTCTTTTAGTTTTTTCTTCCGGGACTTGAAGTTCTTGTCATGCAGATTTTTCACTTTCTTGGTTAGAGTCACACAAAGTATTTTATATTATTTATGACTATTTGGAAAGGTGCTGTTTCCTAGTTTCCTTTTTCTTTTTTTTCTTTATTAACTTGTGCATTTCTTATTTATATTTCGATTGTTATTCCCTTTTCCAGTTTCCGGGCAAACATCCCGTTCTATATGGGCTTCCCCTCCCATTTCTCCCCCCATTATCGCCCTCCCCCCAACAATCACATTCACTGGGGGTTCAGTCTTGGCAGGACCAAGGGATTCCCATTCCACTGGTGCTCTTACTAGGCTATTCATTGCGACCTATGAGGTTGGAGCCCAGGGTCAGTCTTTGGGTAGTGGCTTAGTCCCTGGAAGCTCTGGTTGGTTGGCATTGTTGTTCATATGGGGTCCCAAGCCCCTTCAAGCTCTTCCAGTCCTTTCTCTGATTCCTTCAACGGGGGTCCCATTCTCAGTTCAGTGGTTTGCTGCTGGCATTCGCCTATGTATTTGCTGTATTCTGGCTGTGTCTCTCAGAAGAGATCTACATCCGGTTCCTGTCGGCCTGCACTTTGCTTCATCCATCTTATCTAATTGGTTGGCTGTATATATATATGGGCTACATGTGGGGCATGCTCTGAATGGGTGTTCCTTCTGCCTCTGTTTTAAACTTTGCCTCCCTATTCACTGCCAAGGGTATTCTTGTTCCCCTTTTAAAGAAGGAGTGAAGCATTCACATTTTGGTCATCCCTCTTGAGTTTCATTTGTTCTGTGCATCTAGGGCAATTCAAGCATTTGGGCTAATAGCCACTTAACAATGAATGCATACCATGTGTGTTTTTCTGTGATTGGGTTACCTCACTCAGGATGATATTTTCCAGTACCCTCCATTTGCCTATGCATTTCATAAAGTCACTGTTTTTGATAGCTGAGTAGTATTCCATTGTGTAGATGTACCACATTTTCTGTATCCATTCCTCTGTTGAAGGGCATCTGGCTTCTTTCCAGCTTCTGGCTATTATAAATAAGGCTGCTATGAACATAGTGGAGCATGTGTCCTTCTTATATGTTGGGGCATCTTTTGGGTATATGCCCAAGAGAGGTATAGCTGGGTCCTCAGGTAGTTCAATGTCCAATTTTCTGAGAAACCTCCAGACTGATTTCCAGAATGGTTGTACCAGTCTGTAATCCCACCAACAATGGAGGAGTGTTCCTATTTCTCCACATCCTGGCCAGCATTTGCTGTCACCTGAGTTTTTGATCTTAGCCATTCTCACTGGTGTGAGGTGAAATCTCAGGGTTGTTTTGATTTTTGCATTTCCCTTATGACTAAAGATGTTGAACATTTCTTTTAGGTGTTTCTCAGCCATTCGCATTCTCAGCTGTGTGCACCCGGTCCCAGATGGCGTTAGGGTGTTTGCCTCTGTAGTCCCAGGCTCATGTTTGCTTGTGAGTGGTTGCTTTTGAGCTCTCTGTGAGGGTGGCAACCAGGAGGGTCTGTGCCGCCTTTTCTGGGAGCCCCCGTACACCTGGGTCCCAGATGGCATTAGGTCTTTTCCTCTGGAGTCAGAAATGTGGGCAAAGTGTAGTCTCTTCTGGCCTCCCAGGCATGTCTGCCCCTCTGAAGGGTTAACTCTCCCTCCCATGGGATTTGGATGCAGAGAACTGTTGGTCAGGTCCCTTCTGGTCTGGGCGGTGTCTGGAGCATGGGGAACCTGCATCTCTAGTGCCCCTATCTTCCAGTTCCCAGAGGCCCTATACAGTTTCCTCTTGGGTGAGGGATGTGGGCAAGGGTGGGCACTATTGGTGGTTTCTCCTGCTCTGCAGTCTCAGGAGTGCCCACCTGTCCGGGCGGTGAGCTCTCTCTCTCCCAAGGGGTTTGGGGGCAGTGAGCTGCGTGCCGGGATCAGTGAGGTAGTAAACATACATCTTAACATCTTAAAGAAGGGGCCATATTAGTACTGGAGTACTTTCTCCAGTACTTATGATTATCACTTATATATTCATTCATTTTACAGTCTTCAATTCTCTATGTCTGTATTTTAAATATTTTTAAGGAATATTTGCATCTGGACATGGGTTTCTTCAATATGTTGCTTACTCTACATTTAAAACTCTCAATATTGTCTATTCACCTCTAGTACCTGTGTTCTTTTATGGTTCCTTCAAATCTAGGTCAGTACCAGGAGTGGTGCTCAAAGCCATTTGTCCTAGTACTGAAAAATCAGAAGCACACATATTGCCAGATGTCTGAGTTCTCCTTTTCTGAGTAGTGAATTTCAGTTCAGCCATTGCTATGTAGAGAGACCATGTCGCACAAACAAAATAAAACAAAAATGGATTCTAGCTTAGAGAATCTCGTTCGGAGCCAGTGAACTGTCTCAATTCAAAATTAGCTTTCTATCAGGTTGAGATTACTTTTTCATAAGCATGCTTCATTGGCTTCAACCAAATAATTGAAGCATGTAACATTTTTCTTTCTCTGAAAGAGTGCGTAGTTGGTTGTTTAGGAGAACTAGAATTATTTCATGTGCACACTTTTCTACTACAAACTTGTATGTATCTATAGAAATGCTAGTTTTCTTTTAATTCTAGAAAAATTGTTTGTGACATCATATAATTGAAGTTTTAAAGAATTAATGCTATTAAAATAAAAAAAGAATCTCAATCAGAGTGTAAATCCAGCAAAGGACAGACTGAAAACAATGACAATCCTCAGGGGAGGCCTTTACTCTTGAACTTGTATTTGTTGTCTGAATTTCTTTGTCTGGACACCACAGCCCATGAAACCAACACACATTTAAAACAGTGTCTTTGGTAGAGAGAACCTGCTTGCTCCAGCTGACACTGTCTTGGTAATTGGATTATGTTCCTGAACTCTGAGTTCTTATTGTTCTACAGTACATGGTTGGGGCACTGATCATTCTGTGGACAATACATAATGAATCTTCTTGCATGAGACTGGGTTGAATTTCAATTAAATACTAATTTTTTTTCCCCAGCGCTTTGTCAACAACCATACTGTCTGGTCTTCCTGCTGGCACATATTGTGATGTCATTTCAGGAGAAAAAGTCAATGGCAATTGCACTGGACTTAAAGTAAATGTTGGCAGTGATGGTAAAGCTCACTTTTCTATTAGTAACTCTCCTGAAGACCCATTCATTGCTGACTCAAAGTTGTGAGAGTCAAATTAAAGATGTGAAAAAGCACATCACTTGAGTCTGTGTCTTTTTCATATGTCCTGCATTATATTTTAATTTCTATTTTGTTTCTTTATTAATATGTGTGCTGTGTCTATTTGAGCATTAGAATGTATGTAGGTTGTTTGAACAATCATGTGCAATGGCCTTTCTGCTCTTTCTTTTTCCATAAACTGTGAATCACACTGTATTCATCAGGTTTCTCTGGAAAGCACTTTTTCCTTGTGGTAATAAACCTGTAAACAATACACTTGAATAGACAGAAATCTTCAAACACACAAAGAGTCATAAGATAGCATCATCAATGTGGATTGTTTTCTAAATGCAGGCAAAGGCAGGCACAAGATCAGGCAAGGCGTATGATTGGGCAGTGAAAACGGAGGACAAACAGAGTTTTGGAGAGAGGAGAGAGAAAGGAGAAAAGGAGAAGAACCAAGATGGAGGCAGAGAAGGACGACCCACATCTGTGTGACCTTAAAGGGCCACAAATAGTTATGAATATTTTATAAGGAATGGATTTTTATAGGAAGATTTGTTTTATCTAGGTGGGCAGTTTATATCTATAATAATTAGCTCTGAGTTTATTGTGCTGATGTTTTGTGAAGTGAGAACTTAGTGATATAAATATGATTGATAAATTACAAGGTTATTGAGTTTTGATTTTAACAGGTTACTGGGAGTTTTGACAATAACCACAGGGGCAGATATTGGGAATGTGAGCAGAGTCCTCAGCTAAAGAGTTGCAAATAGGTGGCTACTGCCAGGCTTAGAGAGTTAGCACTGTGCCAGTGTGGGATGGAGATTGGGAGCTTGGCAAGTCAGGTTGAGATGCCTTGATGATTAAGGTAAAAACACCTTGCATAGGCCATGTGGCCCACTGGAGCCAGCAATAGCGTGGGATGGTGCTTTTTGTTTTATTATTTACCGCAACACATCCTAGATACAGATAGCACTAGCAGAAAGTCTAAATGTTTTTCCAAAGAAAATTCTCAGTTGTCTGAATGATGTTCTGATAAATAGTTTTCTTTACTATTAGTATATTTTTTCATGTATTCTTTTTAAAGCATGAAAAATTATTTTCAAAAAATTTCATCGAGAGTCTAATCATTTATTAAATATCACTTTGACTACTTGAAAATCTATCATTGTTTAATTTCATCTCCTGACTCTTTTCTTCAAATTTCTGTTATATTTAATTTTTCCAGGAAAAAAAGTTTTCCTAATTCTACATCATTCACACGTGTATGCATAAATATATATAATTTAAGTTAATCATTCAAAATCTCATCATATGTGCCATAACCTTCCATCTTTCCCATTCACTTTAAAGCACACTTACTCATACATACGCATATGTATGTTCAAATCTTTTTGTTGATATCTGGTACTTAAGTAGAAGGCTTGTGTGAATGTTAGTGGGAGGTGGTTTAGTTGATGAAAAAAAAGTTCTCAGTGGTTACACTCATAATTAGTATGTCTCTACTATCACAGTACTGCCTAATACTCAATAGCCACCCTTGAAATAATGGAACCTTAGGGGTTATTGCCTGATCCAAAGTGAATTTTGAAGTTTCCAATGTTCTGTGCAGGAAAAGATTAATTTGCTGGTACATGGTTGCAAAATTTTATCTTGTAAAGATAACTGATTTACACAGAAGACCTTTCCATTCTCTGGATATTACTTCATTACTTCCTAGATCATCCTTGAACTTCATTACTTCCTAGATCATCCTTGATCCTTCACTCTAAGGCATTGCAGAGCTATTCCTTTTTCGATGAGTAAATAATAGTTTTTAATTTTAACAGATTGATCAATTATTTCTTTCTGTACTAGGAGTCTCCGAATTCAAACACAACCTTCATTGTTCAAAGCTTGGTAAAGTCTATCAAGGAACCTTTTGTTTTCCACTCGTTAAGTCATTTGTGGCTATTGTGTTGTTTCCTTAATTTCTTTCTCAGTCCATTTGTCTTTTGAATAGAGGAGTGATATGATTGTGTGTGTGTGTGTGTGTGCGTGTGTGTGTGTGTGTGTGTGTGTCTGTGTGTGTTGAGTTAATCTTGTATCCAGCCACTCAGTGAATGTGTTTATCATCTGTAGGCATTGCATGGTAGAAATTGTGGCGGTTAGCTATAGTATCATATCACCTGCAAATAACAATACTTTGACTTCTCTCTTTCTAATTTGTATCCACTTGATCTTCTTTAGGCGTCTTATTGCTGTAGCTAGTACTTCAAGGAGTATATTAAATAGGTACTCAGATGGTGGAGAAATACTTAAAGAAATGTTCAAAATCCTTAGCCATCAGTAAAGCACAAATGAAAATGCCTTTGAGATTCCATCTTATGCCTGTAAGAATTTGTAAGAATTGCTAAGATGTGACAAATCATGCTGGCAAGGACATAGAACGAGGATAATATTCTTGCATTCTTGGTGGAGTACAGCCACTTTGGAAATCAGTATGGAAGCCCTTACAAAATTTGGGACTCAAACTACCGCAAGACCCAGCTGAACCACTCAGGGTCATATACTCAATAAATAGTCCACTCAACTACAAGGATATTTATTCAACCGTATTCATAGCAGCTCAATTTATAATAGCCAGAACCTAGACATAACCTAGATACCCTTCAACCAAAGAAGGATAACAAAAATGTCATACATTTGCAAAATGGAGTATTAGTAATGAATATCACTCATGATTCAAAATCATGACACTTTCAGGAAAATGATGGAACTAGAAAAAAATCATGAGCGGAGGATCCCTGCCTTCAGCAGCTCTCTGCTCCCAGGCCCCCTGGAGGGGAGTTCTTGCCGCCTGGTCTGGCGGGTACTCCTGAGGCAGCAGAGCGGAGGAGACCACCAAGGTTGCCCACCCCTGCCCACATCCCTGGCCCAGGAGGAAACTGTATACGGCCTCTGGGTACCCGTAGAGGAGGGCCCAGGAGCAGCAGATCCACTGCGTCTGAGACACCGCACCTGAAGGGACCGACCGCATAAACAGTTCTCTGCACCCAAATCCCGTGGGAGGGAGAGCTAAACCTTCAGAGAGGCGGACACGCCTGGGAAACCAGAAGAGACTGCACGCTGCACACAGTACTGACCCCAGAGGAAAACAAAACCTATCTGGAACCCTGGTGCACGAAACCTCCCGGAAGGGGCGGCGCAGATCTTCCTGGCTGCTGAGGCCGTGGAGAGCTCATAGGCAACACACCGCCAGCAAACTTGAGCCTGGGGACCACAGGTAAGACAAACTTTTCTGCTACAAACGACTTGCCTGGTGAACTCAAGACACAGGCTCACAGGAACAGCTGAAGACCTGTAGAGAAGAAAAACTACGCGCCCGAAAGCAGAACACTCTGTCCCCATAACTGGCTGAAAGAAAACAGGAAAACAGGTCTACAGCACTCCTGAAACACAGGCTTATAAGACAGTCTAGCCACTGTCAGAAATAGCAGAACAAAGTAACACTAGAGATAATCTGATGGCGAGAGGCAAGCGCAGGAACCCAAGCAACAGAAACCAAGACTACATGGCATCATCGGAGCCCAATTCTCCCACCAAAGCAAACACAGAATATCCAAACACACCAGAAAAGCAAGATCTAGTTTCAAAATCATATTTGATCATGATGTTGGAGGACTTCAAGAAAGACATGAAGAACTCCCTTAGAGAAACACAGGAAAACATAAACAAACAAGTAGAAGCCTACAGAGAGGAGTCACAAAAATCCCTGAAAGAATTCCAGGAAAACACAATCAAACAGTTGAAGGAATTAAAAATGGAAATAGAAGCAATCAAGAAAGAACACATGGAAACAACCCTGGATATAGAAAACCAAAAGAAGAGACAAGAAGCTGTAGATACAAGCATCACCAACAGAATACAAGAGATGGAAGAGAGAATCTCAGGAGCAGAAGATTCCATAGAAATCATTGACTCAACTGTCAAAGATAATGTAAAGCGGAAAAAGCTACTGGTCCAAAACATACAGGAAATCCAGGACTCAATGAGAAGCTTCTGTAAGGCAAAGGACACTGTGGTTAGGACAAAACGGCAACCAACAGATTGGGAAAAGATCTTTACCAATCCTACAACAGATAGAGGGCTTATATCCAAAATATACAAAGAACTGAAGAAGTTAGACAGCAGGAGACAAATAACCCTATTAAAAATGGGGTTCAGAGCTAAACAGAGAATTCACAGCTGAGGAATGCCGAATGGCTGAGAAACACCTAAAGAAATGTTCAACATCGTTAGTCATAAGGGGAATGCAAATCAAAACAACCCTGAGATTTCACCTCACACCAGTGAGAATGGCTAAGATCAAAAACTCAGGTGACAGCAAATGCTGGCGAGGATGTGGAGAAAGGAACACTCCTCCATTGTTGGTGGGGGTTGCAGACTGCTACAACCATTCTGGAAATCAGTCTGGAGGTTCCTCAGAAAATTGGACATTGAACTGCCTGAGGATCCAGCTATACCTCTCCTGGGCATATACCCAAAAGATGCCCCAACATATAAAAAAGACACGTGCTCCACTATGTTCATCGCAGCCTTATTTATAATAGCCAGAAGCTGGAAAGAACCCAGATGCCCTTCAACAGAGGAATGGATACAGAAAATGTGGTACATCTACACAATGGAATATTACTCAGCTATCAAAAACAATGACTTTGTGAAATTAAGTAGGCAAATGGTTGGAACTGGAAACTATCATCCTGAGTGAGCTAACCCAATCACAGAAAGACATACATGGTATGTACTCATTGATAAGTGGCTATTAGCCCAAATGCTTGAATTACCCTAGATGCCTAGAACAAATGAAACTCAAGACGGATGATCAAAATGTGAATGCAGATCGCTCCTGAGAGACACAGCCAGAATACAGCAAATACAGAGGCGTATGCCAGCAGGAAACCACTGAACTGAGAACAGGACCCTGTTGAAGGAATCAGAGAAAGAACTGGAAGAGCTTGAAGGAGCTGAGACCCCATATGTACAGCAATGCCAACCAACCAGAGCTTCCAGGGACTAAGCCACTACCCAAAGACTATACATGGACTGACCCTGGACTCTGACCTCGTGGGTTGCAATGAATATCCTAGTAAGAGCACCAGTGGAAGGGGAAGCCCTGGGTCCTGCTAAGACTGAACCCCAGTGAACTAGACTGTTGGGGAGAGGGCAGCAATGGGGGAGGGGTTGGGAGGGAACACCCATAAGGAAGGGGGGGGAGGGGATGTTTGCCCGAAACCGGAAAGGAATAACACTCAAATGTATATAAAAATACTCAAGTTAATAAAAAAAAAAAACTGAAAAAATGAGAAAAAAAAAAAAGCTAGAAAACTTCTATAAAAATAAGAAAAAAAAAAGATAGAGACTTACAAATCAAAAAAAAAAAAAAAAAAAAAAAAAAAAAGAAAAAATCATTTTGAGTGAGGTAACCCACACCCATAAAGACAAACATGGTTATACTCAACTATAAGTGGACATTAGTTAAGTGAAGAAAAATCATGTTACAATCCATATACCCAGAGTGATTATGTAACAAGGAAAGCTCTAGTAGGCACTGCCACATCTCTCTGGGGAGAAGAAATGGAGGGTAAATTGGTGTTAAGTGGGGATGGGAACAGGAGGATTCAGGTGACAGAAGAGTCATACAGAGAGAGATTGAGACAGTATTGGGAGAAATGACTGGAATTGAGGGATAGGGGGATTTGAAGGACAATGTGAAAACCTAGCACAATGGAAACTCCCTGGAATCTGAGAGCGGCTCTAGTGAAAGTTGTAGTAATTAAGAATATGGAGTCTTAACTGCCCATCTTCTGTAACCACTCAATGCTTCCAGTACTGGGACTGTGAGACAAAAACAACCACAAATCCTTCAACCTACAATATGTTTGAGGGCAATGTTGGTGCAGTACTTGAGAGATCTGCAAAGCAATGAATGGCCCAACTTTAGCCCCATGCCAAGAGAGGAATCCCATGCCAAGGACTGTTTGGATGACCAAGAACCAAAGACTGGAGATAGCACAGAATCCTAGGATAGACCAAACATGACTGGACAGAAAGATAAGGCAGTGATATTATCCTAATGATATTCTGTTAAACTCAGTACCTAGCCAAAACATCATTATATAAGTTTCATGCAGCAATTTATGGGAGTAGAAATAGAGTCCTACAGCCAAGCATAAGGTAGGGCTTGGGGAAGTACAAGGAAGAGGATGTAGAAAGATTTTTAGGAAACACAAATTTGAGGACACCACCATAACACTAAGCAGGGTTCGTCAGCGCTCACAGAGACTGAAGTGGCAATCATGGTATATGCATGGGTCTGTGCTAGGTCCCCTGAATGTATGTTATGTTTGTTGAGCTTTGTGTTCTGGTACTTTAACAGTGGGAGTGTGTGTGTGTGTGTGTGTGTGTGTGTGTGTGTGTGTGTGTGTGTGTGTGTGTGTGTGTGTGTGTGTGTGTATGTGTGTGTGTGTGTTTGTATGTATGTCTTACTCTTTTGCCTGCTCTTGGAATCCCTTTCCTCCTACTGGTTTGCCTTTTCCAGCTTTGATATAAGTGTTTGAGCCTGATTTTATTGTATTTTGTTATGCAGAGTTTAGTAGAAATCCCTGGGAGGCCAGTTTTCGTGAAGGGAAATAGAAGAGGAGTGGATCTGCAGGAGAGCAGAATAGGGTTGTAGATTTGGGATAACTGGAAACTTTCGTTAGGGTGTATTGTATGAGAGAATAAAAAATAAAATTAAAAAAGAAAGAGAAAAAAAGAAAATGCCTTATAGCTGCATCTTAGGCATGTTCTAAATCGAGACTTCCTCCTCTTTGATGACACTAGCTTGAGTCAAATGACAAAACTAGGCAGTACATTTACACACACACACACACACACACACACACACACACACACACACACACTTCCACATTCTGCAGTCTCTCTCTTCAGTCAGTTGATGGTTTTCAGAATGATTTTTGTTTTATGATGTCACATTTATAAATGTCTCTTCTTATTGCATGAATAATTGCAATCACATACAGAAAGCCCTTCCTCTTGCAAATGAGTTTAAGCATGTGTATTGTCTGTTCTTTGTCCTATTCTTTCTCTGATTTGTCCCTCTGTGTTGTCATTGGAATGATCACATTATGATTGTGTTGCTTTATAGGCAGAATATCTGATATGCTTACATTCTCACTCTTTCTGTTTCCCAACTGAAAATGCTGCCTCTGGTACTTACATTTCTCTCTCTCTCTCTCTCTCTCTCTCTCTCTCTTTTTTTCTCTCTCTCTCTTTTCTCTTTTGTTTTGTTTTTGTTTTTTTTGTTTTCAAGGCATTTATTGTCATGACAGAAGATGGATGGGTAAAACTGTATCCCACCTCTCAGAGCGTGACTGAGATTAAACACTTTTTGCAGGGAAGAGTGTCTGGGAAGGGAAATTCATTGGCTGATCCTCCAGGCCTTTAGGTATCTCATTATAATGGAGATGTATCTTGACCCTATGTGACCTATGGTCCCATCCTCTACCTGTGAAGGGGCTTGGGGCATTTTCCTTTTTTATTTATTATTATTATTAACTTGAGTATTTCTTACTTACATTTCGAATGTTATTCCTTTTCCCGGTTTCCTGGCCAACATCCCCCTAACCCCTCCCCCCTTCTATATGGGTGTTCCCCTCCCCATCCTCCCCTCATTACCACTCTCCCCAACAATCATGTTCACTGGGGGCTCAGTCTTAGCAGAACCAAGGGCTTCCCCTTCCACTGGTGCTCTTACTAGGCTATTCATTGCTACCTATGAGGTTAGAGTCCAGGGTCAGTCCATGTATAGCTGGGGTTGAGGATTTAGCTCAGTGGTAGAGCGCTTGCCTAGCAAGCACAAGGCCCTGGGTTTGGTCCAGAGCTCCGAAAAAAAAAAAGGTGTAGTACATGTTGGGTACTTACATCTCTTGACCACATCATATTCAATGCTTATACTCCTATTGTATTTTCACCTAGATTAATACTCATCACCTCTGACTCCAAGTTTGTTTTCTTTGGTCTCATGGACTTATTTTAGCTTATTTTAGCTTATAATAGTTTATTAATTCTGTCTATCTGCTTTTCATTTCCAAATTAAAAGTGTTGAGGATCTTGGGAAATAATGTCAAAATAGTAACAGACACATTCCTTCTATTTTACTTTTTTATTGGCAATAGATTTTGTTTCATATAATTTATTTTGATTACCATTTCCCTCCCCACCAAAGTCCTCCCCATATACATATAAACTCAATTCCATACTCTTTCCTTCTCTCTTTTATTAGAAAACAAATGAGCATATAAATATAATAATAATAAACAATAAGATAAAACAAAACAATCAAATCAGAATAGAGAAAAGAAAAAATATATGAAAAACAAACAAACAAACAAACAAAAAACAAAAAATGAAATAAATCAAAACGAAACACCCAGCCAAACAAATGTCACAGGAAAGACATAGTAACAGTAATTACAGGTATTTGTAAAAGAAAAAATTCCTAAAAACAAAATTAGAAACTATAATATAGAAACAAAACATCTGTTAAGAACTGTGTGGATACATGTGGCCCATCCACATACAGCCATCCAATTAGACAAGATGGATGAGGCAAAGAAGTGCAGGCTGATAGGAGCCGGATGTAGATCTCTCCCGAGAGACACAGCCAGAATACAGCAAACACAGAGGCGAATGCCAGCAGCAAACCACTGAATTGAGAATAGGACCCCCGTTGAAGGAATCAGAGAAAGAACTGGAAGAGCTTGAAGGGGCTCAAGACCCCATATGTACAACAATGCCAAGCAACCAGAGCTTCCAGGGACTAAGCCACTACCTAAAGACTATACATGGACTGACCCTGGATTCTGACCTCATATGTAGCAATGAATATCCTAGTAAGAGCACCAGTGTGGAAGGGGAAGCCCTGGGTTCTGCTAAGACTGAACCCCAGTGAACTAGATTGTTGGGGGAGGGCGGCAAGGGGAAGGATGGGGAGGGAACACCCATAAAGAAGGGGAGGGGAGAGGGGGATGTTTGCCGAAACCGGAAAGGGAATAACACTCGAAATGTATATAAGAAATACTCAAGTTAATAATAATAAAAAACAAACAAACAAAAAAAAAAAAACTGTGTGGATAAAACATGGGTAACCTAAGATAAAGATCTCCAAAAACCATTGGGTCTGTTTTGTATTGGCCATCTTCTGGGAGTAGGACCTGTTCATACATACTTGTAATACGCAGTGAGACTCTATTATAGAAATCTAATCTTTGCTTTATAAGCAGCAGATCTTTGGTGATAGTGCCTGGTTTAGGGAAAGCAAACTGTATCCACTTCTTCTGTCAGGACTGTGATATTATTTGGCTTACATTCATACAGACACTGTGCATGTTGTCACAGCCTATAGTGAAAGTGTAAACTTGTACAACCACTTTGAAAAACAATTTGGCAGTTTCATAAAAGTTGGGAATAATTCTAACTTAAGACCCAATTAAAACACCCTGGGCATAAACAAAAGCAAGGCTCCATCATAACACAAGGACACTTGCTTACCTATATTTACAGCAGATTTATTCCTAAGAGCTACAAACAACCCAGATGCCACTCACCTGAAGAATGTATGAAGAGAATTGGGAACATTTAAACAAGGAATGCTACTCAGCTATTAAAAAGAAGGACATCATGGAATTTGTACACAAATTGATGGAACTAGAACATCTCACTGAATGAGATAAACCAGAGTAAGACACTGATGGTATGGATTCAATTATACGTGGATATTAGCCATAGAGTACAGGATAAGCTTATCACAATACACAGACCCAAAGAGTTAAATAACAAGGAGGAACTAAGTGCAAATGCTTAAATCACCCCGATAATGGAAAATAAAATATACATTGGTGATGGAAGGAAGGAGGTAACTGTGTAACAGAGGCAACAAGAGAAACAGGGGGGATCAAGTATGGAGATGATGGAATGAGAGAACTGGAAGAGAGAACTGGGAGAAAGAACTGGGATTGGGGGAAGGCATCTCTGAGACAAACTGGAAACCTAGGACAGGGAACATTCCCAGGAACCTGTTTAGCTGAACCTAAGAGTCCTCACAATTGGAGATATGGAATCTGAAACAGCCATCTCCTGTAAGACTTCCAATGCACAAATGAAGACACCAATCCACCTATGAAAGGTTTGGCCTGTAATTTGTCCTACCTATATGATAAACAGGGATAAAGATGGCGCAAAGATTGTGGGAATATTTAACCAATAATTGGCTTCCCTTGAAACCCATACCATGAGAAAGAACCTATTCCTGACACTATTGGTGGTATTCTCCTATAAGTTCAGATGAGGACCTAACATAAATTTCCTGTGGGAGACATAATCCAGTGGGTGATGGAAACAGATGCAGAGACCCACAAACACCAGGGAATCTTGTTGGAGATGGAATAGAAGGATTGAAGGAGCCAGAGGGGTCAATGTTAGCACAATAAAACCTTCAAAATTAATTAATCTGGACCCATAGGGACTCACAAAGACTGAACCACCAACCATAGAGCACATATGCAATGCACCTTGGCACCTTATTCAAATGTAACAGGTATGAAACTTTCTCTTCATGTGTCCTCCTAACAGCTGCAGCAAGGTTATCTCTTTTTGCCCCCTGAGTATATGCCTAGTATATTTTATTTATTTATTAGAACTGCAAATTAAAAAGAACAAAACCCTTCATTAATGAATGGCCTCTGGGCAAATTCTTCCACATTTGCCTCTGGAATTCTTTTATTTGTTGTAATAAAAAAGGACCTAAGTGCCCATCTATTCATGGGATTACTACTATGGCATATTTACACTTGCAGGTGCTCTCTCTAACTCAAAGACCACTTTTTCACAATGTGGTGTGTGTGTGTGTGCGTGTGTGTGTGTGTGTGTGTGTGTGTGTAATGTCTTGATTTAAGCACAAGTTCTTATAAACATTGAGTAGAAGTTCTACCCTGAACTCCATATCTATTCCTATATTATGTTTAAAAATTCCCCAGTTCATTTGAAATCTCATACTTAATTACCATAATTCTATATATTAAAGGGAAGTAATACTTACAGAGCAATACAGGATAATGAACAATAGAACCTTTCCACAAGTAATATTCTTCCAGAAAATATATTCCAGGGACAGACTGTAGGTATATTCCTCTGTAGTTCTGTTTTATTATTAATGTCAAAGACATTGATCATTAATCTTTATGTTTTCCTTAGAAGACACAAATCTCTTGGGAATATAAAATGAGAAATGTTAGGGGAGTAGTGAAGGATTATTGAGGTAAGCATTTGTGGTGGATTTATCCTAACATATTTTATATATGCATAAACTTAAAAAGTAAAAAATGAAGTCATAGTTTAGGTCAAGGCAGAGAAGAAA
This sequence comes from Rattus rattus, assembly GCF_011064425.1. Lineage (NCBI taxonomy): Eukaryota > Metazoa > Chordata > Mammalia > Rodentia > Muridae > Rattus > Rattus rattus. Next base: position 46,095,209 of record NC_046156.1, read on the forward strand.
GGAAGTAAAGAAAGAAAATATATAAACACATGCACCACAGTTGTGGTTAAGTTTGCCTTTTCTCATCGTTTGTTCTCCTGGAGCACAGGAACACTTCTGGGAATTAGAGAGGACAAATAGACATTGAGTAGTGCTAAATGGCAAATTGTCAAAGGGTTGCACTAAGGGTGGGAACAGAACAAGAGTTTTCAACGGTATCACTAGTGTCAGTAAAAAAGAAAACAACACAGCATTGATAATAATGTGTTAAATAAATACAATGATAATTCAGTGTAACTACCAGGATAACTTCATTATTTGCAGTAATTTGTTTAATCATGATAAGGACCTTGGAAGTGTAACTTGCTTTTCTAGTTCATTTTTTTTTTCTAGTAGCAAAGTGTAAGAGCTTGTTGAGAGAACAGTGCAGTCTGATGGAAAAGTGGGCCAGAGAAAAAAGTCAGTAAGCTGTTCAGAGTACAGGCTACTATTTTTCTGAGCCTTTTCTTCTCTATGCCCAGGTTGGAGGATTGAGGTTTAACTGACAACTGCAAGTACTGCGTAACATATTACTTACTGTACATATGGTTCTCCTAGAAGTCACTTGATAGTTTAATTTACAGAAGTTGCTTTGGAGCATACCTTAAACTGAGGGGCACTTTTCAGAGTCCTGTCTGTAAGAAAGTTCAGTTTCTTCTGCCAGCTCCTCCACCAGGTTCCCTGAGCTCCATATGGTGGTTGACTCCAAGCATTCACATCTACATAGGTTCCTGATGGCAAGCACCTCTTGACCAGTACAAGTGCTGGGTTTAGTGTTTTCATTTATGAGAGATTCCCCAAGTGGGGAAGTTCCTGGTTGGGTCTATGTTCCATTCCATTTTTTTTGTTCCTGTTCTTCCTTTGAACAAGAACGTTTCTGGGTTAAAAACTTTGTGATGGATAGGTGTCTTCCTCGCTCGACTTTGCCATGCCCATCTCCTGGAGGAGGGCTCTACAGGATTTATCTCCCTCTTTTCTGCGCATTTCAGCTAAAGACGTCCCTGTTGGATCCTGGGAGCTTCACATTTTCCTGATGTCTGGACCCTCAGGTGGCCATCCCCAGTCCTTACCCACCCTTGCTACATATTTTGGTTCTTTTTCCTGGAGTAGAAGAGGCGGGGTGCATCCCCCATTCGAAGAACAACATAGGCTGGCCTGACAACCCAATTGTCCCAGGATCTAGACCACCAACCAAACAGTGCACCTGGAGGGATCCATGGCTCCAGATACATAAGTAGCAGATGGTGACCTTGCCTGACAGCAAAGGGAGCTACTCCTTCAGTCTCTGCTCCAAACCTTGTCCTCACATCCACTCCTATGAATATTTTTGTTCCCCCTTTTAAGACGGACTGAAGCATCCACACTTTGGTCATCTTTCTTCTTGAGCTTCTAGTGATCTGTGGATTGTATCTTGGGTAATTCGAGCTTTAGGGCTAATATCCACTTATCAGTGAGTACATACCATGTATGTTTTTCTGTGATTGAGTTACCTCACTCAGGATGCTATTTTCTAGTTCTATCCATTTGCCTATTAATTTCATGAAGTCATTGTTTTTGTTAGTGAAGTAGTACTCCATTGTGTAGGTGTACCACATTTTTTTAATCCATTCCTCTTTTCAAGGGCATCTGTGTTATTTCCAGCTTCTGGCAATTATAAATAAGCTGCTAGGAATATAGTGGAACATGGGAGGAAGGAGGTTTCTATATTGAAATTCTATCATTTCCTCTCCTTTCCATTCACTCAACTTCACTGACATATAAAACTGGACATTTCCCAAAACCAGGCCTTTGCACACAATACTTTAATGAAAGTCCACCATCTGTCAAGATTGAGGATTGAAGGTGTAATAATATTTTGACCTGCAAAGAGTAAATAGTAAAGGAAAGAATTTATTCTGTCCATTGTTTCTGCAAATTCAATAGAAGAAGAAGAAGGAGGAGGAGGAGGAGGAGGAGGAGGAGGAGGAGGAGGAGGAGGAGGAGGAGGAGGAGGAGGAGGAGGAGGAGGAAGAAGAAGAAGAAGAAGAAGAAGAAGAAGAAGAAGAAGAAGAAAGAAGAAGAAGAAGAAGAAGAAGAAGAAGAGTGTGTGTGTGTATGTGTATGTGTGGCATGAAATATCATATATGTGTAAGTTCATACTGATGTGTAGTCATGTCTAGAGGTAAAAGAATTTCAATGTCTATTTCTTTTCTTCTCTAATGTGCCTTGGGGTCTTTCATACAACCTAAATATCTCTGTTTTCAATATAATACTTTGTCAGATCATTCAGCTCATAGGGTCTTCTAGTCTCTGCTCTGTCTCTTATTTCCTCCAGTGACTTTCTACCTTCTCCTATCTACTCCTTTAAATATGGTTTACTTTCCTCCATTTCAATTTTCTACAACTGGTTCACCTCTTCAAGAGAATCTATTTTTGAGTATGAATGTAGTTAATAAGATTTTTAGATTTGTTATGTGATTCAGCCTGCTAGTGTATCCAGACCTGTCTGTATTCCAGCGCGTGAAAAGTGATATTAGTTCAGTTCAGAGTCTGATGGTCTCAATAGTTCCAATCTTTTGCCAGAAACCTAGAGTATTTCTAAAAAGAAATTAGTCTCCAGTCCTTATTGGAAGGATAAAATATTCATGTTTTTATTTCAGCACAGATTGTGCATAGAAGGGACAGCAGTAGTAATGAGCATAACTGAGTTGATAAGCTCCTTGGCAAGACAAAACTTACAGTATTCAAAAATATACTCCTTAATATTTCCTGTAAATGATTTATTTTTATTAATTTTACATCCTCATCACAGTCTTCCTCCATCCTCCTCTCCAGGTCCTGCAATTAGTAGTACCTTCCTCCATTACCTCTCCCCTTCTTCTCAGAGAAGAAGCCTTTCTTGGATACTACCTGACTCTGGGATATCTAGTCCGAGGACTAGGCACATTCTTTCTCAATGAGTGCCAACCAGGCAGTCAGGTAGGGATCGGATCCAATGACTGGCAACTGTGCTTCAGAGGAATTATGTGATATGCAGTAGCATATGCATGAACTGGAGCAATTTCTAAATTATATTCATTCCATATATTCAGATGATTGAAAATGAAGCAATGTAGGAAATAAAACTTTTCACATCTTAGAGAAAATATAAACAAAAGTGTTGTAAGATTTTAAATTATTCATTTAAAATTCTGAATGATAGAACTATTTTTCAGGAGCCATCATAATACAAGTTAATAACTAGTGGGTGATCTTCCCAAGATTAATTTTCCTTAGATTAAAAATCTATGATGAAGGTCAGTGGCCTGGCAGATACCTGCCCAAACACTGCAGCCTGTGTGGTTCCCAGGAGGTCTTCAGTGACCAAGAACAAAATACAAATCACCAAAATACACATCAGCTGGGATATCCACACAGCATAACTGACAAAAGTTCCACCCTCCTTCCCACATACCCCAATTGAAAAAAAAATCAAAGAAGACCTCAGAATATGGGAAAACTTCCCATTCTCATTGACTAGTAGGATTAACTAATGAAAGTGGCATTTTACCAAAAGTAATCTAGAGATCTAATGAAATCCCCATCCAAATTAGAACACAATTCTTCACACACATGAAAAAAACAATTCTTACCCTCATAAACCCAGGATAGCCAAAACAATTCTCAATAATAAAAGAACTGGGGGAATCACAAACTCTGGCCTCAAGCTGTACTACAAAACAATAGTGGTAAAACCGCCTGATATTAGAACAGAGATAGACAGTTTGATCCATAGAATAAAATCAAAGACCCATAAGTAAACCCATACACTTATGGACATTTGATCTTTGACAAGAAAGCAAAAAGCCTACCATGTGAAAAAAGAAAGCATCTTCAATGAATGGTGAATGGAGCTGGTTGAACTGGAGTTCTGTTTGTAGAATGGAAATAGATTCATATTTATCGCCTTGCACAAAGCTCAAGTTCAAGTAGATCAAGGAGTACAACATAAACCAGATACAATGAATCTATTACAAAGGAAAGCATTAAATGGCCTAGAAGTCATTGGGACAGGAGAAAAATTTTTGGAGAGAATACTAGTGGCTCAGGTACTAAGATCAACAGTTGATAAATGAGACCTCATTAAACTGAAAATCTCATGGAAGGCAAAAGACACTGTCAATAGGACAAACCACCAACCTACAGATTCCAAAAAAAAAATCTTCACTAATCCTACTCCTGACAGAGGACCAATTTCCAAAATATATAAAGAGGTACAGAGCTAAATAGAGAATTGCAACAGAAAAATATCAGATGTCTAAGAAGTACTTAAAGAAATGCTCTAAGTTCTTAATCATCAGAGAAATAAAAATCAAAACAACCAGGTTCTGGCTATTATAAATAAGTCTGTTGTTGTATGTTGTATGTTGGAGCATCTTTTGGGTATATGCCCAGGAGAGGTATAGCTGTGTCCTTAGGTAGTGCAATGTCCAATTTTCTGAGGAACCTCCAGACTGATTTTCAGAGTGATTGTACCAGTTTGCAATCCCACCAATAAAGAAGGAGTGTTCTTTTTCTCCACATCCTCACCAGCATCTGCTGTCACAGAGATTTTGATCTTAGCTATTCTGAATGGTGTAATGTGGAATCTCAGGTTTTCTTTAATTTGCATTTCCCTGATGACTAAGGATGGTGAACATTTCTTTATGTGCTTTTTGGCCATTTCGATATTCCTCAGCTGAGAATGTTTGTTTACTTCTGTACTCCATTTTTAATAGGGTTATTTGACACTCTGGAGTCTAACTTCTTGAGTTCTTTGTTTATTTTAACAATGACTTCATAAAGTTCATAGGCTAATGGAATGACCTTTTTTATGAGATCCCATTTGTCGATTCTTGATCTTAGAGCATAAGCCATTGGTGTTTTGTTCAGGAAATTTTTCCAGTGCCCATGTGTACCAGATGCTTCCCTAGTTTTTCTTCTATTAGTTTGAGTGTGTCTGGTTTGATGTGGAGGTCCTTGATCCACTTGGACTTAAGCTTTGTACAGGGTGATAAGCATGGATCGATCTGCATTCTTCTACATGTTGACCTCCAGTTGAACCAGCACCATTTGCTGAAAATGCTATCTTTTTTCCATTGGATGGTTTTGGCTCCTTTGTCAAAAATCAAGTGCCCATAGGTGTGTGGGTTCATTTCTGGGTCTTCAATTCTATTCCATTGGTCTAACTGTCTGTCTCTGTACCAATACCATGCATTTTTTATCACTATTGCTCTGTAATACTGCTTGAGTTCAGGGATAGTGATTCCCCCTGAAGTCCTTTTATTGATGAGGATAGCTTTAGCTATCCTGGGTTTTTTGTCATTCCAGATGAATTTGTAAATTGTTCTGTCTAACTCTTTGAAGAATTGGATTGGAATTTTGATGGGGATTGCACTGAATCTGTAGATTGCTTTTGGTAAAATGGCCATTTTTACTATATTAATCCTGCCAATCCATGAGCATGGGAGATCTTTCCATCTTCTGAGGTCTTCTTCAATTTCTTTCTTCAGTGTCTTGAAGTTCTTATTGTACAGATCTTTTACTTGCTTGGTTAAAGTCACACCGAGGTACTTTATATTATTTGGGTCTATTATGAAGGGTGTCGTTTCCCTAATTTCTTTCTCGCTTGTTTCTCTTTTGTATAGAGGAAGGCAACTGATTTATTTGAGTTAATTTTATACCCAGCCACTTTGCTGAAGGTGTTTATCAGCTTTAGTAGTTCTCTGGTGGAACTTTTGGGATCACTTAAATATACTATCATATCATCTGCGAATAGTGATATTTTGACTTCTTCTTTTCCCATCTGTATCCCCTTGACCTCCTTTTGTTGTCTGATTGCTCTGGCTAGAACTTCAAGAACTATATTGAATAAGTAGGGAGACAGTGGGCAGCCTTGTCTAGTCCCTGATTTTAGTGGGATTGCTTCAAGTTTCTCTCCATTTAGTTTAATGTTTGCAACTGGTTTGCTGTATATGGCTTTTACTATGTTTAGGTATGGGCCTTCAATTCCTATTCTTTCCAGGACTTTTATCATGAAGGAGTGTTGAATTTTGTCAAATGCTTTCTCAGCATCTAATGAAATGATCATGTGGTTTTGTTCTTTCAGTTTGTTTATATAATGGATCACGTTGATGGTTTTCCGTATATTAAACCATCCCTGCATGCCTGGGATGAAGCCTACTTGATCATGGTGGATGATTGTTTTGATGTGCTTTTGGATTCGGTTTGCCAGAATTTTATTGAGTATTTTTGCGTCAATATTCATAAGGGAAATTGGTCTGAAGTTCTCTTTCTTTGTTGTGTCTTTGTGTGGTTTAGGTATAAGAGTAATTGTGGCTTCGTAGAAGGTATTCGGTAGTGATCCATCTGTTTCAATTTTGTGGAATAGTTTGGATAATATTGGTATGAGGTCTTCTATGAAGGTCTGATAGAATTCTGCACTAAACCCGTCTGGACCTGGGCTACCTTTAATGACTGCTTCTATTTCCTTAGGAGTTATGGGGTTGTTTTACTGGTTTATCTGTTCCTGATTTAACTTCGGTACCTGGTATCTGTCTAGGAAATTGTCCATTTCCTGAAGATTTTCAAGTTTTGTTGAATACAGGTTTTTATAGTAAGATCTGATGATTTTTTGAATTTCCTCTGAATCTGTAGTTATGTCTCCCTTTTCATTTCTGATTTTGTTAATTTGGACATACTCTCTGTGTCCTCTCGTTAGTCTGGCTAAGGGTTTATCTATCTTGTTGATTTTCTCAAAGAACCAACTTTTGGTTCTGTTGATTCTTTCTATGGTCCTTTTTGTTTCTACTTGGTTGATTTCTGCTCTGAGTTTGATTATTTCCTGCCTTCTACTCCTCCTGGGTGTATTTGCTTCTTTTTGTTCTAGAGCTTTTAGGTGTGCTGTCAAGCTGCTGACATATGCTCTTTCCTGTTTCTTTCTGCATGCACTCAGAGCTATACGTTTTCCTCTTAGCACAGCTTTCATCGTGTCCCATAAGTTTGGGTATGTTGTACCTTCATTTTCATTAAATTCTAAAAAGTTTTTAATTTCTCTCTTTATTTCTTCCTTGACCAGGTTATCATTGAGTAGAGCATTGTTCAATTTCCAAGTTTATGTGGGCATTCTTCCTTTATTGTTATTGAAGACCAGTTTTAGGCCTTGGTGGTCCGATAGCACTCATGGGATTATTTCTATCTTTCTGTACCTGTTGAGGCCCGTTTTTTGACCAATTATATGGTCAATTTTGGAGAAAGTACCATGAGGAGCTGAGAAGAAGGTATATCCTTTTGCTTTAGGATAGAATGTTCTATAAATATCCGTTAAGTCCATTTGGCTCATGACTTCTCTTAGTCTGTCTACATCTCTGTTTAATTTCTGTTTCCATGATCTGTCCATTGATGAGAGTGGGGTGTTGAAATCTCCCACTATTATTGTGTGAGGTGCAATGTGTGTTTTGAGCTTTAGTAAGGTTTCTTTTACGTATGTGGGTGCCCTTGTATTTGGGGCATAGATATTTAGGATTGAGAGTTCATCTAGGTGGATTTTTCCTTTGATGAATATGAAGTGTCCTTCCTTATCTTTTTTGATGACTTTTAGTTGAAAATCGATTTTATTTGATATTAGAATGGCTACTCCAGCTTGCTTCTTCTGACCATTTGCTTGGAAAGTTGTTTTCCAGGCTTTCACTCTGAGGTAGTGTCTGTCTTTGTCTCTGAGGTGTGTTTCCTGTAGGCAGCAGAATGCAGGGTCCTCGTTGCATATCCAGTTTGTTAATCTATGTCTTTTTATTGGGAAGTTGAGGCCATTGATGTTGAGAGATATTAAGGAATAGTGATTATTGCTTCCTGTTATATTCATATTTGGATGTGAAGTTATGTTTGTGTGCTTTCATTCTCTTTGTTTTGTTGCCAAGACGATTAGTTTCTTGCTCTTCTAGGGTATAGCTTGCCTCCTTATGTTGGGCTTTACCATTTATTATCCTTTGTAGTGCTGGATTTGTAGAAAGATATTGTGTAAATTTGTTTTTGTCATGGAATATCTTGGTTTCTCCATCTATGTTAATTGAGAGTTTTGCAGGATACAGTAGCCTGGGCTGGCATTTGTGTTCTCTTAGGGTCTGTATGACATCAGTCCAGGATCTTCTGGCCTTCATAGTTTCTGGCGAGAAGTCTGGTGTGATTCTGATAGGTCTGCCTTTATATGTTACTTGACCTTTTTCCCTTACTGCTTTTAATATTCTTTCTTTATTTTGTGCGTTTGGTGTTTTGACTATTATGTGATGGGAGGTGTTTCTTTTCTGGTCCAATCTATTTGGAGTTCTGTAGGCTTCTTGTATGCCTATGGGTATCTCTTTTTTTAGGTTAGGGAAGTTTTCTTCTATGATTTTGTTGAAGATATTTACTGGTCCTTTGAGCTGGGAGTCTTCACTCTCTTCTATACCTATTATCCTTAGGTTTGATCTTCTCATTGAGTCCTGGATTTCCTGTATGTTTTGGACCAGTAGCTTTTTCCGCTTTACATTATCTTTGACAGTTGAGTCAATGATTTCTATGGAATCTTCTGCTCCTGAGATTCTCTCTTCCATCTCTTGTATTCTGTTGGTGAAGCTCGTGTCTACAGCTCCTTGTCTCTTCTTTTGGTTTTCTATATCCAGGGTTATTTCCATGTGTTCTTTCTTGATTGCTTCTATTTCCATTTTTAATTCCTTCAACTGTTTGATTGTGTTTTCCTGGAATTCTTTCAGGGATTTTTACATTCCTCTCTGTAGGCTTCTACTTGTTCTCTAAGGAGTTCTTCACGTCTTTCTTGAAGTCCTCCAGCATCATGATCAAATATGATTTTGAAACTAGATCTTGCTTTTCTGGTGTGTTTGGATATTCCATGTTTGTTTTGGTGGGAGAATTGGGCTCCGATGATGCCATGTAGTCTTGGTTTCTGTTGCTTGTGTTCCTGCGCTTGCCTCTCGCCATCAGATTATCTCTAGTGTTACTTTGTTCTGCTATTTCTGACAGTGGCTAGACTGTCCTATAAGCCTGTGTGTCAGGAGTGCTGTAGTCCTGTTTTCCTTTTTTCTTTCAGCCAGTTATGGGGACAGAGTGTTCTGCTTTTGGGCGTGTAGTTTTTCTTCTCTACAGGTCTTCAGCTGTTCCTGTGGGCCTGTGTCATGAGTTCACCAGGCAGGTCACTTGCAGCAGAAAAGTTGGTCTTACCTGTGGTCCTGAGGCTCAAGTTCGCTCGCGGGGTGCTGCCCATGGGCTCTCTGCGGTGGCAGCAACCAGGAAGATCTGCGCCGCCCCTTCTGGGAGCTTCAGTGCACCAGGGTTCCAGATGGCCTTTGGTGTTTTCCTCTGGTGTCCGAGATGTGTGTGCAGAGAGCAGTGTCTTCTGGTTTCCCAGGCTTGTCTGCCTCTCTGAAGGTTTAGCTCTCCCTCCCACGGGATTTGGGTGCAGAGAACTGTTTATCCGGTCTGTTTCCTTCAGGTTCCGCGGTGTCTCAGGCAGGGGTCCTGCCCGCTCCTGGGCCCTCCCCATGGGAGCCCAGAGGCCTTTACAGTTTCCTCTTGGGCCAGGGATGTGGGCAGAGGTGGGCAGTGTTGGTGGTCTCTTCCTCTCTGCAGCCTCAGGAGTGCCCACCTGACCAGGCGGTGAGGTCTCTCTCCCACGGGGTCTGGGAGCAGAGCGCTGCTGCAGGCCGGGATCCTCGGGTGTGGGACTTCCGGTAAACACAGGACGTGTCCGGTCCTAGAGGAATTCTGCCTCCGTGTGTTCCCAGTTCACCAGGCAGCTTTCTTGTAGCAGAAAAGTTGGTTTTACCTGTGGTCCTGAGGCTCAAGTTCTCTCGTGGGGTGCTGCCCACGGGCTCTCTGCGGCGGCAGCAACCAGGAAGATCTGCGCTGCCCCTTCTGGGAGCTTCAGTGCACCAGGGTTCCAGATGGCCTTTGGTGTTTTCCTCTGGTGTCCGAGATGAGTGTGCAGAGAGCAGTCTCTTCTGGTTTCCCAGGCTTGTCTGCCTCTCTGAAGTTTTAGCTCTCCCTCCCAAGGGATTTGGGTGCAGAGAACTGTTTATCAAGATAATGCTTTTCTTTTCAGTCAACTGTGTAAGCAAGATAACAACTCTTAGGAATGTAATTTACATTTTCTTGTTCTAGCATCTTATCAATAGATAATGTACTTTCAGAGAGGTGACTTTAAAGTGTGGGTAAATTAACCCTAGAAGTGATCCTCAGGATTCTGTATGGTTTGACACTTAGGAGGTACATGGATGTAAGCACATGATAAAGGTCAGTGAAAAATAGAAGCCATAACTTTGAGAGAAAAGAGGAGTGAGTAGTTAGACTAGGGAGGAGGTCAGGAAAGGATGAAATCTTATATTTATATCATAATCTAGAATTCAAATTCAAAAATAAAATTTAAATATTTTAGATTGAGACTGAAATAAAGTGTAGACGTTTTATTGTTCAATCCATGCTCTGGATTATTATCTCTAGCTTTTCTGTAATCAGGCCAATGTCACCCACTATCTAGTACAAATTCTCATGTGATTTGACTACATAGACACTGCCAACTAGTCTTCGTACGTGAACAGCAGCCTTCTTGCTTACTTTTAAAATAGGTTTTCATAATGAAAATTTATCTGTATTATTTTATTTACTAATTCTTTTGTTATTATTTGTATCATATGCTAGAATTCCGTGAAATGTAGCATTTTTTCATTAAATCACTTTCTGGGACCTTCTCAGTTTTCAAGATACAGGTATTAAAAATGATGATATAGTCAATATTCATTGGCCTCTACTTGTTAAATGTCAAGGGCTGCACATCTGTGGTATTCATAGTCCCCTATAATTTAATAGTGCATATTTTGTATGCCAAAACTAAAACTCCCAATATTTTGTTAAAGTAACCTTATCCAGGCAGGCTCTTTCTTCGTATCTTGTGTGTGTGTGTGTGTGTGTGTGTGTGTGTGTGTGTGTGTGTGTGTGTGTCTGTGTGACTATGTGTCATTTTGCTTCTATATTTATGTACACATATATCTGTGTGTATGCTCACTTGTGCATGTATAGAGGCCATATATTGGAGGGAGTCAATAGTCTCTTTCAATGTTCTCCAGTCTGTCATCTCAGATTCTTTCAGTGAACCTAAAGTTTGCATTTTGATTCATCTTGTAGATGAGATTGCTTTAAGATACTCTAGTCTTAGACTTCAGTTTTTTGGATCAAGGACAATTTTAACCATGCAAATAATTACATGGGTGATGAGAATTCATAATAATGTACCTCAATAACTTTCTCATTGCAGAATATAAATATCTATTTATATCCACTGTGGAAATATGTTTTTATGGTTTCATGCATTTTGTAGTAACTGCAATGCCTCAAATTACTGTAATAATAATTCCTGTTTCACTTTCTAGACTATCTTACTGGACATTCACAAACTTTTAAGGACCGTTCCATACTCCTGTTCACAATACAAAGTACCTGAATTTTCTTTGTGTTCTATTTTCTGAATTTCCAAAGCTATGATCCCTAGAGTCAGTCTCCTCCTAGTCTGTTGCTCTTTTCCTTATCTCAGATCCCATTAAATACTATCCTCTCTGCTAATGTCCTCTTTTTCCTCTCTCCAGCACTATCAACTTTTACTTCCTGATTCCCCTATCTACCCTCATATTAGCTTTGATATCTTAATCCAAAAAATGAATATAATTAATATACCATAAAAGCACTTAGCAGACATTCTTCCATAGCAAAATGCAGGAAATGCAGGAATGGCTGTCTTCACATTGAAGGAAGTGAAAACTGGTAACTGTTTAATCCACGTGTCAAAATGTCCAAGTAGTCTTCCTTTTTCCATGACGTATTGGATTGGTCTTATATAGTAACTGGTCTTTACTGCACACAAGATGGCCAAAGAGTTAAGGTTCGATGTTAGCAAAAGATGCCAGCAAGTGTGATAGATACAGTCATAGGGATATCTGTAACATATGGACTTAGTAGAAGTCATAAATATTTCTAGTTAAGAAGTACAAGCTATCACTCAGACATCCTTGTATGTGACTGGGACTTCTGGAGGGTGCTTCCACTTTTAGCATTTATGTTCCTTTCAAATTAGCATAATCATGTGATCTCTTATATGTATATGAAGATACTAACCTTTTGAGTTATTCATTCCGTTATCTTCAGATCTTGTTATCTTCAAATCTTTTATGCAGCCTAAGAATCCATTGTAGGGAAGATATTGCTCAAATACAAAGTGGCTGGAATTATGTTTTTGTTCTTTATTTGAATACAATATCTTGTTTCATAGCTCGGTTTTTTTTCCTTACACTCCAAATCTTCATTCCTTCACCATTCCTGTTTTTTTTTTTTCTTATTTTAGGTAGATTCTACAGTTTTGAAAAGTTTCTTAAAATAATATAACTATCTAAATAACTAAAATTTGAGTAGCAGATACAAAATGAACTCGATAGATTATAACCTTTTTCTATTTAGAACAGAAATAGAACAATTATTTTAAACATGACCCTAGGTATTTTCATCTCCATCATTTATTTCCTTGCATTAGAGAAAGGCATGCGAAGTTAGATCTACAGTAGTCAAATAATGATGGCCTCAAAGGACTTTGGGTCTTATTCCATGAGAGTTTCTAAATGCACATCACCTGTTCACACCCTCAGAGTAAACATTTTAGATATGAAAAAAGAGCTTATTCTCTAAATATTTATTCATAAATATTGACTTGATAAACTGTACCTTTCTCAGAATATAAATAGGCACAAGAAGGAGCAATGACAACTTCAAAGCAAAATGAAGTTCGTTCTGCTGCTTTCCCTCATTGGGTTCTGCTGGGCTCAATATGACCCACACACTACAGATGGGAGGACTGCTATTGTCCACCTGTTTGAGTGGCGCTGGGTTGATATTGCCAAGGAATGTGAGCGATACTTAGCTCCTAAGGGATTTGGAGGGGTGCAGGTAAGATAGCCTCACAAATTAAATGCAGAGCTTACTATGCTCACATAGCATTCTATTCAGGACTAGTGACATTAGAGCACAACTTCATTTCACTAATAACTTTGCTGAGAAAGGAAAAGGTTTGATAGTTGTTGCACCTATTTACTTTTGTATTCTATATCCTTATCAGGAGCACACCTGAAATGTTTTTTCTATAATTTATGGTGATTGTTAATCAACAAAAGTGAGCATTTATAGTTTGAGAAATACTGTCAGATTACTGATAGCACTCTATCAAATTTAGGTATGTGTAATAAGCCATAATCTCATAGTAATTATAACTTTTTTTGTAGGTTTCTCCACCCAATGAAAATATTATAATTAATAACCCATCCAGACCTTGGTGGGAAAGATATCAACCCATCAGCTACAAAATTTGCTCAAGATCTGGAAATGAAAATGAATTCAAAGACATGGTGACGAGGTGCAACAATGTTGGTGTAAGTGAAGACACATTTTCCTTAAATGTATTATTTATGAAACTATTTTTCTTCAGTGTCTAGTTATTTTGTTTAAACAGGTTATTTATTTATGACATGTAAGTACACTCTATCAGTCTTTATACATACCAGAAGAGGGCATCATCACATTACTGTTGGTTGTGAGCCACCATGTCATTGCTGGAATTTGAACTCAGGGCCTCTGGGAGAGCAGTCAGTGCTCTTACCACTGAACCATCCTTCCAGCCATTAAAGATGTTTTAAATATTTAAATTTTACTTTACATTTTAAGTGTTCTTAAAAAATCTTATTGCTAGGTTTAGAAATTCTTGACTATGTATATTTGACTACAACAAATAATAGTACACATATTGGAAACTGTTGTATTTTAAAATTATTCAATATTAAGACCTTCCTACAGTGTCCATGGGCATTGATTTTTTTGGGTGGTAATTATATACTTTGTTCAATAATTTAGAGACATGTACCTTCCCTCTGGTCTTTAGCTATATAGATGTCTAAAGACATGCTTAGATGAAGCTCAGGTTTGCTCCTTGTATCCCTGTAAAATGTCAAGCACAATAGTCTCTCAGATTTACACCATATCTTATATCCTCAATAATTGAACTTTTGTTTCTAGTCATGGTAGTTTCTGTTACTCCCTCCTTAAGACCTCAATATTCTTCTTCACAAAGTATGACTAAAATGGATCTTATTTCACATTAGTTTCCTTTCACCCTGACTCATGTTTGTAAAGTGATTATACAGAGCAGCAGATGATATGTTTCGAGCTTTGATGTGAATATTGTAATGACACCATAGAGTTTTCTGTCTCACTGTAGTATGCACTTTTCTTTCTTAGGTCAGGATTTATGTGGATGCTGTCATTAATCACATGTGTGGTGCAGGCAATGGTGCAGGAACAATCAGTACCTGTGGAAGTTACTACAATGCTAATAACAGGGAATTCCCATCAGTTCCCTACTCTGCTTGGGATTTTAACGATAATAAATGTAATAGAAATATTAAAAACTACAATGATGCCTATGAGGTAATGAAGAAAATGGTGTGGGAATAAAAAACTGTCGATGCTTGAATAGAAAGAAATTCATGAATATCACTGAACTGTTCATTTAGATTCCATAGGAAAAACCTTTATTAAGAGAGAATGCTGAAAACACGGAAAGGCAAAATGACCTGCAGTTTTCTTTCATTATTTTAAGGATACATTAAAGTCCATGATAAACTCAGGAATGTTTTCTTGAAAATTTGACTGTAAAATTTAAAACCTTGACTTATCACTTATATAAACATGACAAAATGAAAAATATTAGAAATACAAATCATACATAGAAACAATCTTCAAACACAGTTAAAGTCTCAATTTTGTAGTGATGGACATAACATAAGCAAGTTATTGTCTTTGATATTTTCGAGCAAAGTAAAATGAAGGAAAAAGTGGGAAGAAAAAGGAAATGGTGAGAAACATGTGAAAAGAAAGAAGAGAGGAAGAGAAAGGGAAAGAGAGAGAGACAGAGAGACAGAGAGACAGAGAGACAGAGAATGAGAGAGTGAGAGAGTGAGAGAGTGGGTGAGGGAAAGAGAAGGGGGAATGGGAATGGAAGCATGAGACAGAAATGAAGACAGGAGAGACAGAGACAGAGACAGAGACAGAAGAGGAAGGAGGATCACAAAGTAGAATGAACAGACTAAATTTATAAATATTGTAATCTCTGATATTCTTTATAGTTACAGGTAATTTTCGAGTCTGTGTCCACAATAGAATATCAGTACATTCCAGATCTTCACCAAAATCCATATAAAATTTGCTATTGATAAATATGTGATTGACTGAATGGGGAAATGTATTTTAAGGAGAAACAGACTTTTATAAATGAATCACGCTTTGCCACAACAGGTCAGAAACTGTCGTTTGTCTGGCCTTCTGGATCTTGCACTGGAAAAAGATTATGTTCGTACCAAGGTGGCTGAGTATATGAACCGTCTCATTGACATTGGTGTAGCAGGGTTCAGACTTGATGCTTCTAAACACATGTGGCCTGGAGACATAAAGGCAGTTTTGGACAAACTTCATAATCTAAATACAAAATGGTTCTCCCAAGGAAGCAGACCTTTCATTTATCAAGAGGTAAAACACTATACAGGTTTTAAAATAATTTGATATTATACTTTAATTACAATGTTTCCTTTTGTCTTTTTACCTCCAAATTCTTCCATGTATCATTCCATATTTTCTGTCATTTTCCTGTCTTGATTTATTTACTCTTATTATATGTACTTGTGCACAGGCATGTACAAATATTTATATATTTGCATATGTCCTTAAACACATAAAACAAACACATACATATTTCCTAAATATAACTGATGTAGTTCACAGTGCTTCATATGTAAGCGATTCACTTTAGTTATTGTTCCCCATATGCATGTGTTGTCAGGGTTGACTTGGTTCTGAACAACCAACTCTGTTTTTCCCATGGGAAAACTCCCTGTTCTAGACTTCCTTAGTTTTCTGTAGTTTTGTTCATAGGGTTTAAGGTCCCATGGGATTTTCTTTAAATATGTCCATTTTGTAAACCAGATAATTGATAGCATATTTCTCTGCGAATGTAATTAAATATGCAGTTTAATAGCTCAGTCACATGTAGACTTACCATTCTGCCATTAAAAAAACGAGTCTTGTTAATCAGAAAGAGCACATTTAATTATATGTCACATCATGTTTCAAGGCAGTGCTAACTTCATTAATCCATCTCTCATATTCAAAGTTATCATTTAGAAGAAACAGAAATCATAATATTTAATGTCCAAAGCCAATATTCTGATTTAAGTTTTGTTTCATACTCTCAGAGATGTAGCTGTTTAAGGTAAAGAGATGAAGCCTTTTGTAAGGCACCTTTTCACTTGAAGTGAACTGAGGATGACACCTTTTTATTTCTAAGTTCCTGAGAATGTTAATGAGCACTTCTAATGTTAACAAGATAGCAAGAGTTAACTTATTGTGAACTAGTGAACTTCTGGAAGTCAGCCTGGAGAATAAAAATTACTCTATTGTAATTTGGTTCATTATTTGCTTTCTTGGAATACTGTGACATATGGTTTATGAATAAAATCAGAATATTTCTGTATACAAAAAGTCATTAATAACATTTAATAAAGAATTATTTTCAATAGTTCTAAATAATATTATCTTTCAGTAATATGATTTAAAGATACACTTAAAATGACACTTGCTCCAATGTCTCTTGTAGGTCATTGATCTTGGTGGTGAGGCAGTTAAAGGTAGTGAGTACTTTGGAAATGGCCGTGTGACAGAATTCAAGTTTGGTGCAAAACTTGGCACAGTTGTCCGCAAGTGGGAAGGACAGAAGATGTCTTATCTAAAGTAAATATTTGCCATTGCATCATCAGTTCTATCATATATCTGTTGTCACTTGGCATCCATATGATATGCTTTCAAATATTCTATTTTAAGTTGTTGATTATCTGTTAGTCTTATTGTTCTCTAAATCTTAATGAATCATGATTTTCATTGGGTATATCAATCACCTGATATCAAGGAACTCCAAAGTACTACTTAGTGTATTTGCCTGGATGCAGTAAGTCCATCAAATTATAAGAATTATTACTCATGGCCTACTAAAAATGTTAATATCCCAAGAATAAATATATTTAAAAGTGATCTTGATAATGTGACCACAGTATGGAATTTCTTTATGCTACACTAGAGAATTAATTGAAAATTTCAAAGTTTGTAATTGACAGTTACAAATTTATTTCCATTCTATGTTATATAATATGGATGTCTTAATTCTCAAGTCCATAATATTAAAATAAAATCAAAAATTCTAAAAAAATGAAAACTGAAGCTTATAGATTAAGACCTAAAAGTCGTTACAATTTCCATGTATTTTATCATGAAAATTATGTATGTGCACACATCTAGATATGAAAGACTTCTTATGAAACAGTCATTTATTAATATAAGAAGGGTGCCATATTTTATGTTATGGTAATCATTGGAAAAGAAAAATATCCTTTTTTTAAAATGCAGGAACTGGGGAGAAGGTTGGGGTTTTGTGCCTTCTAACAGAGCCCTTGTGTTTGTGGACAACCATGACAATCAGCGAGGACATGGTGCTGGAGGAGCATCCATACTGACTTTCTGGGATGCTAGGTAGGACTACGTTCACTGCTGCTGGGGGGGGCTGCATTTAGTGAGAATAATGTATTATTTACTTCTGCTGTAATATTCTTTTCAACTTTCAGAATGTATAAAATGGCAGTTGATTTATGTTGGCTCATCCTTATGGCTTCACAAGAGTAATGTCAAGTTATCGTTGGTCAAGAAATTTCCAGAATGGAAAAAGTAAGTCTTGGAATTGTCTGAAGCATATTTTCATCTAGAAAAAAGTGGTTCTGGTTCAACTTCATGTATTGTTATGGTACATGGTGCTTATTATGAAGGATTTGTTCACTACATTTTTCTAATGTAAGGAAATTGAAAAAATACCTGGTAGTGAAAAACATATTTGAAATGTAACAAAATACAGAGAGAAACAGTTATACCTGTTAAAGCCACGACTCTTAGAGTTGACATGTGATTATGGCTATTGATACTAAAGGGAAATTCACATTTTTTCTACCCTTAGTACAATCAAATTTGTCATATAAAAAGTAGATTTTTTCCTTGTGGAATGAGAAGGTAGCTTATTTAATGGTAATGAATGAAATTATAATAGATATGATCTTATGAGAATCTCAGAGTAGTGATTTTCCTGAATGAATCCATGCATGACTTTATTTGCAATATGTGCTTGTTTTTTATATGTGTAAGCTTAAGTAATTCTGTAATTGAACTAAACAATTAGACAATCAGGTATCTAAGTGGCTATGTGAAGTTTTCTTTTATGATGGGACAGTCTAGTGTTGTAGCACATATCCAATATAAAATACAAACATCATTTCTTTATATAATATTTTTCATTTCCTTTGAAGGTAAGAGTTCCCTTGTTCTGTTTTTAAGTTTATTTTATGAATAGGTTTCATGAGTATAATGAGATATTTTCCTAGAAACATATGTAAATATTTTGCCTTCATAAGATTCTTATTTACTCTTGGGTATCATAAAAAAGCCAGAATGTTTTTTAGTATATTCTAAAGCAGAGATGTAATTAATCAAATATTATTAACTTAGAAAGTATTTCACCAAAAAGCATTTTGATATATGTTCTTTACTTAGAATTGAACTACATATATCATCTCTGAATAAACTGAGGCATCTATATATTTATATATATTTCTCAGGTAGTAACTGATGTCTGTTCTTTAAACCTAGTTTTCCTGAATATTTAGCTTTCTCACTTTAGTCACATTGAAGAGCTTATAGTGATAAGAACATAGGATGTTTACAAATTGTTTCTGATGTTGCTAATATGTTTGGAAAGCCTGAGTTTGAACAGAATGTAAGACTTCACTGAAGGCCTGTTATAAAGATTGAAGAATTTAAAAAAACTTACACACTGCAGACACAGTGGAGTGGTTTGGTTTTTCGTAGTGTCACGAGTCAGGCTGCCACAAGCATTCAATGATCTGACTTTTCCTATAATAAAGGATGTGAATGACTGGATGGGACCACCTAATAACAATGGAGCAACAAAGGAAGTGACCATTAATCCAGACACCACTTGTGGCAATGGCTGGGTCTGTGAACATAGATGGCGTCAAATAAGGTGGGTATGTCCCCTTCAGTCCTTATGTAATAAGGAGGTTGTTTAATCTTTTATTTTAAACTGTTGGATTAAAGGGTACCAGCATTTCACCTGATCCTGTGCTTTTAGGAACATGGTTGCCTTCAGGAATGTAGTCAATGGTCAGCCTTTTTCAAACTGGTGGGATAATGGCAGCAACCAAGTGGCTTTTGGCAGAGGAAACAGAGGATTCATTATCATTAACAATGATGACTGGTAAGTGGATATGGATTAGCAAAGGGTTGTATAATATTAGACTCCAAGATAATTCTTTTCTTTTCCTGTTCTTTTATATTTTTCATATGCAATAATTTTTGACAATAAATTTAAGCTCCAAGTTAATACTCCTTACACACACACAAAAAAAAAACGGTATTTGCTTTCCTAGTGTTCTTCTATTAATACAATTTTGATATTGTATTACTGACACTGACAATAACATGTATTCATATATACAGGCTAATTTAAAACATTTTAATGCATATAGATTGTAAATACATATCACCATTAAAATGTGCAATGCAAGTACTAGAGTACTTTTCCCATTACCTATGATTATTACTTATACATTAATCCGTTATACTCATACAGAGTCTTCCATTATCTAGCTGCATGTTCTATGTATTTTAAAAACATTTGAGCACTTGCATTTGGTGTATGAATTGGTTGAAGCAGTTGCTTCCTGTGGCTTTAAAACCTTCCTCCTTTTGCTTTCACCTGGGGTACTTCTACTTGGTCAACCTTTTATGACTCCCTCACCTGTAGTACTCTTCAGTCAGATACCAGGAGTGGTGCTTGTTACTGTGAGAGAGGAAGCACCATATTACTGTGAGTTTGAAGACATCTTGACCTGCCTAGCGATTTCATTACAGTCATGGCTGGATGTTTAGGGAGACCCTGTCTCACAAACAAAACAAATCAAAAATGCTTTCAACCTCAACGAATCTCTTTGGGAGTCAGTGATCAATCTCAACTCACAGATTTCTATCTCGTCAAAAGTCTTCTTTTTACAAATCATGTTTTATTGACAACAAGAAATTAATTGAAATTCATAATATTTTTAACTAAAAGTTCACTTGGAATGATATTTTAGAACTAGAATCATTTCATGCAAATTCTTTTCTTAAAGAAACCTGGATGTATCCTTATAAATGCTAGATTAATTAAACATAGCTCTATATTTAATTCTAGAAATATTTCCAGGTAACATCACGTAATCTAAGGATATTTGAAGAATGAATGCTCCCCAAGACTCCAACTGCATATGTAGGAGAGAATAGCCTTGTTGTTGCACAAGTGGAAGGGAAAGCCCTTGGTCATGCCAAGGTTGGACCCCCAGTGCAAGGAAATATGGGGGAGGGCTATTAGCAGGTTGTATAGGGGGAATATCCGTATGGGGTAGGGGTGGGGAGGGAATGGGGGCTTATGGACAGGAAACCAGGATGGAAAAAACCTTTGAAATGTAAGCAATTAAGTATATAATTATAAATTAAAAAAATTAATCAGAATTTAAACTGGCAGAGGACTGTCTGGAAACAACAAGAGTCCTCACAGAAGGACTTTAGTGCTGAGCTTCTCTGCAGTTTCTGTGTTTCTCTATCTGGTCACTAAAGGCAATGAAACAAATGGGCATTTAAAATAATGACTTTAGTATAGAAAATTTGCTTGCTCCAGCTGACACTGTCTTGAAAATGGGATTCTCTTACTAAGATCTGAGTTCCAGTGTTCCATAGCACACGGTTGGGGCACTTATTGTTCTGTGGATAATACATAATGGATCGTCCTGCATGTTTCTGGGTTGCATTCCAATTAACTACTAATTGTTTTTCCCCAGGGCTTTGTCAACCACTCTACAGACTGGTCTTCCTGCTGGCACATATTGTGATGTCATTTCAGGAGATAAAGTCAATGGCAATTGCACTGGACTTAAAGTAAATGTTGGCAGTGATGGCAAAGCTCACTTCTCTATTAGTAACTCTGCTGAAGACCCATTCATTGCAATCCATGCTGATTCAAAGTTGTAAGAGTCAAATTAAAGACATGAAGAAGCACATCAATTGAGTCAGTGTCTTTTTCATGAGATCCATATTATATTTAATTTCTATTTTACTTCTTTATTAATATGCTTAGTGTTGTATATTGCAAGCTTATATTATCTCTAGATTTTATGTCCTGATGGTAAAAACAATAATCAATAAGTTGATTATTCTGAACTCATAAAATACTCATAGAATCATCACATAACTACATGTAAGAGTAACAGAATGTCTAAATGTTTTTCTAGAATATTCTCAGATATCTGAAAGTTAAACAAAACAAAATATACAATTTTTGCACTGTTTCCAACTGCAAATACAACCTTTCCTGACCGATATCCACTAAAACATATCAATTAGAACTTATATTTACTATGTATCCAGTCCTTTTTATACTTCCCACATAATTTTGGAGTGGTGGTATCCATTTGGACTGTGAAACTCATCTGAGGCATCGCTGGTAAAAAATAGTAGTTCTCCTCCTAACAGATCTTTTCCCCTACATTTCTAAATCAGAAAAATTTGGCAGGCACTATGTACTTTTGATATAACAATAGTATGTTGTGTCCTGTTATTATAATTTTAAATACTGTAAACTCATAGGGCACAACTAAAGATCCTCTATGAATTGTGTTAATATTCAGTTCTACAAAGTTATTAGGGTATCCTGTAGCTAATAAGCCATTATTGGAGGAGGCAAATAAATACTTTATTACTTAAATAATAAATACAGAATTTACCTCATTCTTTTTTGTCCTTCTTCGGGTCTCCTCCCCTTGCTTCCTTTTGGACTCATTGCTTCTTTCTCTTAAATGATAATATTAATCTATACCCATAAATAAGTGCCTTAATAAATGAGTATTTTTCTCATACACACAGAAACACACATATGTTGTTTAACAACATATATACATGTTACATATATGTGATTAAACATATATGTTCATATATATGATTAATAAACATCTATATATACATACAATATATATTCCTACATACCTAACTACAACATGATATATATATATACATATATGTTTATATGTATGTATTTATAACGCTCTGCTAATCTTACATGTTTTTCATATTTGTATATGTATTACCACTATTTAACTGTTTGAAGGCTTTCTCCAAGAAAAAAATGGTATTTTCTGAATATTAATAAAACATCTTGAGCCTATGAATTGTAGAGAACATGCTATGGACATTTTACTATACCAGTTTTATTCAAAATTATTTATAACTAGTTATTCTTATACACAAATTTATCCAAATCTCACTTCCCATTAAAGGAGCTTTTCCCCCAACGCTATAGAAATATATGCAGAAAGAATCTCAACTGGTCAAAGAACATAGAAAAAACTAATTGTTCTGTGTTCAGCTATATTCATACCTCTACAACACTGGCCTGCATCTTCGGCTCCAGGAAGATCACTAATAACAAGAAGCAGAAAGATTTTTAAGAGGCAGAGTACTAGAATGCCTTGTACAAAGATTATGGCTTCTTGAAATGGTATTGAAGTTAAAATTTGATACCTCAAAATTATCATTGCATACTTAAGATGTAAACAGGTACATCATGAATAGGTATACTAAGGTGGGAGGAGAAATATCATAGGATCCCACCCTTATTTTGGGTACTAGAGGAATTAATGAGTGCTCAGAGAGGGAGTTAAAATTTTCCTGGATTGATCACTTTTTCTTAATGTGGTACCAAGTGGTCAGGTCACAAATCATACACAACCTGGAAGTTCCTTTATTTGGGAGGAAGATACATTTTGTGTGAGTGTACAGCCATCTATGAGTACCCAGAAGACCTTGCTTAAAATGAAATAAAATCAAATAAAATAAATAAGTTTAGTAGGTTAATTTCAAATATCATTGATACTTTGGATTTAAATCTCCTGTCTTATATATAGAAGATGAAGTTTTCTCATATTTTTCCTATTGCCTCCTCACTCATTTGTGTACTCCTTGATTTATAGAATTTTTCCTATAATGAAGTCATAACATGGCTGAGTTAATTAATCTTCAATAGAAACAGAGCACAAGGTCTGAGAGATGGCTCAGCCGTTAAAGGCTAGGCTCACAACCAAAGAAATAGAGCACAAGATGTGTATGCCTGGGCATATAGTAGCATATATATATAGTGCATATATTTTTACCTTGTGGATATTTGCCATGCTTGTTTTCCATAGTGGATTCACCAGTTTGCAATATCTTTTCTTAACCATTTTCTATATACATATTTATAAAAAATTAACAAATGACACAAACACATATATTTGTATGATTAAATAACACTCTACAACTCCCTGTGAGTGTGTGTGTGTGTGTGTGTTTATGAAATTATAATTAAAACAGTCCGTTTATATATGGCTACTTATACAAGGACTTTTATTCATAAACACGTTTTGTTTTTTTTTTAATTCACCAATTGTCAGTGCTGGCACATGAAAGGTTTTTCACAGGTCTCACAATTTTTCAGCTTCTCTTGTTTTCCTTTACAAGTTGAGGTCCATTTCTACCCATGTTCACATGTCTTTAATATTATACATTGTGTGTACTGTTTAGGCAGCTATTTTGTTGAGCTATCATATTTGCAGATTTTTTTTTCTTTCTAGGTAAAACTTCACAGCAGACTTTCTACATCACTGTCTAACAACCTTTCCTCTCCCTCTTCAATAATGTCCTCTGCAGGAAATGATAGCATTGTGTTGCAGATATATCAATTGTATTGGGCACCACAGAAGAACATATTCCATGTCATTTGACAAGTACAGATTTCTGGAATTCTCTTTTTTATTCACAAATGGAAATTTATTTGATGAAAGAAAAAGTTTTTTTTATCTATGGGGAATAAGTGTAAATATTTAGAACACATTTTGTTGGTTTAATTAACTTATGGTAGTATATTCTTCTCCAAGATATGTGACCCCATGACACTTTCTGAGAGTGGATTGTTATACAGGGTTTTATTTCCCTCCTTTTGGTAGTGGTTAAATCCAATTATAGAGTTGTTGCATTTTTAATTTTCATATATATTCTTTTATCTATTTTGGTATTCCAGATTTCTTCCTCGTGGTCTGCCTCATAACTGCTCCCCTTCATACACTTCAACTCCCATCTCCAAGAGGATGCCCAGGGCCCCTTAAGCCCATCCTAAAAGGCTTACTCATTCCTGGAGCCTGAAGTCTCTAGAAGATTATATACAACTTCTCTCACTGAGGCGGGTCCAGAGATTCTTCTGTTGTATATGTATCAGGGGGAAGGGGAGCTTCCTATCAGCTGGTATATGCTGTCTGGTTGGTGGCTCAGGGTCTGAGACATCTCAAGGGTCCAGGTCAGTTGAGATGCTTTTCTTCCCATGGGGCACCATCCTCCTCAACTTCTTCCAACTTTTCCCCAATTCAACCACAGGTGTCCTAAGATTCTGTCTATTGGTTGGATCCTAGTATCTGCATCTAACTCTTTCAACTGCTTGTTCAGCTTCTCTTTGGGCAGCTGAGCCAGAATCCTGTACACAAACTCATGGTAGCAAAAGTAACAGTGGCAGAGCCACGGGTCTTCCCTTTGAGCTGGATTCCAATTTGGACCTGTCAATGTACCTACTGTCTCTCAGGCTCTTCTCCATTTTTGTTCTTGCAGTTCCTTCAGACAGGAATAATTCTGTCTCAGAACCTT
This sequence comes from Rattus rattus, assembly GCF_011064425.1. NCBI lineage: Eukaryota > Metazoa > Chordata > Mammalia > Rodentia > Muridae > Rattus > Rattus rattus. The sequence goes on from NC_046156.1 coordinate 46,120,169, forward strand.
TGACTGTGGGATTGGAAAGCCATCCCGGCTCTTGAAGTCCTGTCCTTCCACTGGAGGTGGACTATAAAGTTCTCTCACCTTCCTGGTCTCCATTAAATTGTAGAAGGTTCCCTCACAACCCACCCCTGCCTCCTACTTCCTGTGGTTGCCTGTTTCAATTCTTTTTTACTGACCCTCTGGGCTTTAGTCCAATACATCCAGTACCTATCATGTTTCCCACTTCCCATATTTCTTAGACCCTCTCTCATTCATGGTACTCCCTTTCTCTGCCCCCTGTGACTGCTTTTATCTCCCTACCAAGTGGGATTGAGGTATCCTCACTTGGGGCCTTTGGCTTGTTAACGTTCTTGAGTCTTGTGGGTTGTGTCCTGGGTATTATGTTCTTTTTTGGATAATATCTGCTCATTTATATGTATAAACCACACATGTCCTTTTGGGTCTAAGTTACCATACTTAGTATGATATTTTGTAGTACCACCCATTTGCCTGCAAACTCATGGTATTCTCTTTTTTAATGCGTGAGTAATATTCCATTATTTAAATGAACCACATTTTCTGTATACATTTTCCAGTTGTGGATCATCTGGATTGTTAACAGCTTCTGTATGTCATAAATAAGGCCTCTATGAACATAGTGGAACACTTGCCCCTGTGGTGGTCATATTTTATTATGTGTTGGAGAGTGATATACCTGATGTTCAGGTAGATATAATTCCAATATTCAGAGGAACCTCAAGATTGATTACCAGAGTGGTTGTACGAGTTTGCAATCAAACAAGCAATGGAGGCCTGTTCCTCTTTCTCCACATTCTCCCCAGTAGGTTCTGTTACCTGAGTTTTTGATCTTAGCCATTCTGATTGGTATGGGGGAAATCTCAGGTTTGTTTTGATTTGGAATTCTCTGATCACTCAGGACTTTGAACATTTCTTCCTGTGCTTCTCAGCCATTTAGGATTTCTCTGTTGTGAATTCTGTTTAGTTTTATACCCTACATTTATATTGGGTTGTTTGGTTTTGTGGAAGTCTGCTGCCTGAGTTCTTAATATATATTGGATACTAGCCCTCTATCAGTTGTGGACTTAGTGACGATTTGTTTCGCCATCTTTGGGTTGCTTATTTGTCTTAGTGACTATGTCCTTTGGGTTACAGAAGCTTTCCTGTTTCATAAGTCCCATTCATCAATTCATTATCTTAAAGCCTGAGCTATTGTAGTACAGTTTAGGAAATTTCAACCTGTTCCAATGACATTGAGATTCTTTCCCACATATGGAACACAATGAAAGCAGTGCTAAAAGGAAAATTCATAGTACTAAGTGCCCTCATAAGGAAATTGGAGAGATCCTATACTAGAAATTTACAACACACCCAAAAGCCCTAAAACAAAGAATCAAACACAACCAAGGAAACAGTCAAACTCAAGACTAAAATTAAGCAAATAGAATCAGAGAACAATACAAAGAATTAACAAAACCAATAGCTGGTACTTTGAGGAAAACAACAAGATTGATAAACCCCTAAACAAACTAATTAAAGGTCCCAGAGACTGTATTCATATTAACAAAATCAGGAATGAAAAGGAAGATATAACAACAAAAACCAAGGAAATACTAAAAATCATCAGGTCCTACTACAAAAGCCTATACTCAACAAAAGTGGAAATTCTATATGAAATGGATGATTTTATAGACAGATGATAAGTATCAAAGTTAAACCAAGAGCAGAAATTATCTAAACAGGCCCATATCCCATAAAAGAAATACAAAAAGTCATTGAACAACTCCAAAGAAAAGAAACCCTGGGCCAGATGACTTTAGTGCAAAATTCTACCAGAACTTCAAAGAACAGTTAATACCAACACTCCTCAAACTATTTTATAAAGGGAGAAATAGAGAGAACACTACCTAATTTATTTTAAGGTACACAATAACTCTGATATCTAAACCACACAGAAAATGAACAAAGAAATAGAAAGAGAACAAATCCAAGAACATAGCTAAATGATCATTCTCTGTGATCAAGTAGGCCTCATTCAAGGGTTGCAAGGTTGGTTCAATAAATGAAAATCCATTAAAGTAATACAATATATAAACAAACTCAAAGAAAAAATCACAAGATTATCTCGTTAGATACTAAGAATTCATTTGAAAACCATTTGAAAAAACACAACACTCTGTCATGTCAAAAGTATTGGATAGATCAGGAATTCAAGGCCCATATCTAAACATAATAAAATCAAAATAAAACAAACAACTAAAAATATTAAATTAAATAAGGAGATACTTGAAGCAATCCCATTAAAATCAGAAGACAATAATTTCCACTCCCTCCATATATATTCGTTATAGAAGTTAAAGTTCTAGCCAGAGCAAATAGACCATGAACTGAATACAAACTTCCAAAGAAGAAGTCAAGGTGTAACTATTTGCAGATAATATGATAGTATACATAAACCCAAAAATTCTACTAGGGAACTTCAACAGCTGATAAACAACTTCCACAGAGTAACTGGATATTAATTTAACTCAAACAATCAGTAGCCTTTCTTTATACAATGAGAAGCAGCCTGAGAAAGAAATTAGGGAAAAAACTCCCTTCACAATAGTCACAAATTATATAAAATATGTTTGGGTAACTGTAACCAAAACAAATGATATATTTGTATGACGAGAACTTCAAGTCTCTTAAAAAAGAAATCAGAGAAGACCTCAGAAAATAGAGAGCTCTCCTATGCTCATGGATTGGTAGGATTAATGTAGTAATACAGGCCATACTACCAAAAGTAGTCTATATAGTCAAAAGTATTTCTATCCAAATCCCAAAACAATTTTTCAAAGATATAGAAAGAGATAATTCTCAAATTCACCTGGAACAAACACCACCCAGAATAATGAAAACTGTTCTTCACAATAAAAGAACTTCTGAGGAATCACCATCCCTGACCTCAAGCAATACTAAAGGGCAATAATTATAAAAACAGTATGGTATTGTTACAGAGACAAACAGATTGATAAATGGAATAGAACTGAAGAACCAGAAATAAAGCCACATACTTATTAATACTTAATCTTTGACAGAATATCAAACAATATAAAATGGAAAAAAGAAAGCATCTTCAATGAATGGTGTTATTCAAACTGGCAGTCTCTAGTAGAAAAATGAAAATTCATATTTGTCACCTTGCAAAAAGCTCAATTTGAAGTGGAAAAAAGACCTCATCACAAAATGAGATACAATGAATCTAATAAAAGAGAAAGTAGGAAAGAGACCCATACTCATGGACACAGGTGGAATTTTACTAGACAGTATTCAAATGCTTCATTCTCTAAGATCAAGAATTGATAAATGAGACCTTATGAAACTGGAAAGCTTCTGTAAGCAAAGAACAGTGTCTAGAGAATAATTCATCAACCTACACATTGGGAAAAAACCTTCACGAACCCCATATCTGATAGATGGCTAATATCCAAGTATATAAAGAACTCAAGAAGCTAACCTCCACAAAAACAAGCAACCCAATCAAAATATGGGGTATAGAACTAAACAGAGAATTCACAGCAGAGAAATCTCAAATGGTTGAGAAGCATTGAAAGAAATGTGCAACTCCTTAGTGGTCAGTGAAATGCAAATCAAAATAACCCCGGGATTCTCCCTTACACCAATCAGAATACCTAAGATAAAAAACTCAGGTGACAATGAATTTCATGAAGTCATTGTTTTTGATAGCTAAGTAGTATTCCATTGTGTAGATGTACCACATTTTCTGTATCCATTCCTCTGTTGAAGGGCATCTGGGTTCTTTCCAGCTTCTGGCTATTATAAATAAGGCTGCCATGAACATAGTGGAGCAGGTGTCTTTGTTATATGTTGGGGCATCTTTTGGGTATATCCCAGGAGAGGTATAGCTGGATCCTCAGGCAGTTCAATGTCCAATTTTCTGAGGAACCTCCAGACTGATTTCCAGAATGGTTGTACCAGTCTGCAATTCCACCAACAATGGAGGAGTGTGTTCCTTTTTCTCCACATCTTCACCAGCATCTGCTGTCTCCTATTCTGACTGGTGTGAGGTGGAATCTCAGGGTTGTTTTGATTTGCATTTCCCTTATGACTAAAATGTTGAACATTTCTTTAGGTGTTTCTCAGCCGTTCGGCATTCCTCAACTATGAATTGTTTGCTTAATTCTGAAACCCATTTTTAATTGGGTTACTTGTCTCCCTGCTGTCTAACTTTGTGATTTCTTTGTATCTTTTGGATGTAAGCCCTCTATCAGTTGTAGGATTGGTAAAGATCTTTTTCCAATCTGTTGGTTGTCGTTTTGTCCTAACAACAGTGTCCTTTGCCTTACAGAAGCTTTGTAGTTTTATGAGGTCCCATTTGTCGATTCTTGATCTTAGAGCATAAGCCATTGGTGTTTTTTCCAGGAAATTTTCTGCAGTGACCATGTGTTTGAGACTATTCCCCACTTATTCTTCTATTAGTTTGAGTGTATCTGGTTTGATGTGGAGGTCCTTGATCCACTTGGATTTAAGGTTTGTAGAGGGTGATACAAATGGGTCGACCTGCATTCTTCTACATGCTGACCTCCAGTTGAACGAGCAACATTTGCTGAAAATGCTATCCTTTTTCCATTGGATGATTTTGGCTCCTTTGTCAAAAATCAAGTGACCATAAGTGTGTGGGCTCATTTCTGCATCTTCAATTCTATTCCACTGTCTATCCATCTTTCTCTGTACCAATACCATACAGTTTTTATCATTATTGCTCTGTAATACTGCTCGAGTTCAGGGATAGTGATTCCCCTGGAAGTCTTTTTATTGTTGAGGACAGTTTTAGCTATCATGGGTTATTGTTATTTTAGGTGAATTTTCAAATTGTTTTGAATAACTCTATGAAGAATTGGATTAGTATTTTAATGGGGATTGCTTTGAATCTGTAGATAGCTTTTGGTAAAATGGCGATTTTTACTATATTAATCTTGCCAATCCATGAGCATAGGAGATCTTTACATCGTTTGATATCTTCTTCAATTTCTTTCTTCAGAGGCTTGAAGTTCTTATCATACGGATCTTTCACTTGCTTGGTTAAAGTCACACAGAGGTATTTTATATTATTTGGGACTATTATGAATAGTGTCATTTCCCTAATTTATTTCTCAGCTTGTTTCTCTTTTGTGTAGATGAAGGCTACTGATTTATTTGAGTTAATTTTATACCCAGCCACTTTTTGAAGGTGTTTATCAGGTTTAGTAGTTCTCTGGTGGAACGTTTGAGATCACTTAAGTATACAATCATATTATCTGCAAATAGTGATATTTTGACTTCTTCCTTTACAATCTGTATCCCTTTGATCTCCTTTTGTGGTCTGAATGCTCTGGCTAGGACTTCAACAACTATATTGAATAAGAAGGGAGAGAGTGGGCAGCCTCTTCTAGTCCCTGATTTTAGTGGGATTGCTTCATGTTTCTCTCCATTTAGTTTAATATTAGCTACTGGTTTGCTGTATATGGTTTTTACTATGTTTAGGTATGGCCTTGAATTCCTGTTCTTTCCAGGACTTTTATCATGAAGGGGTCTTGAATTTTGTCAAATGCTTTCTCAGCATCTAATGAAATGATCATTTGGTTTTTATCTTTCAGTTTGTTTATATAGTGGATTTTCTTGATCGTTTTCTGTATATTAAACCATTCTTGCATGCCTGGGATGAAGCCTACTTGATCACGATGGATGATTGTTTTGATGTGGATTCGGTTTGCAAGAATTTTATTGAATATTTTTCCATCGATATTCATAAGGGAAATTGGTCTGATGTTCTCTTTCTTTGTTGGTTCTTAGTGTGGTTTAGGTATAAGTGTAATTTGGCTTCATACAAGGAATTTGGTAGTGCTCCATCTGTTTCAATTTCATGGATTAGTTTGGATAGTATTGGTATGAAGTCTTTATGAAATTCATAAGCAAATGGATGGAACTGGGAAATATCATCCTGAGTGAGGTAACCCAATCACAAAAGCACACACATCGTATGTACTCCTTGTTGAGTAGACATTAGCCCAAATGCTTGAATTACCCTAGATGCACAGAACACATGAAACTCACGAAGAATGACCAAAATGCGATTTCTTCACTTCTTCTTTAATAGGGGAACAAGAATACTCTTGGGAGGGAGTAGGGAGGCAAAGTTTAGAACAGAGACTGAAAGAACACCCGTCCAGAGCCTTCCCCACGTGTGGCCCATATATATTCAGCCACCAAACTAGATAAGATGGATGAAGCAGAGAAGTGTAGGCAGACAGGAATCTGATGTAGATCTCTCCTGAGAGGCAAATACAAAAGCAAATGAATGCCAGCAGCAAACCACTTAACTGAGAACGGAACCTTCATTGAAGGAATCAGAGTAAGGAGTGAAAGAGCTTGAAGGGGATTGAGACCCCATATGAACAACAATGCCAACCAACCACAGTTTCCAAGGACTAACACACTACCCAAAGACTATACTTGGACTGACCCTAGGCCCCAACTGCATAGGTAGCAATGAATAGCCTAGTAAGTGCACCAGTGGAAGGGGAAGCCTTGGTCCTGCTAAGACTGAACCTCCAGTGAATGATCATGATTAATGGGGGGAGGGCGGTAATGGGGGTAGGATGGTGAGGTGAACACCCATGTAGAAGGGAAGGGGGAGGAGTTAGGGAGATGTTGTCTGGAAACTGGGAAAGGGAATAGCAATTCAAATGTAAATAAGAAATACCCATGTTAATAAAGATGGAGAAAAAAAAAACATTTTGGAGAGAATGTGTAGAAAAAGGAACATTTCTCTATTGCTGGTGGGATAGTTAGCTGGCACAACCATTCTTGAAATCAATCTTGAGGTGCCTCAGAAAATTGGAAAGAAAGCAGGCAAACCACTCTTATGCTCAATTTCTTGTGGTCCACTATGCTCCTAGTGGTCTTACCAGTGATAGCCAGAAGCTAGACACCTTCTACATGTCCCACAACTGAATAATGACTAGAGAAAATGTGGTTCATTTATACAATGAAATACTAACCAGCTATTAAAAACAAGTACATCACGTGTTTTCCAGGCAAATGGATGGAACTAGGGATTATCATCCTGAGTGAAATATCTCAGACCCAAAAGAAATGCATGGTATATAATTACCAATGTGTAGATATTAGTCAAAAAATGCCGAGAATACTCAGGATACAATCTATAGAACTCAAGAAGGTTAACATGTCTAAAGGCCCATGTGAATATGCTTGAATCCCTACTTAGAGGGAGAAGAAAGCAGAGAGCAGAGGGTGGTAGGAATCTGGATTTAAAAGCAAAGAGGAAGGGGCAGGGGAAAAAGGAAATATGATCAGCTATTGGGGAGAGGGGCAGGAATTAATCTTCAAGGGCCAGCAGAATGAATGAAAAGGTAAAACTTGGGAGGTAGGAGGTGGGAGATGGGAACTAGGAGAGGGACCATCTAGTTTCGATCAGAGATCTGGTTAGTGTGAGAATCTCAAGACTCAAAGGGAGGGACCTTAGATGAAATGCCCAACAGTGGGACAAGGGTACTTGTAGAATCCACCTTCAGTAGAAAGACAGGCATTAGGTGGAGGGATGAGGTTGTCATCCCATAGTCAAAAACTCTGTCTTAGAATTGTTCTTGTCTACTGAAACTGCAGAACTAAAAATGGAAAAGATCCATGGAAAGAAGTCTATGACAGGTACTAATTGGGACCAATCTCAAGGGGAGTCTCCAAAGCCTGACATTATTACTGAAATGATATACTTACAGACAGGAGGCTAACATGGCTGCCCTCCACGATGCCCCACAAACAACTGACTGAGAAAGAAGAAGATACTTACCAGTAACTAATATCTGAAATTGTAGACTTCTATGGGTGACTTAGGGAAGGACTAGAAAAAGTTGATGAGGAAGACAATGCCATAGGAAGACCAGCAGTCTCAACAAACTTGGTCCTCACAGGTCTCTCAAACACTTATTTACCAACAAGCCTGCATACACTACCTGCTCTGAGGCCTGGGCTTGCTTCGTTGAGAAATGATACACCTAACCCATGAGAGACTTGAGGCCCCAAGTATTGGGGGGCCTTAAAATTGTTGGGATCTGTGTGGGTGGTGGACATTCTCTTCAAAAAAGGAAGTCCGAGGACAAAATGGGAGGGGGACAAGATTGCAAAGGTAAGATTAAAATTAATTAAAAATTATTCACGTCAGGGATAATATTAATTATTCATATACAATTCCTTTTACTATTTGATGAAGAAAAATATATAATTTTAATTAGCTAATGTATTTTATTTTGTTTTATTTTTATGTGAGATCTTAGAAGCCTGTTTGTAATTAGAGATTACAAAATTCATTCCACATGTTAAAGAAGTCAAAAAGTTCCCTATACATTATCCTCAGGAAGAAAAGCTATTTGGTTCTTTAAAAGATTTATATGTGTTGTTTACAATTTCTCAGAGTGCTTATATGAGATGATCATGAGAAGAAATGAGAAAAATGATAATATTTTTCATGTTATAGAGAAAATTGTACTTACTTATTTAATTTATATTTGGATTCTAATCATTCTTTAAATCATTCTAGAAGCTTTTTAAAAATTAATTACTTTATTTATTGATAAGCCTACAGGTGTACCCACAAGAGGTCTTCCTGCAATCCCCTTTCTATTTGCCTCAGTGAGGGTTCAGCCCAAACTGTATCCTCCCTCCCCAGGGAAGAAGACTCTAGAAGAATACATGCATCCTTTTCCAAGGAGGCCAGAAAAGACATTCCACTGCAATAACATACGTATGCTGTTGGATTGGTCGCTTAGTCTTTGGAAATTTCCGAGAGTCCAGGTTAGTTGGTCTTCCTATGGGGTTGTCATCCCCTTCAATTTCTTCAGTCCTTCCTCTAACTCTTCCATTGGGGTCCTGATCTCAGTCCAATGCTTGGCTGAATTTGCATCTGTATGTCAGCTCCTGAAAGAGCCTCTCAGAAGACAATCATGCTAGCTCCTCTCTGCAAGCAAGCACAATATATCATTTGTATTGTGAAAGGGATGATACATGGGATGGATTCTAAGTTGGACCAATTACTGGTCTCTCATCACTTCAGTCACCATTTTTCTTTCTGCATTTCTTTAAGACAAGAGAAATTTTTGGTTGAAAAAGTTTAGGTGGGTTTGTTTCCCCATTCCTCTACTGGGAGTCCTGTCTGACTCCTAGAGATGGTCTCTTCAGTTTCCATATCAACACTGGTCAGTAAGTCAGCTAAAGTAACCCACATTGAGTTCTGGTAGCCTTCTCCATCCCAGGTTTCTGGGATTTTCTATAGGTTCTTTCTACTCCACACACCAAAACTATGTATATTTCTATTTATTTCTTGACCCTCTTAGCATCTCTCCTATCTCCCCACAGATAATCACTGATAAAGAAAACATTAGATGTGCTTTTTCAGAAGACAAAGTCAAAATTAACAAAGATTTGCTAAATCAAAATCACTGTAAGTGTAATAGAGATCCTATAATGAGAGAGAGTGGGGCTTTGAGAAGAACTGGAGCACAGGAGGCAAAGAGAAGGTGGGAAGGAGAGACAGAAAAATGGAAGAAGGAATATTTGCAAAGTGTGTGCAGCATAATGGCAAGCAGGAGATTTTATCCACATTGTTCTCCTCTGCATTTATAGACCTTCTTTGAAATTGAGAAGATATTTGACCTTGGAGAGCACAGATGGTTATTACAGACTTTCAACATGTTCGCACTGAAAGTAGAAAAAGAGCATGAGTTTATAACAGCATGACTTGGCCAAACAGTGAAGAGAACAGTATAGTGATTATAATAATATCATGGCAACGAAATACACAGAAATTCAGTGAAACCATGCACTAAGAAAATGCTTTTGTTTGCAGTCACCTGTTTAAGCAAGATAATAACTCTTGGGAATGCAATTTACATTTCCTTGTTCTAGCATCTTATCAGTAGATAAGGTACTTTCAGAGGTGACTTAAATGTAGTTAAATTAAACTAGAGGTGATCCTCAAACCATTTTGTGGAACATACATGTTGCTAGTTACATACATGTAAAAGCGAATGAAAAAGATCAGTGAAAAAAAGATGCTATGGGTTTTACTGTAGAAAAGAGGGTTATGGAAGGGTTAGAAGAGGAGGTCAGGGAAGAAGAAATCTTATATTTACTTCTTCATCTAGAATTTAAGTTAAAAAAATTCCATTATAAGATTTTAAAATAGAGACTGAAATAAACTGTAGTACTTTTTATTATCAAGCTCATGGTCTGGATTATTGTTTCTAGCTTTTATATAACAAGAACTCTTTCACCCACTATCTAGTCACACTTCTCATGTGATTTGAATACATAGTCACTGCCAGTTAGTCTCCTTACTTTTTGTAAAGCAAGCTTCCTGCTTACTTTTGAAATAGGTTTCAGTAGTGAATAATTTCTCTGTATTATTTATTCACTAATTTTTGTCCTTACTTGTATCATATCCAAGAATTTTCCCAAATGTATCATTTTTCATTAAACTTCTTTCTGGGACCTTCTCAGTTGTCAATACATTGGTATGTAAGCTTGGTGGTATAGTCAATATTCATTGAACTGTACCTGTTAAATGTCAAGGGTGGACATCTGTGGTCCCTATAAATTAATAGAACATATTTTGTACGCCGTAACTAAAACTCCTAATACTTAGTTAAAATAATTTATCCTGTGGCCTTTTTGCTGCATGTTGAGTGTGTGTGTCTGTGTGTGTTTGTGTGTGTGTCTGTGTCTGTGTGCATAATGAAAGCCGGCTTGATTGTGTTCCCTATATTTATGCACATGTCTGTAAGTGTCTATGCTCCTTGTGCATGTTTACAGGACATGTAGATGGAGGAGTCCATAGCCTCTCATTGTTTTCCATTCTTGTTCATCTCCAGATTCTTTCAGTGAACCTAAAGCTTGCAATTTGATTCATCTTGTTGATAAGATTGCTTTAGGATACTCTAGTCTTAGACTTCAGTTTTGGTATTAAGGGTAATTTTAACCATGCAAATGATTACATGGGTGCTGAGGATTCATAATCATGTACCTCAATCACTTTCCCATTGCAGAATATAAATATTTATTCATATCCACTGTGAAAATATATTTTTGTAGTTTCATACATTTAGCAGTGATAGTTCAGTGCCTCAAAATACTGTAATAATACTTCATGTTTCCCTTTTAGACTTTCCTACTAGATATTCCCAAATCATTATGGACAATGCCATACTCCTGTTCAAAACATTAAGTACCTGAATTTTTTTGGAATTTTCTTTGTGTTCTTTTCTCTGAAGTTCAAAAGCTATGATTGCCAATGTCAGTCTACACTAAATCTGTTACTCTTTCTTTTTCTGAGCGCCTCTGAAATAACTTTCTGTCCTCCAAAGTCCTTTCCTCCCTTTCTGTAGGATTATTACTTCCTGATTCCCCTATCTAGCCTCATATTAGTTTTGACATCTGAAAGCTAACATGGATATAATTGATATACAGTAAAAGGATTTAGATTATTTTCCATAGTAAAATGTGGAAAATGCAGGAATGGCTGTCTTCACATTGAATAAAGTGAAAACTGGTAAATGTTCAATCCAGGTGGGAAAATGCCTAAGTGGTCTCCCTTTTTCCCTGAAGTACTGAAGTATTCCTGAACAGTGAATAATCTTTACTGAACACAGGATGGCCAAAGAGGTAGGGTTTGATGGTAGGAAAAGATGCCAGAAACTATAATGAATATAGTCATAGGTCTTGCTGTAACAAATGGACTCTGTAAAAGACATAAATATTAGCTGGAAAAAAATGCAAGCTATCTCTCAGACATTCTTCTATCTGGCTGTGACTTCTGAAAGGTGTTTCCACATTTAGCATTTATGTTATATTCCAAATTAGCATAATCATTAGAACTCTTACAAGTATATACAGATACTAACCTTGTGGGGTATTTATTGTCTAACTTTCAGATCTTGTCATGATGACAACCAATTTTACTATCAACCCTCATATACCCTACATTTTCACGTTGTCCCCTTTTTTGCTGTTTCCCATTTCTTCTCTCTATGTTAGCAACTTTCTTGCTGCTGTGTAAGAATAACTCGAGAGAGGCAATGGAACACATTTAAGGTTAATTTTCACTATACTTTCGGTGGATAGTATATAGCCCTATGAGATGTTCATGGCAGCAGGAGATGAAAGTTGTTGATCTGATCATATTACATCAATAATTATTACAATCATAAATCAGGGATGGTAGAAAGCTGCAAAATCTGCCACAAGGTCTTATTTCTTTTAGTGAGGCTCCACCTATAATCTTCAACTCTTAAACAGTACAGCCAGGAGGCAATGGAGATTTTAAACAAATATTCATTGGGTAAAATTTTTCCATCAGATGACACCAATTTTGTTGGCCTATTCATGAGCCAAAATTAACTTCGTTTGAATTTCCCTTTCCCATTAGTTTTAGCAATCATAATATACTACATAATATAAGGTCTCTTCTGATGGGCAACATTACCTTTTCATTTAGAATGTCAATAATTTATTTAAAAAAATAAATGACATGCTTCAAATATACAGTGGTCCAAGAATCTATTTATACAGGGAACAGGAAGAGATGGTGTAAGGTTTAAAATGAGAAAGAGTGAACAGCTAAACCTATGTCTCTCTTTTAAGGATGCTGATGGAATCTTGGGAGATACAAAGCACACAGGGGATCCTCCCTCCAGCTCTACTTCTGGAGCACACACACACTCTACTGAACTGGCTGCACATGTTGTACGTGAAGCTTTTTCAGAGGATAACCCTTGATTTGTACATCTCCTTCATCGAGATCTCTGTGTTACATTTACACAGTGCCTTTCAGTGCCTTCTTAGGACGCTCTCCAGATCCTTTCATGGACCCAAATTTGTTCCAAGTTGCCAGGCATTAGAAATTCTTTAATGTTGTGGAGGAAACTGCAAGGATATCTTCAATCTTTCCCCTTATTTGCCTGCATAATACAAATACATAGATCAACTTTTCAACTTGTGGTATCACACAAGGGTGGAGCCTAGATGACAAGCAGGGCATCTTCTGGGTGCTGATACTTGAAAATGCCTCATTGCAGTATTTTTTCCTGGACTAGGGATCTGATTCAGTTGCCCTCTGATTTGGGATTCTTCCCTTTCACAGAAACATTCCTTTCACTGGTTTGGAGCCTTTGGTGGTTAAGGTCTTCCTTTCACGCCAAATTTCACACTCTACCAGTCAGTGTAGACCAGACAGTTTCTCTTTAACAGATACAGCCAGTTCCTCATCAATTGCCTTGTCTTCAGCTGTAAACTTGCTTGATCCCGTTTTCCCCTCAAAGGCATTTTTTCATGGATTCTTCCTCTACTTAATTTTTAACAATGTTCACTGGGATAAGAAAAGAAACAAATAGCCATTTCAGAATCTGACTGCTGCACTGCATGGAAATTTCTTCAGTCATTAACATTAACTTTGCCACTGCAAATTAGCTTCTATCAAGTTATCATGAAAAATACATTTAGAACCTTAGGTATGATACACCTGAAGTAACATCAATTCCATCTCCATTAACACTCTTTAGTTCCCTCTTAAAATCCTTATGAGCCTGGCTCTCTGCAATGTGTTTGCCTATAAATAACTCTTCAGAACATGATCTAGAGTTTATTTTGCACAATTATTTCATTTATCTTCCAATTGTTGATACTTCACATTTTTCACTAGATACTATAGATATAACTTTATAAACTTTTCAAAGAGAGACTTTGGTACAATAAGGGAACAGTTATTTTACTTAGAAATAGTTACCATCAGGTATTTTTTTTTGAACTACATGATTGATCCTATGTGACTAAATCACTTTCTTAATTTTATAGTTTCTTTATGCATTCAAGACTCTAAAGGTATAGAACAGAGTGTATTATACATTTCTTTACATACTGTTTACTCATATTAAAAAGAGACAGCATTACTCACATCAAAATCTGAGCTAATAGCTGAATCAGTTATATAGTTATTTTACCACATACACTTATTGATCAAAGAATATATCATTTTAATTATTGTTTCAGGTCTTACCTATTACCTGGAGAGATTCAAAGACTCTTCTCTTCCCTCATCATCCTCTTCCTCCTTCTCCTCTTCTTCATGTTCTCTTCCTTCTCCATCCTCATTAGGCTATCACCTGGCCTAACTCAATAACCTCATCTGATTACACAGTCTCAGTTCTGACACCTGATTTCAATCTTTTGAAATTTGTAGTTATTGATGTATCACCACTATTCTAGGTTCTATACTTCTATGTCCCTTAATCTGCTTGGATTGTGTTTTCTCCAATCAAACCATTTTCTGATTTTCTTCTTTCAATTCAGAGCCTAAATCATTTTTTATTGAAACATTCCCTGACCATCTAGTCTGAAATATCCCAATGTTGAACTCATTCAATATATTAATTCATTAAACTTGTCCTTACTATAATAATGTGTATCACAAATTTTACTTTTTTCCTTTTTTAAAAAGTTTTAGAGTCTATTTTTTTAACACTCCAGAATTTATACCCCTCTGGTTTCACTCTCTGACTATTCTACATCCCATATCTCCTCACCTACCACAACTCCACTAGGTCGTCTCCACCCACACCAGTACCCACCCCCACTACTTGGAGCCTACAGCCTCTTGATGTTTAGGTGCATCTTTTCCACCTGAACCTAGACCTGGCAGAACCTCTGTTGTGTATGTGTTAGGGAACTCATTAGATACAAGACTGGTTCAATATATGAAAATCCACGAACATAATCAACTATATAAACAAGTTAAAAGAAAAAAAATCACATGATTATCTCCTTGGAAGCCAAAAAACTTTTGACAAAATATAATATCCTTCATGTTAAAAGTATTGGAGAGGTCAGGAATTCAAAGATCATACCTGAACATACTAAAAGCAGTTTACTCAAACAGCCAATATTAAAGTAAATAAGGAGACACTTGAATCAATTCTATTAAAATTGGGGACAAAACAAAGATGTCCTCTCTCCTTATACCTATTCGATATAGACTCGAAGTTGTAGCTAGGCCAAAGAAACAACAAAGTGGGATTAAGGGAATACAAATTGTCAAAGAACAAATAAAGGTATCTCTATTTACAGATGATATGACAGCATACATAAATGACCCCAAAAATTCTACCAGAGAACTAATACATCTGATAGACACCTTCAAAAAAGTGGCTGGATATCAATTTAACTCAAATAAATCAATAGTCTTCCTTTATACAAATGATAAACAGGCTGAGAAAGAAATTAGGGAAACAACTTTCCCTAACAATTCTTAACAATCAAAGAATTGCTGGGAAATCACCATTATTGACCTAAATCTGTACTACAGTGCAAAAGTAATAAACACTGCATGGTGTTGGTATAGAAACAGAGATATTGATCAAAGTAATATAGCTAAAGATGTAGAAGTAAAACCACACACTTACAGACCCTAGATCTTTGAAAAAAATATACAGTGGGAAAAAACATCTTCAATAAATGCTGCTAGCCTGACTCACTGTATGTAGAAAAATGAAAAAAAAAAAAAAAGACCCATATTTGTCAACTTGTACAAAGTTCAAGTCTAAGTGGATCACAGACTTCAACATAAAATCAGGTATACTAAATCTAATAGAAATAAATTCTTGGGCATATACCCAAAAGATTCTGCAATATATAACAGGTACACATGCTCCACTATATTCATAGTGGCCTTGTTTATTATAGTCAGAAACTGGAAATAACCCAGATAGCTTTCAACAGAAAAATGTATACAGAAAGTGTGGTATATTTGCACAATGTAGTACTACTCAGCTATTAAAAACAATGATTTCATGAAATTCTTAGACAAAGGAATGAAACTAGAAAATATCATGCTGAATGAGGTAACCCAATCACAAAAGAACACACATGACATGTGCTCCCTGATAAGTGGACATTAGCTGAAAAGCTAGGAATATCCCAGATATAAATTGTAGACCACATGAAGCTCGAAAAGAAGAAAGACAAAAGTGTAGATTCTTCAGTCCTTCTTTGAAGGGGTAAAAAATATACCCTGGAGGAAATGAGAGAAATGTTGGAGCAGAGACTGAAGAAACGGTCATCCAGAGACTGCCCCACATGGAGATCTAACCTACTTGCTCTTACTAAAACCAGTCACTATTGTGGATTCCAAGAGGTGCATGCTGACAGGAACCTCATATAATTATCTCCTGAGCGGCTCTGCTAGAGCATGACAAATACAAAAACAGATGCTCACAGCCAATCATTGGACTGAAAGGTAGACATCTCAGGCATCAATTCAAGAAGGATCTTTTGTATTTTGAAGGCTCAATGCCCCAATAAAGGGGAATTCCAGGACAGGGAGGCAGAAGGGATGAGTAGTAGGTGGGGGAGCACCTTCATAGAGGCGTGGGTTAGAGGGTATGAGATGGTGGGTTTCTGTAGGGGAAACCAAGAAAGAGGATAACAATTAAAATGTTAATAAAATATCCATTAAAGAAAACAAAAGAAAAAAGACATAAATATATTATTATAACTAGCATAACTTGCATTAGCTCTTTCCCTGAGTGATATTTATGGATGTTGTGCAATGTTCACCCTTATAATTTAGGTTCCCAAATGCTTGACAAAATGACGACACTTACTCAACACTTCCTAATGGTCATAAAAGTTTTTTCCCCATTTGTATTGCCATTTTCCTTCATAGATTTTTCAGTAATATTTTAAAGAATAAAAGTTTTTAATTTTTAATTCATATAATGTCAGGAATAAAAGTGTTTGGCTTGGGGAAATAGCTAAAATCTTAATATGCAGTCTAAGAATACATTGTAGGGAAGATATTGCTCAAATACAAAGTTGCTGGCATTATGTTTTTGCTCTTTAATGCATACAATGTCTTGTTTCATAGCTCAGTATTTTTCTTACACTCCAAATCTTCCTTGCTGCATCCTGCCTGTATTTTCCTATTTTAGGTAAATTCAATAGTGTTAAAGTTTCTTAAAATAATACACATATTTAGTTAATTAAAATTTGAGTAGGTGAAAGAAAATGAATTCGATAGATTATCTCTTTTTTTCTATGTAGGACAGAAATACAACAATTATTTTAAACATGACCCTAGGTATATTTACTTCCAATTTTCATTTCCTTATGTTGGAGCAGGACATGAGCAATAAGATGTACACTCGTCAATAAGGATGGCCTCGAAGGACTTTCAGGGTTTTTCCATGAGAGTTTCTAAAGGTCTATCACCTGTTCACATACATACTCAGAGCAAATCTTTTAGATATGAAGAAATAACTTATTCTCTAAATATATATTCATAAATATTGAATTGATAAGCTGTACCTTTTTCAGAATATAAATAGGCACAAGAAGGGGCAGTGACAACATCAAGGCAAAATGTAGTTCTTTCTACTGCTTTCCCTCATTGGGTTATGCTGGGCTCAATATGACCCACACACTACAGATGGGAGGACTGCTATTGTCCACCTGTTCGAGTGGCGCTGGGTTGATATTGCCAAGGAGTGTGAGCGATACTTAGCTCCTAAGGGATTTGGGGGTGGTGGTGCAGGTAAGATTGCTTCACAAACTAAATTCAGAGCTTACTATGCTCACATAGGATTCTAATCAGGACTAGTGACATTACAGCACAACTTCATTTCACACAAAACTTTGCTGACAAAGGAAAAAGTTTGATAGTTGTGGCACCTACATACTTTTTTATTCTATATTCTTATCAGGAGGACACATGTAATGTTTTTTATATAATTTCTGGTGATCGTTAATCAATGAAAGTGATCATTTATAGTTTGAGAAATACTTTCATATTATTGATATAGTTCTATGAAATTTAGGTATTTTTCATAGCCCTTTATGTGGTATTAGTTATAACTTTTATTTGTAGGTCTCTCCACCCAATGAAAACATTGTAATTCATAACCCATCAAGGCCTTGGTGGGAAAGATATCAACCAATCAGGTACAAAATTTGCTCAAGGTCCTGAAATTAAAATGAATTCAAAGACATGGTGACGAGGTGCAACAATGTTGGTGTAAGTGAAGATACATTTTCTTTAAATTTATTATTTATGAAACTATTCTCTTTCATGTCTAGTTATTTTGTTTAATCAGGTCTTTTAAAAAGAATTATTTATTTAGTACACATAAGTACACTCTAGCTGTCTTTAGACACACTCAAGCATAATCACATTACAGATGGTTGTGAACCACCATGTGGTTGCTGGGAATTGAACTCAGGACCTCTGGAAGTGTAGTCAGCACTCTTAACCACTGAGCCATCTCTCCAGCCCTTAAAGAAGTTTTAAATATTTAAATTTTACTTTACATTTTAAGTGTTATTAAAAATTCTTATTGTCAGGTTTAGAAATCCTTAACTATGTACCATTTGAGTGTAAGAAAGAATAGCAAACATATTGCAAACTGTTGAGTTTTAAAATTGATAAATATTCAAACCTCCTACAGTATTCCATAGGTATTGATTCATACGTGAGGATTACATCATATTCATGTTATTTTTCATTCTAATTAGAATGCATCCACTTTTTTGGGTGGTAAATACATGCTTTGTTCTATCATGAAGAGACATGTACCTTCCCTCTGGTCTTTAGCCACGTATAAATCTAACAACATGTATAGATGAAGCTAAGATTTTTCTCCTTGTAATCATGTAAACTGTCAAGCACAACAGTCTCTCAGATTTATGTCATATCTTATATTTTTTGTTTCTAGTTATAGTAGTTTGTTTCTCTTAAGAACTCTATATTCTTTTTCACATACTATGACAAAAGTGGGTCTTATTTCACATTAGTTTTCTTTCTCACTTGACTCATGTTTATAAAGTGATTATACAGAACAGCAGATGAAATATTTTGGAGCTTTTATGGGAACACTATAATGAAACTATAGAGTTTTAAGTCTAAATGAAGTATGCACTTTTCTTTCTTAGGTCAGGATTTATGTGGATGCTGTCATTAATCACATGTGTGGTTCAGGCAACGGTGCTGGAACAAGCAGTACCTGTGGAAGTTACTACAATGCTAATAACAGGGAATTCCCATCAGTTCCCTACTCTGCTTCAGATTTTAACGATAATAAATGTAATGCAGAAATTAATAACCATAATGATGCTTATCAGGTAATGAGGGAAATGGTGTGGGAATAAAGAACTGTTGATGCTTGAATGGGCAGAAATTCATGAATACCATTGAACTTTTCATTTAGATTCCATAGGAAAAACCTTTACTAAGAAAGAATCCTGAAAACACAGAAAGGTAAAATTTACTGTATTTTTGTTTCATCATTTTATAAGGATACACTAAATTCTATGAGAAAGGCAGGAATGCTCTCTTGAAAATTTGTCTGTAAAATTAAAACCTCAATGTTATCAATGATATAAATATGACAAAATGGAAAATGTTAGACATACAAGTCATATAGAGAAGCAGTATTCAAACACTGTTACAGTCTCGATTTTGTATTAGTGGACTTAATATAAGCAACTTCTTGGCTTTGATTTTATGACCAAAGCAAAATCAAGAAAATCAGGAAGTATAAAAGAAATGGTGAAAGAGATGTGAACAGAAAGAAGAAAGAGAAAGAGTGAGAGAGAGATGGGGGGAGGGAGTGGCAGGGAGAGGGGGGAGGGGAGAGAGAGACAGAGACAGCAAAAGGAGGAAAAGGATCAGGAATTAGAATGAACGGACTAAAATGCTCTCCTATTTTAATCTTCAATATTGTTTACAGTTACAGGTAATTTTAGAGTATGTGTCCACATTAGAATATCAATACACTCCACATACTCATCAGAACCAATATATAATTTGCTTTTGATAAATTTGTGAGTGACTGAATGAGAAAATATATTCTAAGGCAGAAATGGACTTCGATAAATCAATCCCGTTTTGCCCCAACAGGTCAGAAACTGTCGTCTGTCTGGCCTTCTGGATCTTGCACTTGAAAAACATGATGTTCGTACCAAGGTGGCTGACTATATGAACCATCTCATTGACATTGGTGTAGCAGGGTTCAGACTTGATGCTGCTAAGCACATGTGGCCTGGCGACATAAAGGCAGTTTTGGACAAACTACGTAATCTAAATACAAAATGGGGGGTTAGGGATTTAGCTTAGTGGTAGAGCGCTTGCCTAGCAAGCACAAGGCCCTGGGTTTGGTCCCCAGCTCTGGAAAAAAAAATACAAAATGGTTCTCCCAAGGAAGCAGACCTTTCATTTTCCAAGAGGTACAACACTATATAGGTTTTTAAATATTTTGATTTTATACTTTAATTACAATGTTTCCTTTTGCACCTTTTTACCTCCAAATTCTTCCCTGTATCTTTCCATATTTTCTGTCACATTCCTGTCTTGTTTTTATTTACTCTTATTATATGTATATGAGCACATGCGTGTACAAGTACATATACATGTATTTGCATATGTACTTAAACACATAACAAAACACATATATGTTTACTATATATAACTGTTGCAATTTATAGTGCTTCATATGTAAGTGATTCAGTTCAGCTATTGTTCCCGATATGCATGTGTTTTCAAGGTTGACTTGGTACTAGACAGCCAGGGTTTAATGTCCCATGGGATTTTCTTTAAATAAATAATTTAAATAGATAATTGATAGCAGACTTCTCTAAGCATGTAATTAATACTGTAGTTTAATAACACAGTCACATGTAGCCTTATCATTGCTCCATTAAAAATATGAGTGTTGTTAGTCAGAATATGCAGGTTTAATTGTTTATCACAATATTTATCAACATTTATCAACATTAATGTCAATTATCCATCACTTATATTCAAAGGTATCATTTTAGAAGACACAAACATCATAATGCTTATTGTCTAAAGCCAATCTTCTGATTTAGACTTTTCTGACATACTCTCAGAGATGTAGGTGTTTAAGCCAAAGAGATTTAGAATTTTACAAGGCACACTTTCACTTGAAGTGTATGGAGGATGACACCTATTTATTTCTAATATCCTTAGAAGTTAATGAACCCTTCTAATGTTTACAAGATAGCAAGAGTTACCATATTGTGAACGAGTAAATTTTCCATTCTGGCAGTCACCCTAGAGGATAAAAATTACTCTATTATAATTTGGTTCATAATTTGATTTCTTACAATATTTTGACATATGGTTTATGAATAAAATCAGAATTATCTCTGTATACTAAAAGGCATTAGGACCATTTATGTAAAGAATTATTTTCAATAGTTTTAAATAATATTATCTTTCAATAATAAGATTTAAAGATATACTTAAAATGACACTTGCTCCAATTCTCTCATAGGTCATTGATCTTGGTGTTGAAGCAATAAAAGGTAGTAGTAAGTACTTTGGAAATGGCCATGTGACAGAATTCAAGTTTGGTGCAAAACTTGGCAAAGTTATCCGCAAGTGGGATGGAGAGAAGATGTCTTATTTAAAGTAAATATGTACCATTACATCATTGGTTCTATCATATATCTATTGTCATTAAGATATACTTTTAAGTATTCCAATTTAAGTTATTGATTATCTGTTAGGCTTACTGTTCTCTTAACCTCAATGAATCATGTTTTTCATTTGGTACATCCATCACCTGATAGCAGGGGAAATCCCAAGTATTACTTATGAGTTTGTCTGGATGTGGTAAGTCCATCAGATTCTAAGAATTATTGCTCATGACCTACTAAAAATGTTCGAACCCTAAGAATAATTATATTCAGAATGTTCTGATAACGTGAACACACTATGGAATTTCTGTATGCAGCACTAGAGAATTAATTGATAATTTCAAAGTTTGTAATTTAAAAACACAGTTATAAATTTATTTCCATTCTATATAATATGGATGTCTTAATTCTCAAGTCCATAATATTATAATACAATCAAAAATTCTAAAAAAAAAAACAAAAACAAAACTAAAGGTTATATAGTAAGGCCAAAATGTGGATAAAATTCTCATGTATCTTATAGAAAATTCTATAGTGCACACATCTCTATGTGAAGACTTATGAAATTGTCATTTATGAACATAAGTGAGGATACCATAGATAATGTTATGGTAATCATTGTGAATGAGAAATATCCTTTTCTTTAAAAAATGCAGGAACTGGGAAGAAGGTTGGGGTTTTGTGCCTTCTAACAGAGCCCTTGTGTTTGTGGACAACCATGACAATCAGCGAGGACATGGTGCTGGAGGAGCATCCATCCTGACTTTCTGGGATGCTCGGTAGGACTACGTTCACTGCTGCTGTGGGGGCTGCATTTAATGAGAGTAAAGTATTATATACTTAGGCTGTAATATTCTTTTTCAACTTTCAGAATGTGTAAAATGGCAGTTGGATTTATGTTGACTCATCCTTATGGATTCACATGAGTAATGTCAAGTTATCGTTGGTCAAGAAATTTCCAAAGTAAGTCTAGGAATTTTCTGAAGCATATTTTAATCTACAAAAAGGGGTTCTGGTTTAACTTCATGTGATGTTAGGGCATATGGTGCTTATTATTATGTATTTATTCACTACAGTTTTCTAAAGTGAGGACATTGAAAAAGTACCTGGTAGTGAAAAACATATTTGAAGTGTAACAAAATATGGAGAGAAACAGTTATGTCTGTTAAAGCCCTGACTCTCAGAGATGACATTGAATTATGGCTATTGATACTAAAGAGAAATTCAATTTTTTTTCTACCCTTGGTACGATCAATGTCATCATATGAAAAAGAGATTTTTTCCCTTGTGGAATAAGAAGGCAGCTTATTTAATGGTAATCAAAGGAAATTATAATAGATATGAGCTTGTGAGTATCTCAGAGCAGTGATTTGCTGAATCAATTGATGGGTGACTTTATTTATTTGCAATATGTATTTGTTTGTTATGTATAACCTTAAATAATTCTAATATTGAACTAAACAATTAAACAATCAGATATCTAAAAGGCTATGTCATGATTTCTTTTTCAGTAGGAAATCTAGATTTATAGCACATATCAAATATAAAATACAAATATCACTTCTTTATATAATAGTTTCCATTTCTTTTAAGACATGAGTCCCCTTGTTCTGTTTTTAAAATTTTTTTGAATAGGTTTCATGAGAACAATTAGATATTTTCCTAAAAGCATATGAAAATATTTTGTCATCATAAGATGGTTATTTACACTTGTGGAACTTAATAAAGGCAGAATAATTTTAGCCTATTTTCAGGCAGAGATGTAATAAATAACCCATTATTAACTTAGAAAGTATATGTTCTTTACTTAATATAGAACAACATATCTCATCTATGAATAAACTGAATATATATGTAATGTATACTGATGTAGATTTCTCAGGTAGTAACTGAAGTCTTTTCTTCAACCCTAGTTTTTCTGACTCTTTAGTTTCCTTATTTTAGTCATATTAAGAGCTTATACTGATATTGAGCAGAAAATAGGATATTTACAAAACGTTTCTGATGTTGCTAATATGTGTTTGGAAAACCCAAGTTTGAAAAGAAGGTGAGACTTCAGTGAAGGCCTGTTATAAAGATTGAAGTACTTAGAAAAATTAGACACTGCAGAGACAGAAGAGTGGTTTTGCGTTTCTGTAGTGTAAGGAGTCAGGCTGCTACAAACATTCAGTGATCTGATTTTTCCAATAATGAAGGATGTGAATGACTGGATTGGACCACCTAATAACAATGGAGCAACAAAGGAAGTGACAATAAATCCAGACACCACTTGTGGCAATGGCTGGGTCTGTGAACATAGATGGTGTCAAATAAGGTGAGAATGTCCCCTTCAAACCTTATCAAATAAGGAAGTTGTTCAATCTTTTATTTTAAACTGTTGGATTAAAGGGTACCAGCATTTCACCTGATCCTGTGCTTTTAGGAACATGGTTGCCTTCAGGAATGTAGTCAATGGTCAGCCTTTTGCAAACTGGTGGGATAATGGCAGCAACCAAGTGGCTTTTGGCAGAGGAAACAGGGGATTCATTGTCTTTAATAATGATGACTGGTAAGTGGATATTGATTAGCAAAGGGTTGTATAATATTAGACTCCAAGATGATTCTTTTCTTTTCCTATTCTTTTCTATATTTCATATGTAATAATTTTTTGACAATAAATTTAAGCTCCAAGTAAATATTCCTTATACAAAAGAAAAATGGTATTTGCTTTCCTAGTTTTCTTCTATTAATACAATTTTGATTTTTGTGATCTTTAACCTCAGTGTTACACTCAGTGTAACATATATTCTTAGATATAAGCTGATATTTTTAAAAATTTTTTATTAGATATATTTTTTTACTTACATTTCAAATGTTATTCCCCTTCCTGGTTTCCTGTCCATAAGCCTCCATTCCCTCCCCTCCTCCTCCCCCTCCCCCATACAGGTACTGCTCCTACCATATTCCCCTGCATTGGGAGCCCAACGTAGGCAGGACCAAGAGCTTCCTCTTCCACTGGTGACCCTACAAAGCTATTCTTTGCTATGTAAGGTCTTTTGGTACTGGTTTAGTCCTGGAAGATTTGGTTGGTTGGCATTGTTGTTTTTATGGGGTTGCAAGCTCCTTCAACTCTTTCAATACTTCCTCTAATTCCCCCAAGGAGGTCCTGTTCTCAGTTCAGTGGTTTGCTGCTAGCATTGACCTCTAAACTGGACATGCTCTGGATGTGTCTCTCAGGAGAGATCTACATCCGGTTTGTTTCAGCATGCATTTTTTAGCTTCATCAATCTTATCTAGTTTTGATGGCTGTATATATATGGGCCACATGAGGGGCAGGCTACGAATGCCCATTCCTTGAGTCGCTGCTCCAAACTTTCTTCCATACCCTCTCCTATGGATATTTTTCCCCTTTAAGAAGGATTTAACAGATTTTATAAAGAATATAGATAGTAAATATATATCTTATCATCATTAAAATGTGTGATACAAGTACTGGAGTTCTTTTCCTATTATCTTTGATTGCAACTCATACATTAATCCATTATAATTCTAGAGAGTCTTCCATTATCTGGCTGCATGTTGTATATATTTTAAAAGCATATGAGTCCTTGCATTTAGCATATGAGTTTCTTCAAGCAGTTGCTTACTCTGGCTTTAAAACCTTCCTCCTTGTTCTTTCACCTGAAATACTTCTATCTGAGCTTTCTTTCATGACTCCCTCACCTGTAGTACTCCAAGTCAGATACCAGGAGTGGTGTTTGCTACTGTGAGGGAAGAGGCACCATACATATAGGTGTGAGTTTGAAATCATCTTGATCTGCATAGTGATTTCAGTACAGCCATGTCTTTCTGTGTAGAGAGACCCTGTCTCACAAACAAAACAAATCAAAAATGTATTATAGCTCAGAGAATCTCTTTGGGAGACAGTGATCTGTTTCAACTCAAAGTCAGCTTTCTATCTGGTGAAAAATGTTTTTCGGTAAATCATGCTTTATTGCCAAAAGCAAAATAACTGAAGTGCATAATCTTTTTTTTTTTTACCAAATGAACACATGGAAGGACATTTCAGAACCTGAATTATTTTATGCAAACTCTTTTCTAAAACAAACTTGTATGATATCCTTAGAAGTGCTAGATTAATTAAACATAGAAATATTTAATACTAGAAATAATGCCATGTGGTATCATGTAATCTATGGATCTGTGAAGAATGAATGCTATTAAAAAAATTAATCAGACTTTAATCCAGCAGAGGACCGACTGGAAACAACGAGAGTCCTCACATGAGGACTTTAGTGCTGAGCTTCTCTGCATTTTCTGTGTTTCTCTGTCTGTGTCACTGCAGGCAATGAAACAAATGGACATTTAAAATAATGACTTTGGTATAGAGAATTTGCTTGCTCCAGCTGACACTGTCTTGGTATTGGGATTCTCTTACTGAGCTCTGAGTTCTATTGTTCTATAGCACACGGTTGGGGCACTGATCGTTCTGTGGATAATACATAATGAATCTTCTTGCATGTGACTGGCATGAATTCCAATTAACTACTAATTGTTTTTCCCCAGGGCTTTGTCAACCACTCTACAGACTGGTCTTCCTGCTGGCACATACTGTGATGTCATTTCTGGAGACAAAGTCGATGGCAATTGCACTGGACTTAAAGTAAATGTTGGCAGTGATGGCAAAGCTCACTTCTCTATTAGTAACTCTGCTGAAGACCCATTCATTGCAATCCATGCCGACTCAAAGTTGTAAGAGTCAAATTAAAGATGTGAAAAAGCACATCAATTGAGTCTGTGTTTTTTTCCTGGGATCCATATTATATTTTATTTCTAATTTGTTTCTTTTTTAATATGTTTAGTGTTGCATATTACAGGCTCATATTTCCCCTAGTTTTTATTTCCTTGTAGTAAAAACAATAATAAATAAATTTCATTATTCTGAAATCCCAAAACTCACATAAAATCATCATATAACTACATGCAAGTTCTAAGCATTAACAGAATGTCTAAATATTTTTCTAGAATACTTTCAGATATCTATAAGTTAAATGAAATATGCTATTATTTTGCACTGTCTCCAAGTGCAAACACAAACTTTACTGATCAAACTCTAGTAAAACATATGAATTATTGTATTCATTTTTACGTTTCCAACATATTTTTGGAGGAGTGGTGTCTGATTGGTCTGTGAAACTCATCTGAGGCAACACTGGGAAACAATAGTGGCTATCCTCCTAGCAGCTCTTTTCCCCTTCATTTGTAATTCAGAAACACTTAGCTGGCACTATGTACATTTCATATAACAATAGTATGTTTTGTCCCAATTATTATAATTTTAAATACAATAGATCAAGGACCCAAGTAAAAGTCCTTTATGTATTGTGTTAAAATTCAACTCACAAAGTTATCAGCTAACCCTCTAGCCAATAAGCCATTATTGGAGGAGGCAAATAAATAAAATTTAATTAAATCATAAATACAGAATTTTCCTCTCTTTTTGTCTTTCATCTCTCCCCTTGCTTCCTCATGGACTCATAGTTTCTTTCTCTTAAATTATAATATTAATATATAATCCATAAATAAGTGCCTAAATACATGAGTATTTTCTTAACTCTTTTTCTTATATACACAAAACCACACATATGTTGT
The DNA here is from genome assembly GCF_011064425.1 of Rattus rattus. NCBI lineage: Eukaryota > Metazoa > Chordata > Mammalia > Rodentia > Muridae > Rattus > Rattus rattus. Next base: position 46,147,334 of record NC_046156.1, read on the forward strand.
TTAAACAACATATATACATGTTACATATATGTGATTAAACATATACATACTCATATATATAATAAACAGACATATATATATACAATATATATTCTAAATCCATAACTACAATATAATATATTATACACATATATTTGTATGTATATAAGTGACTGAAGGCTTTCTCTCCAAGACAGTAATGACATTTTCTTCTAGAATATTAGTCAAACATTCAGGGTCACTGAGGCTATGAATCTTAGAGAACAAGCTATGTGCATTTGACTAAACCAGTCTTATTCAAAAATGTTTATCACTAGTTGTTCTTATACACAAATATGTCCAAATCTCACTTCCAATTAAAGAAGCTGTTTTTTTCCAAAGCAGAATTGTTTTTAACAAAAAGATGCTGTTATATAGAAAATATATAGAAATATATATAGAGAAAGAATCTCAACTTGACAAAGAACATAGATCAACTAATTGTTTTGTGTTCAGCTCCAATTCATACTTCCATAACACTGTGCCTGCATCTTAGGCTCAAGGAAGATCACACGATAAGAAGCAGAAAGATTTTAAAGAGGCAGAGTTCTAGAATGTCTTGTACAAGACTGTGTCTTCTATAAATGGCATGTTAGATCAACTTCGATACCTCAAAATCATCATTGCATAATTAAGACGTAAACAGGTATGTCATGAATAGATATACTAAGGTGGGAGGAGAAATATCATAGGATCGACCCTTATATTAAATACTAGAGGGAACTAATGATTGTTCAGAGAGGGGAATTAAAATTTTTCCTTGATCAATCATTTTTTTCCTCATCTAATACCATGCGGTCAGACCAGAAGTCATACACATACAAACCAAAGATTCCTCATTTGGGAGGCTGATATATCTGTGTGAATGTACAGCCATCCATGGATGCCCAGAAGACCTTGCCTCAAGGAAATAAGATAAAATTAAAATAAAATAAAATAAATAAGTAGAGTATTTTGAAATGTATCATTAATACTTTGGATTTAACTCTCCTGTCATATATATAGGAGGTGAAGGTTTCTCATATCCTTTCCTATTGTTTTTTCATTCATTTGTGTGCTCCTTGGTTTAAAGAATTTTTTGTCCTATAATGAAGTCATGCACATGACTGACTTAATTACTCTTCAATAGAAATAAAACACATAATATGTATACCTGTAGCACAGAGTGCACATTTTTTTACCTTGTGGGGGCATTTGACATGCATGATTCCATAGTGGATGCACCAGTTTGCAATATCTTAAAATTTTTTCTTAAATATATTTATGATTAAATCTGAACAATGACAGAAACACAAATATATTCATATACACCCCTGTGTGTGTGTGTGTGTGTGAATTTATAAGTAAAACCATCTCTTTATATAAGGCTACATGTACATTTATGACTTCATGGATAGCTATTTGTTTTGTTTTGTTTGTTTTCTTTTGTTATTTTTTGTTTAGTTTTTTTAATTTTTTTCTTTTAAAAATTGGGTATTTATAATTTACATTTCAAATGTGATTTTATTGCCATGTTTCCTGTCCATCGGACCCCTAACCCCTGCCCATTCCCTTCTATAAGTGTGTTTCTCACCCCATCCATCCTCCCTTACCGCTTGCCCCTGACAATTCACTACACTGAGGGTCCAACCTTGACAGGACCAGGTGTTCTCTTTCCATTGGTGCCCAGCAAGGCCATCGTTTGTTACATATGCAGCTGGAGCCGTGGATTAGTCCGTGTATAGTCTTTGGGTAGTGGTTTAGTCCCTGGGAGCTCTGGTTGGTTGGTATTGTCCTTATGGGTTTGCAAGCTCCTTCAGTCCTTTCTCTAATTCGTCCAATGGGTGTCCCGATCTTAGTTAGGTGGTTTGCTCCTAGCATTCACCTCTGTATTTGACATGTTCTGGATGTGTCTCTAAGGAGAGATATATATCTGGTTCCTGGCAACATGAACTTCTTAGCTTCTTCCATCTTATCTAGTTTGGTGGTGCTCTCTATATGGGCCACATGTGGGGCAGGCTTTGAATGGCCATTTCTTCAGTCTCTTATCTAGACTTTGCCTCCCTATCCCAATCTATGGATATTTTTGTTCCCCACTTTAAGACGGAGTGAAGCATCCTCATTTTGGTCATCCTTCTTGAGTTTCATGTGGTCTGTGCATTGCATCTTAGGTAAATCGAATATTTGGGCTAATATACACTTATCAATAAGTATATACCATGCGTGTTTTTCTGTGATTGGGTTACCTCACTCAGGATTATATGTTCTAGTTCCATCCATTTGTCTATGAATTTCATGAAGTCATTGTTTTTCATAGCTGAGTAATATTCCATTGTGTAGATGTACCACATTTTCTGTATCCATCCTCTGTTGAAGGGTATCTGGGTTCTTTTGATCTTCTGGCTATTATAAAGGAGGCCTTTATGAGCATGGTGGTGCATGTGTCTTCGTTGTATGTTGGAATATCTTTCGGGTATACGCCCAGGAGAGGTATAGCTGGGTCCTCAGGTAGTGCAATGTTCAATTTTCTGAGGAACCTCCAGACTGATTTCTGGAGTGGTTGTACCAGTTTGCCATCCCACCAAAAATGGAGGATTTTCTTCTCCACATCCTTTCCAGCATCTGATGCCACCTGAGTTTTTTATCTTAGCCCTTCTGACTGGTGTGAGGTGGAATCTCAGGGCTGTTTTTATTTGCATTTCCGTGATGACTAAGGATGTTGAACATTTCTTTAGGTGCTTCTCAACCATTCAATGTTCCTCAACTGTGAATTATTTGTTTAGCTTGGTACCCCATTTTTAATAGGTTTATTTGGCTCTCTGGAGGCTAACTTCTTGAGTTCTTTTTATATTTCAGATATTAGTTCTCTATCATATGTAAGGTTGGTAAGGATCTTTTCATAATCCTTAGGTTGCCGTTTTGTCCTAATGACAATGTCCTTTGTCTTACAGAAGCTTTGCAGTTTTATGAGGTCCCATTTGTCGATTCTTGATCTTAGAGCATAAGACATTAGTGTTCTCTTCAGGGAATATTTCTCTGTGCTCATGCATTTGAGACTCTTCCCCACTTTTTCTCCTATTAGTTTGGGTGTATCTGGTTTGAAGTGGAGGTCCTTGAACCACTTGGACTTAAGCGTTTTACAGGGCAATAAGAATGGATCAATTTGCATTCTTCTACATATTGACCTCCAGGTGAACCAGCACCATTTGTTGAAAATGCTCTTTTAACCATTGGATGTTTTTGGCTCTTTGTCAAAATCATGTGGCCATAGGTGTGTGAGTTGATTTCTGGGTCTTCAATTCTATTCCACTGATCTCTCTACTTGTCTCTGTATGAATCCCATCTAGTTTTTATCACTATTGCTCTGCGATATTGCTTGATGTCCGGGATAGTGATTCCTCTAGAAATCTTTGTATTGTTGAGGATAGGTCTATCTATCTGGGTTTTTTGCTATTCCAAATGAATTTTCAAATTGTTTTTTCTAACTCTATGAAGAATGTAATTGGGATTTTGATTTTGATGCGGACTGAAATGAATCTGTAGATTGTTTTTGGTAAAATGGCCATTTTCACTATATTGATCCTGCTAACCCATGAGCATTGGAGGTCTTTTCATCTTCTGAGATTTTCTCCAATTTTTTTCTTCAGAGACTTGAAGTTCTTGTCATACAGACCTTTCCCTTGCTTGGTTAGAGTCCCACAAAGGTTATTTTATATTGTTTGTGACTACTCTGAAGGATGGTGTTTCCTAATTTCTTTCTCGATATATTTATCCTTTGAGTAGAGGAAGGCTACTGATTTGTTTGAGTTAATTTTATACCCAGTCACTTTGCTGAAGTTGTTTATCAGGCTTGGTAGTTCTCTGGTGGAACATTTGTTCACTTAGGTATACTATCATATCATCTGCAAATAGTGATATTTTGACTTCTTCCTTTCCAATTTATATCCCTTTGATCCTCTTTTCTTCACTGATTACTCTAGCTAGGACTTCGAGATCTATACAGAATAAGTAGGGAGAGAGTGGGCATTCTTGTATAGTCCCTGATTTTAATGGAATTTTTCAAGGTTCTCTCCATTTAGTTTAATGTTAGCTACTTGTTTGTTTATAGGGCTTTTACTATGTTTAGGTATGCGCCTTGACTTCCTGCTATTTCCAGGACTTTTATCATGAAGGGGCATTAAATTTTGTCAAGGGATTTCTCAGCATCTAATAGAATGATCATTTGGTATTTATCTTTGAGTTTGTTTATACATTGTATTACGTTGATGGATTTCTGTATAATGAACCATCCCTACATCCCTGGGATGAAGCCAACTTGATCATGATGGATGATCATTTTGATGCATTCTGGGATGTGGTTTGCAATAATTTTATTGAGTATTTTTGCACCAATATAATCAGGGAAATTGGTCTGAGGTTCTCTTTCTATGTTGGAGCTTTGTGTCATTTAGTTGTAAGAGTAATTGTGGCTTCATAGAAGAAATTTGGTAGAGCTCCCTCTGTTTCTATTTTGTGGCATAGTTTGGACAGTATTGGTATGAGGTCTTCTATGATGGTCTGATAGAATTCTGCACTAAACCCATCTATTCCTGGGCTCTCTTTTGTTGGGAGACTTTTAATGACTCTTTCTATTTCTTTAGGAATTATGGGGTTGTTTAGATGTTTTTTTTTTGTTCCTGATTTTACTTTGGTAACTGGTATTTGTCTAAAAAATTGTCCATTTCCTCCAGATTTCCAAGTTTTGTTGAATATCAGCATTTTTATTAGGATGTGATGATTTTTTGAATTTCCTCAGATTCTGTTGTTATGTCTCCCTTTTCATTTCTGATTTTGTAAATTTGGACACACTCTCTGTGCTCTTTGGTTAATCTGGCTAAGGGTTTATCTATGTTGCTGTTTTTCTCAAAGAACCAACTCTTGTTTTGTTGATTCTTTGTATAGTCCTTTTTGTTTCTCCTTGGTTGATTCCGGCCCTGAGTCTGATTATTTTCTGTCTTCTACTCCTCTTGGGTGTATTCACTTCTTTTTGTTCTAGAGCTTTTAGGTGTGCTGTCAAGCTGCTGCTGTATGGTCTCTCCTGTTTATTTCTGTAGGAACTCAGAGCTATGAGTTTTCTTCTTAGCACAGCTTTCATTGTGTCCCATAATTTTGGGTATGTTGTACCTTCATTTTCATTAAATTCTAAGCAGTCTTTTATTTCTTTCTTATTTCTTCCTTACCAATTTATCATTGAGTAGAGCATTGTTCAACTTCCATGTCTATTTGTGTGTTCTTTCATTATTGTTTTTATTGAAGACCAGCCTTTGTCCTTGGTAGTGTGATAAGATGCATTGGATTATTTCTATCTTCCTGTATCTGTTGAGGCTTGTTTTGTGACCAATTATATGATCAGTTTTGGAGAAGGTTCCATGACATGCTGACAAGAAGATAAATGGTTTTGTTTTAGGATGGAGTGTTATATAAATATCCATTACGTTCATTTGGTTCATAACTTCTGTTAATTTCTCCATGTATCTTTTTAATTTCTGATTCCATGATCTTTCTACTGATGAGAATGAGATGTTGAAATCTCCTACTATTATTATGTGAGGTGCAATGTGTGCTTTGAGCTTTAATAAGGTTTCTTTTATGATTGTAGATACCCTTGTATCTGTGGCATAGATATTTCAGATCGAGAGTTCACCTTGGTGGATTTTTCCTTTGATGAATAAGAAGTGTCCTTCCTTACCTTTTTTTATGACTTTGCCCATTTTATTTGATATTAGAACAGTTACTACAGCATACTTCTTTGGACCATTTAATTGGAAAGTGGCTTAATAGCCTTTTACTCTGAGATAGTGCCTGTCTTTGTCTCTGAGGTGTGTTTCCTGTACACAGCAAAATGCTGGGTCCTCTTCACCTACACAGTCTGTTAATGTATATATTTCTATTGGGGAATTGAGCTCTATTAAAGAATAGTGATTGTTGCTTCCTGTTATTTTCATATTTAGAGATGGGATTATGTTTGTGCGTTTCTCTTCTTTTGGTTTTGTTCCAAGGAAATTACTTTTTTGCTTTTTCTATGTTGTTGTCTCCCTCCTTGTGTTGGGCTTTCCATCTATTATCCTTTGTAGGGCTGGATTTATTGAAAGATATTGTGTAAATTTGGTTTTGTCATGCAATATCTTGGTTTCTTCCTCAATGGTAATTAAGAGTTTTTCTGGATATAGTAGCCTGTGCTGGCATTTGTGTTCTCTTAGTGTCTGTATGACATATGTCCATGATCTTCTGACTTTCATAGTCTCTAATGAGAAGTCTAGTGTAATTCTGATAGGTCTGCTTTATATGTTACTTTTCCTTTATCCCTTACTGCTTTCAGTACACTTTCTTTGACGCATTTGGTGTTTTGACTATTATATGACTGGGGAAATTTCTTTTCTGGTCCTCTGTAGGCTTCTTGTATGTTTGTGGGAATCTCTTTCTTTAGGTTAGGAAAGTTTTCTTCTATAATTTTGTTGAAGATATTTACTGGTCCTTTAAGTTGAGAGTCTTCATTCTCTTCTATACTTATTATCCTTAGGTTTGATATTCTCATTGTGTTCTGGATTTCCTGTTTATTTTGGACTAGGAGCTTTTTCCATTTTACATTATCTTTGAAGGTTGTGACAATGTTTTCTTTGGTATCTTCTGCTCCTGAGATTCTCTCTTCTATCTCTTGTATTCTGTTGGTGATGCTCACATCTATGACTCCTGATCTCTTTCCTAGGTTTTCTATCTCCAGGGTTGTCTTTCTTTGTGCTTTTTTTATTGTTTCAATTTCCTTTTTAACTCTTGAATGATTTTGTTCAATTCTTTCTCCTGTTTGGTTGTGTTTTACTGTAATTCTTTAAGGATTTCTACTTGTTTACTTGTGTTGTCCTGTATTTCCTTAAGATAGTTATTTATGACCTTCTTAAAGTCTTCTGTCATCATGATAAATGTGATTTTAAATCTACATCTTTCTTTTCCAGTGTGTTCGGATATCCAGTGTTTGCTTTGGTGAAAGAACTAGACTCTGATGATGCCAGGCAGTCTTGGTTTCTGTTGCTTGGTTTCCTGAACTTTCCTGTCACTATCACATTGGCTCTAGTGTTAACTTGTCCTGCTCTTTCTGATGGTGGCTTGACCCTTCCGTAGGTCCGTGTGTCGGCACACCTATAGCCCTCTTTTCCTATTTTCTTTCAGCCAGTTATGGGAACAGAGTGTTCTGCTCTCAGGTGTATAGTCGCTCCTCACAGCTGGCTTTCAGCTCTCAGTGAAGGCAGCAACCAGAAGGGTCCTATCTCTACTGCTCCTAGGTCCCTGTGCACAGGGGACACAAATGGCATTAGGCATTTTCCTTTTGGGTAGGGAATGTTGTTAGAGAGTACTTTTCTCTGGTTTTCAGGAGTATCCACACTTCTGAGATTCTAGCTTCCTCCTGCTCCCAAGGGATTTGAGTACATGGAGCTGTTTGACTGGTTTAGTTCAACTCTGGGCACAGAGCAGACCCAGAGGTACTGGCAGTTGACTGATCCTACATTCCCGTGTCCAGAGGCACTGTGCAACTCTTAGGCCAGGGATGTCGGCAAAGGTGGACAGAAGTGGCAGTCTGTCCTGTGGTCTCTGGGTTGTCCACACTTCTGGGTGTTCAGCTCTAACTCCAGTGGGATTTGGGAGCAGGGAGCTGTAGAAAGGGATCAGAAAAGTTCCAGGCATATCCAGAAACTGGAAGTGCCTGGTCCCAGAGAATTTCTAAATTTTTGTGTCCTGGGTCCATCAGGCAGGTCACTTAGAGCAGAAAAGTTGGTCTTACCTGTGCTATTAGGCATATAGACTCTCCTAGTGGTTAGCATTCCTTGTTTTTGTTTTTATATCATCAATTACAGTGCTGGCACATGTGCAAGGCTTTTTCATAGGCTCTCACAATTTTTTCAGTTTCTCCTGGTTTCTTTTAAAAGAGGGGTCCCATTTCTATCCATGTTGAAATGTCTTTTAGTATTGTACATTGTGTGTATTGTTTAGACAGCTACTTTGTTGATCTATCATTGTTGCAGCTTTCTTTTCCTTTCTAGGAAACAACTCCACATCAAACTTTCTAAGTCTCTATCTAACAACTTTTCAACTCTCTCTTCAATAATGTCCTCTGCAGCAAATGATAGCATTGTGTTGCAGGTATATCAATTGTAGTTTGGCACACAGAATCATATATGTTATGTCATTTGACAAGTATAGATTTCTGGAATTTTCTTTTTGTCACAAAAGGATATTTATTTGATGAAAAAAAGTTTTATTTACCTATGGGGAATAAGTGTAAATACTTAGAACATATTTTATTAATTTAATAAACTGATTGTAGTATACTCTTCTCTAAGATATGTGACCCCATGAGATTTTCTGAAATTGGATTCCTATACAGGGTTTGATTTCCCTCCTTTGTGTAGTGATTAAATCCAATTACAGAGCTGTTGTTTTTAATTTTAATATTTATTCTTTAATCTATTTTGGTAGTCCAGATTCTTCCTTGTAGTCTGCCCCCTAACAGCTCCCCTTCCCATATCTCAACCCCCATCACCAAGAGGATTCCCCTACCCACTAACCCCATTGCATAAGGCTTCCTCATTCCCTGGGGCCTAGAGTCTCTTGAAGGTTACATACATCTCTCAAGGAGACTGGTACAGAGTCTTCTGCTGTATATGTGTCAGAGAAAGGGGAGCTTCCTATCACGTGGTAGTTGAGACTGCTGGTCTTACCCTGGGAGTCCCTCCTCATCAGCTTCTTCCAGCTATCCCCCAATTCAACCACAGATGTCTCCAGCTTCTGTCCATTGGTTTAATGATAGAATCTGCATCTGACTCTTTCAACTGCTTATTCATGCTCTCAGAGGGCAGAAATGCTAGTGCCCTGTATGCAAACATGTAGAGGGCTGCAATAACATTCGCCACCACAAGATGGCGCTGGCTTCCACTGCACCCCACGTGGAAAGCTGGGATAGCTTTCGCCATTACAAGATGGCGCTGGCCTCCGCCGCGCCAGCCGACTTCCTTTCAGGAAGTTAGCTGTGTGTGCATGTGCAAGAGTGTGTTAGTGCCAAGTCTTTGCCCACCCCGGGGCGTGCCAATGAGATCATGGGTAAGTGACCAATCAGGCGTGGACATGCCACATTAGGGTGTATATAAGCAGCGCCATTCTGGGGCTCGCTCTTTCCTCTTCAAGATGTAATAAACGCTTTGCTGCAGAAGGATCCAGGTGTCCGTGCGTGTTCTTGCTGGCGAGACGATAGCCCGGGACACAAACAGACCATACCATGAGTAATAGTGTCAGAGCCATGGGTCTCCCCTTGAACTGACTTACAATTTGGACCTATCCATGGACCTCCTGCTTCTCAGGTTCTTCTTCATTGTTGTCCTTGCAGTTCCTTCAGACAGGAACAATTCTGTCGCAGAGTATTTGACTGTGGGATTGGAACTCCATCCTGCCTCTTGATGTACTGTCCCTCCACGGAGGTGGACTATAAAAGTCTCTCACCTCCCAGGACTCCACTACATTGTAGAACCCCCCACCCACCTCCTACTTCTTAGGGTTGCCAGTTTCAAATCTTTTGACTGGCCCTCAGGGCTTTAGTACAAAATGGGAGGGGGATAACTACAATTCTGTAAAAATAAGATTAAAATTAATAAAAAATTATGACTTCTGGAATAGTACTAATCACTCATGCACAATTCCATTCACAATTTGAAGAAGGAAAATATATCATTTTAATTAGCTAATGTATTTTATTTTGTTTTATTTTTATGTCATGTCTTAGAAGCATGTTTGTTTGTAATTAGAGACACATTAGAGATGTAACTAGAAAGAACTTGAGGGAGGGCAAATCACAATCAAGATATATTATGTGACTAAAGAATGTATTTATAATAAAAGAAAAAATGCTAGTTTCTTATATAGATTTATCATAATTTTTAGACTTGAATAAAATTATCCTGTTTCATATCTTAAGAAACTTTAGTCTATCTTGTTAACTAAATTAAACTACTATAGCACAGTAAAAGAATATTTTCTCTTTGGGTGATGTGCAATAAATATGGTCAATATGTGAATGTATGTGTGTGTGTGTGTGTGTGTGTGTGTGTGTGCATGTGTGTATCTGTGATAAAAATGTTCCACAACAAATGTGTGGGTGTTAATGCATAACTCATAGGTATCAATTCGCTCCTTCCATCATCTGGCTTCACAGATTACACTCAGGTCTCCAGTCATAAATGGACTTCTACACTGGACTATAGCCAGCCCCCAATTCTGTATTTTTAAATTTCATTCTACATGTTAAAGAAGTCCAGAAGTTCCTTATACATTATCCTCAAGAAGAAAAGCTATTTGGTTCTTTAAAAGATTTACATGTGTTATTTACAATTTCTCAGAATGCTTATCTGAGATGATCATGAGAAGAAATGAAGAAAAAAATGATAATATCTTTCATTTTATAGAGATAATTGTACTTACTTATTTAATTTATATTTTGATTTTAAACATTCTTTAAATCATCCTAGAAGCTTTTTAAAAAATTAATTACTTTATTTATTTATACGCCAAAAGTTGGCCTCCCTACAGGTCTACCCTCAAAGAGGTCTTCCTGCAATTTCCCTTCTAATTGTCTCAGTGAGGGTGCAGCCCAACCTGTATCCTCCTTCCCTGGGTGTTGGTAGCCACCCGTACCAGCTGTTGTCTGTTAATACAGGGCACAGCTGTTGTCCACCCTGAAGGATGCAATGCGCAAGCGCAAGGGTGTATTCGCGCCAAGTCTTTGCCCACCCCCGGGCGTGCCAATGAGATCACGGCTATGCGGCCAATCAGGAAGGAACACGTTGCTTTGGGGGATATAAAGCTAACACTCTCTGGGGCCCCGGCGTCTTCCTCTTCAAGATAATAAACGCTTTGCTGCAGAAGGATCCTGGTGTCTGCGAGGGTTCTTGCTGGCGAGAGGATAGCGAGGGACACCTGGGGAATCAAGTCTCTAAAAACTAGATGCATCCTTTTCCAAGGAGGCCAGACAAGCCATTCCTGTGCTTCAGTGTAAATATACTTTTTGATTAGTGGCTTAGTCTCTGGGAATTTTCAATGGTCCAGGTTAGTTTGTCTTCCTATGGGGTTGCCATCCCCTTCAGTTTCTTCAAACCTTCCTCTATCTCTTCCATAGGGGTCCTGATCTCAGTCCGATGCTTGGCTGTATTTGCATCTGTATGTCAGCTCCTGAAAGAGCCTCTCAGAGTATAGCCATGCTAGGCTCCTCTCTGCAAGAACAATATAGAATCCATACTGTGAAAGGGATCAGTTGCTGGTCAGTCATTACTTCAGTCTCCATTTTTTTTTGTTTCTGCATTTCTTTTAGACAAGAGCAATTTTTAGTTGCAAAATTTTAGGGGGTATGTGTCCCCATTCATTCTTCTACTAGGAGTCTTGTTTGCCTACTAGAAGTGGTCTCTTCAGGTTCCGTATCCCCACTGGTCAGCACTTTGGCTAAAGTCCCCTACATTGAGTCCTGGTAGCCTCCTCTATCCCAGGTTTCTGGGACTTTTTAGAGGTTTTTCTACTCTACACCCCAAGAAGCTCTATATTTCTATTTATTCTCCTGACCACTTGAGCCCTTCTCTTATCTCCCCCAGATAATCACTGATAGAAAATATTAGATGTGCTTTTTCAGAAGGCAAATCAAAATTAACAGAGATTTGTTTAAATCAAAATCAGTAAAAGTTTGTTAGAGATCCTAGAAGAGAGAGAGTGGGGCTTTGGGGATAGACAAAGAAGAACAGGAGCACAGGAGGCAAGAGGAGAAGAGGGCAGAAGGAATATTTGGAAGACATGTACAGTATAATGGCAACCAGGAGATGTTTATCCACATTGTTCTCCTCTGCATTCACGGACCTATGAAATTGAGAAGCTATGTAGACGGTGGTGAACACAGATGGTGATGACAGACTTTCAAAGTGTTCAAACTGAAAATAGCAAAAGAGCATGAGTTTATAACATCATGGATTGGACAAACAGTGAAGATAACAATATAGTGAATATAATAATATTATGACAACTAAATACACAGAAATTCAGTGTAACCATGCACCAGGATAATGATTTTGTTTGCAGTCACCTGTGTAAGCAAGATAACAACTCTTGGGAATGTAATTTATATTTTCTTGTTCTAGCACCTTATCAATAGATAAGGTACTTTCATAGAGGTGACTTTAAAGTGTGGGTAAATTAACCCTAGAGGTGATCCTCAGGATTCTGTTTGGTTAGACATTTAGGAGTTAAATACATGTAAGAGAATGATAAAAATCAGTGAAAAAGAGGCCATGAATTTGCAAGAAAAGAAGGGTGAGTGGGAGGGTTGCAGAGGAAATCAGGGAAGGAAGAGATCTTATATTTCTTTCATAATCTAGAATTTAAATTCAAAAATTAAATTTAAAAGATTTTTTTATTAGAGACTGAAATAAAGTGTAGTACTTTTTATTTTTCAATCCATGCTCTGGATTATTATTTGTATCTTTTCTGTAATAAGAACTATGTCACCCACTATCTAGTCACACTTCTCATGTAATTTGAATACATAGCCACTACTAATTAGTCTCCTTGACTCTCTCAAAGCAGTCTTCTTGCTTACTTTTGAAATAGGTTTCAGTAATGGATAATTTCTCTCTATTATTTATTTAACTAATCTTTGTCCTTATTTGTATCATATCCAAGAATTTTCCCCAAATGTATCATTTTTCATTAAACTTCTTTCTGGGACTTTCTTAGTTGTCAAGATACAGGTATACAAAGATGATGATATAGTCTATGTTCATTGGTCTGTACTTGTTAAAGCTCAAGGACTGACATATATGGTATTCATGTCCCCTATAAATTAATAGTGAATATTTTGTGTGCCATAACTGAAACTCCCAATATGTTGTTAAAATAAACTTATCCTACCAGCCTCTTTCTTCATATGTTGTGTGTGTGTGTGTGTGTGTGCCTGTGTGTGATTGTGCTCCTATATTTATGTACACATGTATCTGTAAGTGTGTATGCTCATTTGTGCATGTATACAGGCCATAGGTTGTAGGAAGTCCTTAGACTTTTTCATTGTTCTCCATTCTGTTCATCTCAGTGAACCTAAAGTTTGCTTTGATTCATCTTGTAGATGAGGTTGCTTTAGGATACTCTAGTCTTAGACTTCAGTTTTTGGATTAAGGACAATTTTAACCATGCAAATGATTACATGGGTGCTGAGGATTCATAATCATGTACCTCAATCACTTTCTCTTTGCAGAATATAAATATCTTTTTATATCCACTGTAAAAATATGTTTTTATGGTCTCATACCTTTAGCAGTGATACTTCAATGCCTCAAAATACTGTTATACTAGTTCATGTTTCACTTTCTAGACTTTCCTAGTAGATATTCCCAAATTATTAAGGAGAGTGCAATTCTCCTGTTTCAAACATTAAGTACCTGAACTTTCTTTTGAATTTTCTTTGTGTACTTTTTTCTGAATTTCAAAAGCTATGATTACTGGAGTCAGTCCCCACTAAATATGTTGCTCTTTCCCTTATCTGAGCTCCTCTGAAATACCCTTCTCTCCTCCACTGTCCTCTCTTCCCTTTCTCCAGTACTATCAAATTCTTACTTCCTGATTCCCCTATCTACCCTAATATTAGTTTTGACATCTTAAAGCTAACATGGATATAATTAATATACAATAAAAGGACTTAGTAGATTATATTTTATAATAAAATGTGGGAAATTCAGGAATTGCTGTCTTCACATTGAAGAAAGTCAAAACTGGTAACTGTTCATTCCACATGGCCAAATGCCTAAGGGGTCTCCCTTTTTCCGTGAAATACTGGATTGTTCTTGTACAGCAACTGGTCTTTACTGTACACAAGATGGCCAAAGAGGTAGGGTTCAATGTTAGCAAAAGATGACAGCAACTGTAATAGATATAGTCATAGGGATAGCTGTAACATATGGACTCAGTAAAAGCTACAAATATTACTAGGCAAAAAATACAAGCTATCTCTTAGTCATCCTTGGATCTGGTTGTGGCTTCTGGAAGGTGCTTCCACTTTTAGCATTAAGTTCCTTTCCAAATTATCTCTCACACGTATATGCAGATACTCAACTTTTGAGTTATTCCTTGCCTTATCTCCAGATCTCATCAAAATGAAAACCAATTTTATTATCAACCCATATATTCCCTATATTTTCACATTGTCCCCTTTTTGTTGTTTCCCTTTTCTCCTCTCTTATGTTAGCAACTTTCTTGCTGCTGTGTCAAAATAACTGGAGAGAGGCAATGGAACACATTTAAGGTTAATTTTCATTAGAGTTTTGGTGGATAGTATGTACCACTATGAGCAGTTCATAGCAGCAGGAGATGAAAGGTGTTGATCTGATCATATTACATCCATAATTATTACAATAATAAATCAGGAAAGCCAGAAAACTGTAAAATCTTCCACAAGGTCTTATTTCTTTTAGTGAGGCTCCACCTAAAAGTTTCAACTTTTAAACAGTCCAACCAAAAAGCAATGGAGAGTTTAAATAAAATTTTCCTTCAGATGACACCATTTTTTTGACCTGTTCATGAGCCAAAAATACCTTCATTCCAATTTCCTTGTCTCATTAGTTTTAGCAATCATAATATACTACATAATATAAGGTCTCTTCTGATGGACAACATTACCTTTTCATTTTGAATGTCAATGATTTATTTAAAAAAATAAATGACATGCTTCAAATATACAGTGGTCCAAGAATCTATTTATACGGGGAACAGGAAGAAATGGTGTAAGGTTTAAAATGAGAAGAGTGAACGCTAAACCTATGTCTCTCTTCAAGGATGCTGATGGAATCATGGGAGATACAAAGCACACAGGGATCCCTACTCCTCCAGCTCTACTTCTGGAGCACACACACACTCTACTGAACTGGCTGCACATATTGTACGTGAAGCTTTTTCAGAGGATAACCCCTGATTTGTACATCTCCTTCATCCTCGAGATCTCTGTGTTACATTTACACAGTGCCTTGCAGTGCCTTCTTAGGACGCTCTCCAGATACTTTGATGGACACAAATTTGTTCTAAGTTGCCAGGCATTAGAAATTCTTTAATGCTGTGGAGGAAGCTGCAAGGATATCTTCAATCTTTCCCCTTATTTGCCTGCATAATACAAATACATAGATCAACTTTTCGACTTGTGGTATCACACAAGGGTGGAGCCTAGATGACAAGTAGAGCATCTTCTGGGTGCTGATACTTGAAAATGCCTCATTGCAGTATTTTTTTCTGGACTAGGGATCTGCTTCAGTTGCCCTCTGATTTGGGATTCTTCCCTTTCACAGAAACATTCCTCTCACTGGTTTGGAACCTTTGGTGGTTAAGGTCTTCCTTTCACGCCAAATTTCACACTCTACCGGTCAGTGTAGACCAGACAGTTTCTCTTTAACAGATATAGTCAGTTCCTCATCAATTGCCTTTTCTTCAGCTTTATCCAATTTCCCCCTCAAAGAGGATTTTTTTTCATGTCTTTCCTTTCTGCTTAGTTTTTAACAATGTCCACTGGGATAAGAAAGGTAACAAGTAGCCATTTCAGAATCTGACTCCTTTACTGCATGGAAATTTTCTCAGACATTAACATTAACTTTAACCACTGTAAATTAGCTTTATCAAATTCTCATGAAAAAAAATTTAGATTCTTAGGCAGAATACACCTGATGTTCAGAGGTTTTCAGCTAGCATTCACCTCTGTATTTGACATGCTCTGCATGTGTCTCTCAGGAAACATCTATATCCGGTCCCTTTCAACATGCACTTTTTAGCTTAATCAATCTTATCTAGTTTTGGTGGCTGTATGTATATGGGCCACATGTGGGATAGGCTCTAAATGGCTGTTCCTTCAGTCTCTGCTCTAAACTTTGCCTCCATATTCCCTCCTATGGATATTTTTGTTCCCCCTTTTAAGGAGTGGGAGCATCTGCATTTTGGTTATCCTTCTTCTTGAACTTCCTGTGGTCTGTGGATTGTGCCTTGGTTAATTTGAGGTTTTGGGCTAATATCTACTTATAAATGAGTGCATACCATGTGTGTTTTTCTCTGATTGGGTTACCTCACTCAGGAATATATGTTCTAGTTCTATCCATTTGCCTATGAATTTCATGACATCATTGTTTTTGATAGCTGAGTACTACATTGTGTAGATGTACCACATTTTTTAATCCATTCCTCTGTTGAAAGGTATCTGGGTTCTTTCCAGCTTCTGGCTATTATAAATAAGGCTGCTATGAACATAGTGGATCATGTGTCCTTGTTATATGTTGGAGCACCTTTTGGGTACATGCCCAGGAGAGGTATAGCTGAGTCCTCAGGTAATGGAATGTCCAAATTTCTGAGGAACCTCCAGACTGATTTCCAGAGTGGTTGTACCAGTTTGCAGTCCTACCAACAATGGAGGAGCATTCCTCTTTCTACACATCCTCTCTAGCATCTGATGTTACCTGACTTTTTTATCTTAGTCATTCTGAGTGGTTTGACACACTTTGGGTGAATTAGAGGAAGGATTCAAGGAGTTAAAGAGGCTTGCAACCCCATAAGAACAACAATGTCAACCAACCTGAGCTTCCACGGACTAAACCACTACCAAAACATTCTATATGGACTGGCCCAGGGCTCCAACTGCATATTTAGCAGAGAATAGCTTTGTTGGGGCACCAGTGGAAGGGGAAGCCCTTGGTCCTGCCAAAGTTGGGCCCCAGTGCAGGAGAATGTCGGTGTTGGGGGCGGTAAGCGGGATGGATACGGGTGGAACACCCATGTGGGGAGGGGGAGGATTTGGAGATTTATGGACAGGAGCCGGTAAAGGGTAAATAGCATTTGAAATGTAAATAAAAAAATATATGTAATAAAATTAACAGTTCAAAAAATACACCTCAAGTAACCTCAATTCCATCTCCATTTAGAGTCATTGGTCCCCTCTTAAAATTCTTATGAGCCTGGGTCTCTGCAATGTGTTTGCCTATAAATAACTTTGCTAAACATGACCTAGAGTTTATTTTGCACAACTATCTCCTTTATCTTCCTATTAATGATACTTACTTTATTCGCTACATACTATAGATATAAGTGTAGAATTCAAAGAGAGACTTTGGTACAATAAGAGAATAGTGATTTCACTTAGAAATAGATAGCATCAGGGGTTGTCTTGTACCACATAATTGAACCTATGTGACTAAGTCACTTCCTCAAGTTAATAGGTTTTTTTATGCACACAAGATTTTAAAGGAATAGAAATGGCTGTATTATACAATTTTTCCCGGTGATTAATTATATTAAAAATGAGGGCATTGCTCACATCAAAAGCTTATCTAAGAGTTGAAAAATGTTACAGTTATTTTACCACAAATACTTACTGATCAAAAATACATCATTTTAATTATAATTTTTGGTGTTACTTACAGAGTCTCTTCTTTTTCTTCTCTTCCTCCTCTTCTTCATTTTCTCTTCCTTCCCTATCCTCATTAGCCTACGATCTGGCCTAACTCAATGACCTCATCTGATTTCACTTTCCAGTTTTGACACCTGATTTCAATCTGTTGACATTTGTAGATGTTGATGTATCATCACTATTCTATTCTGTA
The DNA here is from genome assembly GCF_011064425.1 of Rattus rattus. NCBI lineage: Eukaryota > Metazoa > Chordata > Mammalia > Rodentia > Muridae > Rattus > Rattus rattus. The sequence continues at coordinate 46,165,006 of NC_046156.1, forward strand.
TCACTATGCACTTCTGTGACCCTTAATCTGCTTTGATAGTGTTTTCTCCTATCAATCCATTTTCTGATTTCTTCTTTCAATTCAGACCCTGTCACATTTTTATTGCAACATCCCAAAGTTGAACTCATCCTCTATTTTATTTTTTTCAAAGTTTTACTTACCACTAATAATGTTCATCTGAAATTACTCACAATTTTTTTCCTTTTTTAAAAATTTTAAGGTTTCTTTTTTTTAATATTCCAGATTTTATCCCCCTACAGGTTCACCCTCTAACTCTTCCACATCTTGTACTTCCTCCTGCACCTGGTCTCCACCAAAATGTCCCCACCTCCTACACCCTAATCCACCAGTCCCTTCCACTCCCTGGGGCCTGTAGTTTCCTGCAGGTTAGGTGCATCTTCTCTGACTGAAACCAGTCCCGACAGTCCTCTGTTGTATATGTGTTGGGAGCCTTATATCAGATGCAAGGTTGGTTCAATATGTGAAAATCCATTAACATAATTCACTATGTAAACAAACTCAAAGAAAAAAATCAAATGATTTTCTCCTTAGATGCAGAAAAAGCATTTGACATAATCGAACACCCCTTCATGTTAAAAGTATTGGAGAGATCAGGAATTAAAGGCCCACCCCTAAACATAATAAGCAATTTAGTACAACAGCCAATATCTAATTAAATGGAGAAATACTTGAATCAATTCCAATAAAATTAGGAACAAGGCAAGGATGTCCTCTCTCCTCATACCTATTTGATATGGTACTCAAAGTACTAGCTAGACCAGTAAGACACTCAAAAAAGGAGATCAAGGGGAAACAAATTGGCAATAAAACCCAAAAAAACAAATAGAGGTATCTATTGCAGATGCTATGATATTATACATAAACAATCCTAAAAATTCTACTACAGAACTTCTAAATCTGATAAATAGCTTCAGCAAACTGGTCAGAAATAAAATTAACTCCAATAAATCAGTAGCATACTCTTATACAAAGATAAACAGGCTGAGAAAGAAATTAGGCATACAACTCTCTTTACAATAGCCACAAATAATATATAATATCTTGGGGTAACTCTAATCAAACGAGTGAAAATCCATATGAGAAGAACTTCAAGTATCTCTAAAAAGAAATTGAAGAAGATCTCAGAAAATGGAGAAGTCTTCTATGCTTATAGATTGGCAGAATTAAATAGTAAAATATAGCCATCTTATTAAAGGCAATCTACAGATTCAACATAATCCACATCAAAATCCTAACACAATTCTTCAAAGACATGGAAACAGCAACTTTCAAATTCATCTGGAAAGGCAAAAAACCCAGAATTGCAAAACAATTCTTAACAATAAAAGAACAGCTGGGGGAATCACCATTCCTGATCTCAAGATCTACTACATTGCAATAGTGATTAAAAACTGCATGGTTTTGCTACAGAAACAGACACATTGATCAATGTAATAGAATTAAGACCCAAAAATAAAACCACACACTTACGGACACTTGATCTTTGCCAAAAATCCAAAACTGTACAATTGAAAAAATAAAGCATTGCCAATTGATGGTGCTGGTCTAACTGGATGTTTCTGTGTAGAAAAATGAAAATAGACCCATATTTGTCACCTTGCACAAAGCTCAAATCCAAGTAGATCAAGGACTTCAACATAAAACCAGTTAAACTAAATTTAATAGTAGAATATTTATTATTTTAACCATAGTTACTTGCATTTTGTCTTCCCTGAGAGGAATTTTTGGATGGCCTACAATCTTTCTCATTTTAATTTAGTGTCCTATATGCTTCACAAAATGAGGACACTCATTCAGCACCTGCTGATGTACATGAAAGTTTTCCTCTCCCTTGGTATTGTCATTTTCCTTCATAGATTTTTCATTAATATTGAGAAGGAAAATAGTTTTACAATTTTATTTCATATTGTGGCAGGGATAAAAATACTAGGCTAGGGGAAATAGCCAAAATCTCAATATGCAAACTATGAGTCCACTGTAGGGAAAATATTCAAATACAAAGATGTTTGCATTATGGTTTTTCCTTTATTTGCATAGAACAGTTTGCTCTGTGGTTCATGTTTTTTGTAAATTCCAAATCTTCATTCTTTCATCCTGCCTTTTTTTTTTATGCTATTGTAGGTAAATTCTGAAGTATTTAAAAGTTTCTTAAAATAATACAAATATTTAAATATTTAAAATTTGAGTAGAAGAAACAAAACAAACTCAATACGTTATCTTTATTTCTACTTAGAACAAAAATACAACAATTATCAAAAACATAACCCTAGCTATATTTACCTCCAATATTAATGTCCCTGTATTTGAGAACAGCATGAGAAGTGAGATCTATAGCAGTCAAATAATGATGGCCTCAAATGGCTTTCAGTTCTTTTTTTTTTCCATGAGAGTTTCTAAAGGTCCATCACCTGTTCACATACATCGTCAGAACAAATCTGTTAGATATGAAGAAAGAACTTATTCTCTAAATATATATTCATAAATATTGACTTGATAAACTGTACCTTTTTCAGAATATAAATAGGCACAAGAAGGGGCAGTGACAACTTCAAGGCAAAATGAAGTTCGTTCTGCTGCTTTCCCTCATTGGGTTCTGCTGGGCTCAATATAACCCACACACTACAGATGGGAGGACTGCTATTGTCCACCTGTTCGAGTGGCGCTGGGTTGATATTGCCAAGGAATGTGAGCGATACTTAGCTCCCAAGGGATTTGGAGGGGTGCAGGTAAGATTGCTTCACAAACTAAATTCAGAGCTTACTATGCTCTAACCAAGACTAATGACATTAGAGCACAACTTCATCTCCCACATAACTTTGCTGAGAAGGGAAAATGTTTGGTAGTTGTGGCACATTTATATTTTTGTAGAATAACAGGAGGACCCCTGCAATGTTTTATAGGTTGAGAAACACTGTCTAATTATTGATAGCATCTACAAAGTTTAGGTATGTATCATAAGCCATAATCTGGTAGTAATTATAACTTTTATGTGTAGGTCTCTCCACCCAATGAAAATATTATAATTAATAACCCACCAAGGCCTTGGTGGGAAAGATATCAACCCATCAGCTACAAAATTTGCTCGAGGTCTGGAAATGAAAATGAATTCAAAGACATGGTGACGAGGTGCAACAAAGTTGGTGTAAGTGAAGACACATTTTCTTTAAATTTATTATTTATGAAACTATTTCTCCTTTGTGTCTAGTTATTTTGTTTAAGTGGGTTTTATATTTTTTTTAATTTTACTTTACATTTTATGTGCTATTGAAGATATGGTTCTATCTTTTTGTCAGATTTTTAAATCCTTGAATATGTACACTTGATTATATGGAAGAGGAGTACTCATAATGAAAAATGTTGACTTTTAAAATTAATAAATCTTAAAATCGCCTACAGTAATCCCAAGGGCATTAATTCACATCTGAATATTAATTCATGTTCATGTGACGTCTCTTTCCAAGCACAATTCATAGGTTTTCCTCTCTATTATTATTTTAGGGAACAAATGCATGCTTGTTCTTTAATGAAGAAACATGTACCTTTCCTCTTGTCTTTAGCCAAGAAATATATAGATTAAGCTAAGTTCTTTCTCCTAGTAACCCTGTAAAATGTCCAGAACAATAGTGTCTTTTTGTCTCCATCTTTATTAAATTGGGTATTTCTTATTTACATTTCAAATGCTATTCCTTTTCCCAGTTTCCAGGCCAACATCCCTCTAACCCCCACCTCTCCCCTTATATGTGGTATGTGGTTGTTCCCCTATCCATCCTCCCCCCCATTACCGGCCTCCTCCCAAGAATCCCTTTGACTGAGGGTCCAGCCTTGGCAGGGCCAAGGGCTTCCCCTTCCACTGGTGTCCCTACTAGGCTATTCATTGCTACCTATGAGGTTAGAGCCCAGGGTCAGTTCTCGGGTAGTGGCTTAGTCCCTGGAAGCTCTGGTTGGTTGGCATTGTTATTGACATAGGGTATCAAGCTCCTTCAGCTCTTAAAGTCCTTTCTCTGATTCCTTCAACAGGAGTCCCATTCTCAGTTCAGTGGTTTGCTGCTGTCGTTTGCTATGTATTTGCTGTATTCTGGCTATGACTAACAGATATACACCCGGGTCCTGTCAGCCTGCACTTCTTTGCTTCATCCATCTTATCTAATTTGGTGGCTGTGTATGTATGGACCACATGTGGGGCAGGCTCTGAATGGCGGTTCCTTCAGTCTCTGTTCTAAACTTTGCCTCCCTTTCGCCTTCTAACAGTATTCTTGTTCCTCTTTTAAAGAAGGAGTGAGGCATCCACATTTTGGCCATCCTTCTTGAGTTTCATGTGTTCTGTGCATCTTGGGTAATTCGAGGATTTGGGCTAATATCCACTTATCAATGAGTGCATTCCATGTGTGTTTTTCTGTGATTGGGTTTCCTCACTCAGGATGATATTTTCCAGTTCCATCCATTTGCCTATGACTCTTTATATCCCCCAAAATTGAACTTTTGTTTATAGTTCTGTTAATGTCTCCTTCTCTTTGCTTAAGAACTCTATATTCTTTTCCACCTAATATGACTATAGTTGATCTTTTTTTCATAGCAGTTTCCTTTCTCACTTGACTCACTTTTCTAAAGCGAATCTACAAAGCAGCAGAGGAAGTGATTTGGAGCTTTGCTGTGAGACTGTAAGGAAACTATAGAGGTTTGAGTCCAACTGAAGTATGCACTTCTCTTTTTTAGGTCCGGATTTATGTGGATGCTGTCATTAATCACATGTGTGGTGCAGGGAATGGTGCAGGAACAAGCAGTACATGTGGAAGTTACTATAACGCTAATAACAGGGAATTCTCAGCAGTTCCCTACTCTGCTTGGGATTTTAATGATAATAAATGTGATAGAGAAGTTAATAACTACCAAGATGCTCATGAGGTAATGAAAGAAATAGTGATGGGAATAAAGAACTGTCTATGCTTATGCAAATACACAGATATTTATGAAATGCCACTGAATATTTCATTTAGATACATTTGGGGGGAAAGGTTACTAAGACAGAATTCTACAAAACAGAAAGAAAAATGTCCTATATTTCCATTACATTATTTTGTAAGGATAGACTAATGTCAATGTTAAGGTAGGAGTACTCTCCTGAACATATTTTTTGTAAAAATTAAAACCTTTGTTGTATCAATTATATACATATGATAAATGGAAAATATTAGAAATACAAATCATATACCAAAACAATCTTCAAATACAGAGTTACAGTCTCAATTTTTTAACAATGTACTTAAAATAAGCAACTTCTTGGCTTCAACTTTTGACCAATGCAAAATAAAGAAAAAGGAGGGTAGAAAAAATAAATGGAAAAGGAGATGTAGACAGAGAGGGAAAGAGATAAAGACAGAGTCAGAGATAGAGAAAGAGACAGAGAGGAAGAAGGAGGATCAGAAATTAGAATGAACTGACTAAAATGCTCACCTATTATAACCTCTGATATTCTCTATAGTTACAAGAAAATTTAAATTCTGTGTCCATATTAGAAAATCAATACATTCCATGTCCTAATCAAAACCTTTATCTTCACTATTGATAAATGTGTGAATGACTGAATGAAGAAATGTATTCTCAGGCAGAAATGACTTTTTATAAATCAATCACATTTTGCCCAACAGATCAGAAACTGTCGTCTGTCTGGCCTTCTGGATCTTGCACTCGATAAAGATTATGTTCGTACCAAGGTGGCTGATTACATGAACCATCTCATTGACATTGGTGTAGCAGGGTTCAGACTTGATGCTTCTAAACACATGTGGCCTGGCGACATAAAGGCAGTTTTGGACAAACTTCATAATCTCAATACAAAATGGTTCTCCCAAGGAAGCAGACCTTTCATTTTCCAAGAGGTAGAACAATATATAACATTTTTACAATTTTTGATAATATACTTTAATTACCTTTCCTTTTTCACTTGCTTTCCTACCTCCAAATTCTTCCATGTTTCCTTCCACATTTTCTCTCAATTCAAGTCCTCTGTTATTTACTTACTCTTATTAAATGTATATGTGCATATATATATATATATATATTACATACATGTATATGTTCTCAGACACATACCCCCCACATATATATATATGTATATATATATATCCTAAATATACCTAGCATAATTCATAGTGCTTCATATGTAAGTGATTCAGTTCAGCTATTGTTCCCCATACGCATGTGTATTCAAGGTTGACTTGGTACTGGACAACCAATTGTGTTTTTCCTTTGGGAAGACTCCCTGTTTTTAGCCTTCCTCAATTTTTCTTTAGTTCATTTCACAGGGTTTAAAGTACCATGGGACTTTTTTAAAATATCATCATTTTGTAAACTGGATAATTGATAGCAGACTTCTGTAAGCATGTAATTAACAATGTAGTTTAATAACTCAGTCATGTGTAGACTTATCATTCTGCCATTAAAAATATGAGTGTTGTTAATCAGAAAGTGCCAATATAATCTTTATCACAACATGTTTCAAGACACTTGTAACTTCATTAATCCATCTCTTTTATTCAAAAGTATCATTTTAGAAGACACAGAAATCATAATGCTCATGGTCTAAAGCCAATCTTCCAATTTAGAGTTTTGTCTCATACTCTCTGACATGAAGATGTTTAGAGCAAACAGATGAAGCTTTTGCTAAGGCACACTTTCACTTGAAGTGTACTGAAGTTGACACCTTTTTATATCTGATATCCTTAGAAACTTAATAACTTCTAATGTTAACAAGATAGCAAGTGTTACCTTATTGTGAACTAGTGAATTTTCCCTCTGGCAGTCACCCTAGAGGATAAAAATTACTCCTTTGTAATTTGGTTGATAATTTGATTTCTTTCAATATTATGACATATGGTTGATGAATAAAGTCAGAATGTATGTATGCAGAAAGCCATTAGCAACATTCAATAACAAATGTTTTCAATAATTCTAAATAATACTATCTTTCAATAATATAATTTAAAGATAAAAATAACACTTGCTCCAATGTCTTTTGTAGGTCATTGACAATGGTGGTGAGGCAGTTAAAGGTAGTGAGTACTTTGGAAATGGCCTTGTGACAGAATTCAAGTTTGGTGCAAAACTTGGCACAGTTATCCGCAAGTGGGATGGAGAGAAGATGTCTTATTTAAAGTAAATATATACCATTGCATCACCCGTTCTTTCATACATCTGTTGTCATTTGGCATCAATAAGACATATCTTCAAATATTTTAAACATGATGTTGATTATCTTTTAGGCTTATTGTTCTCTAACCGTCAATGAATCATGTTTTTTATTAGGTTCATCAATCACCTGATAGCAGGGGAAATCCAAAGTATCACTTAGTGAGCTTTTCTCATTAAGTCCTAAGAATGTTTGCTCATTGCCTATTAAAATTATTAGTATCCCAAGAATAGTTGCATTCAGAAATAATCTCAGAAATGTCACTACACTATTGAATTTCTTTATGTGACACTAGAGAATTAATTGAAAATTTCAAAATTTGTAATTTAAAACCATAGTTATAAATTTATTTTCATTCTATATTATATAATATGAATGTCTTAATTCTCATCAATAATATTAAAAAATGATTAGAAAATCTACAGAAATTTAAACAAAAGATTATACAGTAAGACCTCAATGTGGATAAAATTCCCATGTATGTTATCATAGAAAATTATATATGTGCACATCTATATATGAAAGATTTATGAAATTGCCATTTATTCACATCATTGAGGATGTCATATGTAATGTTATGGTAAGCATTGCAAAAGAATAATATTTTTTTTAATGCAGGAACTGGGGAGAAGGTTGGGGTTTTGTGCCTTCTAACAGAGCCCTTGTGTTTGTGGACAACCATGACAATCAGCGAGGACATGGTGCTGGAGGACGATCCATCCTGACATTCTGGGATGCTAGGTAGGACTACGTTCATTGCTGCTGTGGGGGTTGCATTTAATGAGAGTAAAGTATTATATACTTTGCTGTAATACTCTTTTTCAATTTTCAGAATGTATAAAATGGCAGTTGGATTTATGTTGGCTCATCCTTATGGATTCACGAGAGTAATGTCAAGTTACCGATGGGCAAGAAATTTCCAGAATGGAAAAGTAAGTCTAGGAGTTGTTTGAAGCATATTTAATACAGAAAAAAATTGGTTTTGTTTAAATTTCATGTGATGTTAGACCATGTGTGCTCATTATTAAGGGCTCATTCACTACAGTTTTCTAAAGTGAAAACTTTGAAGAAATACCTGGTAGTGAAAAACATAGTTGAAGTGATAAAATACCGAGTGAATCAGTTATGGCTGTTAAAGCCCTGACTCTTAGAGTTGATACTAAATTATGAATGTTAATACTGAAGGGAATTTCAAATTCTTTCTGCCCTTAGTAATATTAATGTCATCTTATGAATTTCATTTTCCCTGTGCAATGAGAAAGCAGCATATTTAATGGTAAACAAGGAAATTATAAGAGATATGAGTTTATGAGAATCACACAATAGTGATTTGTTGACTAAATCCATGCATGAGTTTAGTTATATGCAATTTTGATTGCTATGTGCATAACCTTAAACAATTATGAAGTTGATCTAAACAATTAGACAATCAGTTATCTAAAAACCTATGTGAAGTTTCCTTAGACTTATAGGACATATCAAATATAAAATACAAATATCACTTTTCTATAAAATCTGACAAATATTTTTAATTTCCTTTCAAGATAAGAGTCCCCCTCTTCTGTATTTAAATATATTCTCTTTTTGAAGGGGATTCATGGGTAGAATGAGATTTTTTTCCCCAGAAATATATGTAATTATTTTGCCATCATAAGATGCTCATTTAATGCCAGAATACATTATTAGCACATTTACAGGCAGAGTAGTAAGAAATCAGCTGTTACTAACTAAGAAAGTATTATATTCAAAGCATTTTCATATATGTTCTTTAATTAGTACAAAACTACCTATTTCCCTTATGTATAACTGAGACATATATAGATGTAGATTTCTCAGGTAGTAACTGGTCTGTTCTTTAATCTTAGTTTACCTGACTCTTTAATGTTCTTGTTTTAGTCATATTGAAGAGCTTTTAGTCATATTGAGCAGAAAAATAGGATGTTTGCAAATTGTTTCTGATGTTATTATGTTTTCGGAAAACCTCTGTTTGAACTAAGGTTGAGACTTTTGTGAAGGCCTATTAAAACACTGAGGTACTTACAAAAACTTTGACACTGCAGAGATATACAATTAGCATAGTGGAGTGGTTTTGGTTTTCTGTCGTATCAGGATTCAGGCAGCCACAAGCATTTAAATGATCTGATTTTTCCAATAATTAAGGATGTGAATGACTGGATGGGACCACCTAATAACAATGGAGCAACAAAGGAAGTGACCATTAATCCAGACACCACTTGTGGCAATGACTGGGTCTGTGAACATAGATGGCGTCAAGTAAGGTAAGAACGTCCCCTTCAGACCTTTCAAATAAGGAAGTTGTTTAATCTTTTATTTTAAACTGTTGAATTAAAGGGTGCCAACATTTCACCTGATCCTGTGCTTTTAGGAACATGGTTGCCTTCAGGAATGTAGTCAATGGTCAGCCTTTTGCAAACTGGTGGGATAATGGCAGCAACCAAGTGGCTTTTGGCAGAGGAAACAGAGGATTCATTGTCTTTAATAATGATGACTGGTAAGTGGACATTAATTAGGAAAGGGTTGTATAATATTACACTCCAAGATGATTATTTTCTGTTCTTTTATATTTTTCATTTGTGATAAATTTTTTGGACAATGAATTTAAGCTACAAGTAAATATTCATTACACAAAAGAAAAATGGTATTTGCTCTCCTAGTTTTCTTCTATTCGTACAATTTTGATTTTTGTGATCTTTAACCACCATGTACACTGACAGTAACATGTATTCATATATACAAACTGATTTAACACATTTTATAAAACATATAGATGGTAACCCTATATCTTATCATCATTCAAAATGTGCCATACAAATTCTGGGGAACTTTTCCCATTACCTTTGATTATAACTTATACATTAATCCATTATACTTATAGTCTTCCATTACTTGGCTATATGTTGTATATATTTTCAAAGCATATGAGTCCTTGCATTTGGCGTATGAGTTTCTTCAAGCAGTTATTTACTCTGGCTTTAAAATCTTCCTCCTTGTACTTTCACCTGAAATACTTCTATCTGAGCCTTCTTTCGTGACGCCCTCACCTGTAATACTCTAAGTCAGATACCAGGAGTGGTGTTTGTTACTGTGAGGGAAGAGGCACCATACATGGAGGTGTGAGTTTGAAGTCATCTTGATCTGCATAGTGATTTCAGTACAGCCATGGCTGGCTATGTAGAGAGACCCTGTCTCACAAACAAAACAATTCAAAATAGCATTCAGAGAATCTCTTTGGGAGACAGTTACCTGTCTCAACTCAAAGTCAGCTTTCTATTTTATCCAAACTATTTTTCTGTAACTCACATTTTACTGCCAACAACAAAATAACTGAAGTGCATATTTTTTTAACCGAATGAACACCTGGAAAGAATTTTAAAAGTAGAATCATTTCATGCAACCTCTTTTCTACTACAAATGTGTATGCATCCTTAGAAATGCTAGATTATATAAACATAGAAATATTTAATTCTAAAAATAATTCCATGTGATATCACATATTCTAAGGATCTTTGAAAAATTAATGTTATTTAAAACATTAATTAGAGTTTAAACCATCAGATGACTGACTGGAAATAATGATAGCCCTCACAAGAGGACTTTAGTGTTGAGCTTTTCTGCATTCTCTGTGTTTCTCTGTCTGTATCACTCCAGGCAATGAAACAAATAGACATTTAAAATGATGACTTTGGTATAGAGAATTTGCTTGCTCCAGCTGACACTGTCTTGGTATTGGGATTCTCTTACTAAGATCTGAGTTCCAGTGTTCCATAGCACACGGTTGGGGCACTTATTGTTCTGTAGATAATACATAATGGATTGGCCTGCATGTTTCTGTGTTACATTCCAATTAACTACTAATTGTTTTTCCCCAGGGTTTTGTCAACCACTCTACAGACTGGTCTTCCTGCTGGCACATATTGTGATGTCATTTCAGGAGATAAAGTCAATGGCAATTGCACTGGACTTAAAGTAAATGTTGGCAGTGATGGCAAAGCTCACTTCTCTATTAGTAACTCTGCTGAAGACCCATTCATTGCAATCCATGCCGACTCAAAGTTGTAAGAGTCAAATTAAAGACATGAACAAGCACACCTACTGAGTCTGTGTCTTTTTCATGAGATCCATATTATATTTTATTTCTATTTTGTTTCTTTATTAATATATGTACTGTAGTACATTGCAGGCTCATCTTTCCCCTAGATTTTATTTTTTTTGCTGTAAAAATCCTTATCAATAAACTTGATTACACTCAAATCATAAAACTTGCATAGATCATCATATAACTACATGCAAGATCTAAGCATTAGCAGAATGTCTAAATGCTTTTCCAGAATATTCGCAGATATCTGAAAGTTAAATAATGCAAAACATACTACTTTTTCTACTGTCTCCAACTGCCAAAACAACCTTTTCTGACCAAAATTTAGTAAAACATATCAATTAGACATTTTATTTCACATACATCCAGTCCTTTTTATGCTTCCCACATATATATGGAGTGGTGGTGAACTGTGAAAGACTCATGTGAGGCAATGCTGGTAAAAAATAGTGGCTCTCCACATAGCAGTTCTTTCCCCCTTCAGTAGTATATTCAGAAACACTTAGCAGGCACTATGTGCATTTGGTATTACAATAGTTTATTCTCTCCCAGTTATTATAATTTTAAATACCATGGATTTATGGGCACAACTAAATTGTGAATTGTGTCAAATTTTGATCACACAGGTATTAACTACTTCTGTCGTGGATCAGGCAAAAACCAAAAAAATGCTGTTGTAGTTAAATCATAGAGAATTTTCATCTTTCATCTTTCTCCTTTCTCCTTTCTCCCTTTGCATCCTCTTGAACTCATAGTTTCTTTTTCTTAAATTTTATTATCTATTTCTACATCCATATATATAAGTGCCTAAATAACACCTCTATTTCTCCAAACTCTTAAAAACATATATGTTTTTATGTATATGTATGATTAAATATATAATTTTATGTATGATTAATCAACATTTGTATGTATATATAATATATATTATTATATATAACATATAATATATAATATATAATATATAATATATAATATAGGTAACATATAATATATTATATATTAATATATGTATAATATAATATATTCCTAAATATATAAATAAAACATACTTTGAAATACTTTCTCTCTGTCTGTCTCTGTGTCTCTGTCTCTGTTTCTCTCTCTCTCTCTCTCTCTCTCTCTCTCTCTCTCTAACAGGATGAAAATCTTTCTCTCCAGGAGGGAAATAATTGGTTCCAGAATCTTAGCCAAACACCGAGGACCACTGAGGCTATGAATCTTAGAGAAGAACATGACACTGTCATCTTATTAGACCATCATAATTCAAAAATGTTCATAACTAGTTATCCTTATACACAAATATTTATAATTCTTACTTACCATTAAAGAAACTTTTCTTTTTTCACAAAGCATATATTTTTTAAAACAAAAGATACTTGTCTTAGGGTTCTCTAGAGTCACAGAATTTATGGGTAGTCTCTATATAGCAAGAGAATTGGTTGATGACTTACAGTCTGTCGTCCAACTCCCCAACAACAGCAGCTCTGAATGGAAGTCCAAGCATCTAGCAGGGGCTCAGTTCCACAAGGCAGACAGGCAGGCAATAAAGAGAGATTCTTCCTTCTTCCAATGTCCTTACATAAATCTCCATCAGGTGTGTCCCAGATTAAAGGTGTATACCACTACTCCTGGAGCTGGGACTTGCTCTGTCTCAGGTGTCCTTGAACTCAGAGATCTCCTTGCCTTAAACTCCTTGGATTCATGGCCATATTGCCTCAAGATCTCCATACCAAGATCCAGGTCAGAAACTTGTATCTCCCAGCCTCAAGATCAGGATCAAAGGTGAGCCTTCCAATTCTGGATTTTAGTTCATTCCAGATATAGTCAAGTTGGCAGCAAGGAATATCCATTAGAATCCACCCCTTGTAAACTTGACACAAATATCTCATATCCACGTGAAACAATAACAAGGTCATGAATATTCCTAACATGATGTAACTATTTCTTATACAGTTGTAAATGCATTTGTAAATTTACAATGGCATAATGTCCCTTGGAAACATTCTTTTAGTGTCAAAACTTAAATACAAATTGATGTTAAAGAAATTGGGAGAAAGACAATTGTATTCTTAAGAAAATAAAACAGAAGAAGAATTCATATTACTTTATAATCCTCGTTTCTGTAACTGGTTATGTGGCCTTAGCTGGTATATATAACTACCTCACTCTACTACCCATTCTGTATTTCCTCCACCCTGTATAAGCACCTCAGCAGGTCTTGGCTCTTGTCCTGGAGGAGAGACCCATACTTTCATTCCGGATGGGTCTGCATCCTTTGCCATTCTACTTGCATTGGGCTGTTGTTTTGTTCCCATTGACTTTAATCACAGGACATGATAGTACAAAGAGACACCCTAAGGGATCTCTTGCACTCCAGACATAATCCTTCTTACCTACATTGTGGAGAAGCAATCCAATTTCCCCATGGTTATATGGATCTATCACCCCTCCTAACACTGCTATTCCTTTCTTAGCCTGTTCGTTTAAGGGCATTAGAAGCCCAAAATGACCAGGGGGAATCGGAGCTTCCAGTTCAATGGAATGTTTGTTGTGGCTCCTGATATGAACATTTTCCCCCTGGAACCAAAACTTCTAGGTCAGCAGAAACTAGAGTTGTGGGGACAGGAACCAAAATATTTTCTAGAGATTCACTAGGAGAGATAGTGAGCAGAATTATTCCACTTTCCACCCCTTGTTTCCTGGACCCATGGATTCTGGCTATGCGAGAAACTGTACCATATATCAGATGCTGATTCAAAGCATATATTGCCTTCTGAAGAATTTTGTCCCAGCCCTCCATGCTTCTGCCACCTAATTGGTGGTGTAACTGTGTCTTCAAAAGGCCATTCCATCTTTCTTTATTTTTCTTTTATTTTTTTTTTCAGAGCTGGGGACCGAACCCAGGGCCTTGCTAGGCAAGCGCTCTACCACTGAGCTAAATCCCCAAACCCCCATTCCATCTTTCTATCAGACCAGCTGCTTCGGGATGATGTGGAACATGGTAAGATCAGTTAGGGTTTTACTGCTGTGAACAGATACCATGACCAATGAAAGTTTTATAAATGTCAACATTTAATTGGGGCTGGCTTACAGATTCAGTGGTTCAGTCCATTATCATCAAGGTGGAAGCATGGCAGCATCCAAGCAAGCATGGTGTTGGAGGAGCAGAGAGTTCTACATCTTCATCTGAAGGAAGCCAAGAACAGACTGACCATCCTCAGGTAGCTAGAAGGAGGGTCTCCAAGCCTAAGCCAACAGTGACACACCTCCTCCACCAAGGCCACACCTTCTAATAGTGCCACTCCCTGAGCCAAGCATATGCAAACCATCACTGTACCGTTATATAGGAAATATATAGAAAAATATAGAGATAAAAAATAAAAAAAAATGATTTTTTAAAAAAAATCCAAAATTTAATCTTAAAAAAGTTTTAATTTATTGTGTGCTGACTTACTTTACAGGGGACCATAATAATTGGAGAATAGAGGAAAAGCATTTTACCTCCCTATGTTTTGGGGAATTACAAAGAGATACCTAGATATCCCACTCTCTTTAGACACCATAGGTTAAGTAAGAACATTTATCAAGTAGACATCCATGATTTCTGCCTACAACAGTGTTCAATATAATAGACTTTAATAGTTTGTTTTTTATTTTCTTTCTAATTTAAACCAGTAAGGAAAGAATCCAGAACAATGTTTCAGCAGTTAAGAAAGCTGGCCTCTCCTTTAGAAGACCTGAGTTGATTGCCAGTGCCCATGTGACAGATCACAACTGTCGTCTGGCTACATTGGATCTGAAGCTCTCTTCTGGGATTTGTAGGTATTACTATAGGCACATGATGTCCAGTGTCCAGGCATTCATTCAGGAAATCACACATGTACACATAACAAAATAAATTATTGAAGGTCTTACAAATATAAATTATGGGAAATTATCTTAAATTATAGGAAGATATCTTAAAATAATATTCCTTGAATTATGACTTTTAAACATTTCAGTGTTTGGTATGAGTTAGTTCTAAGTCCTTTCTCTCTTCCAAGCAACCATTTCTTTCCTTCTTGTTTTATTTTGTCTTCTCAGCACTTAATTTGGCATTCTACTTTTTCTACCTGGAGGGTGGAGAAAACCTTTGTGCCAACTATGTTGGCAACCTAGAGCAAGAAATTTTGTTAGTTTTCTTTCTGATTCTTTTTTCCCTTTCTTTTCCTTTTAGTTAATTAAATAATTAATTAGTAGCATGGTAAATTAATTCATGAACCTCACAAATGTTTGGCAAAAGTTTTACACTTGAGTTAGGAATGTACAAACATCAGGGAGAAGATGATGATTTTTAATATATCAAATAGGTTACAAAAATACTCTTTCATTAAAGTTCAAGTTAGCATACAAAATAATAGTTTTCTCATAAGATTTTCATATATGTGTATCATATTATGTTCTGATTCATTCCTGTCTTCCACTCTCCTGGACCTTCTTTTCTGGTCTACTCCTTTTCCACAGTAGTCCTCTCTTAACGTTTTCATGATCTAATTATTCTAAGTGTCTCTTTCCTCACACTCTCCTACTTTAATCTTCTGCCAAATTTATCTTTCACTTAGTTAATGATCTCACTGCCCCTTTGCTCTGTGGAATCCCAATGTCAATGGGATGTATCCAAGTTACAGTAAAGGTAGATTGGAATCTGAGTTTCCAGCCTTACTGTCTCCCTCTCACCCTAGTGAAACTGGAAACACTTCCAATGTCACCCTATGGTTGCTTTTCTATGTGGGCACAGACAAAAAGAATGTAAAATGAATTATCTTATATTTTTCTTTTCCTACATTATATTAAATTATATTGATAGCTCTGATAATTAAGTTTTTAGAATTATCATTTTAGCATATAAGGAAATGGAATTCTTTGTGACATTTTTAGTCACATACACCATTAGATTTGAATTATTCTGCTCCTTTTCCCCATTTGTTCTTGATAGTCCTTGCTATCCCAATATTGCCAGCCTCCTGTCTATCTCTAAGGAGATCTTTTTCTGTTTCTACAACTCACTGATTACTCTTTCCTGCTTCTCTTTATGCCATTATCTTCCAATTCAGAACTATTTCTCTATTTCCACTGTCTGCATTCTACATTCAATAGACACAAACAAAAACATGATATTTGTAGTTTACAGTCGGACTTGTTTCAGGTAAGATAATAATATCCAGTACCATGACTTTTCATGCAAATATCATCATTTCATTACCCATTCAGAGCCTGCCCCACATGTGGCCCATACATATACAGCCACCAAACTAGATAAGATGGATGAAGCAGATGGATGAAGCAAAGAAGTACAGGTTGACAGGAACCGGATGTAGATCTCTCCTGAGAGACACACCCAGAATACAGCAAATACATAGGCGAATGCCAGCAGCAAACCACTGAACTGAGAGCGGGATCCCTGTTGAAGGAATCAGAGAAAGGACTGAAGAGCTTGAAGTGGCTCGAGACCACATGTGAACAACAGTGCCAACCAACCAGAGCTTCCAGGGACTAAGCCACTACACAAAGACTATACATGGACTGCCCCTGGGCTCCAACCTCATAGGTAGCAATGAATAGCCTAGTAAGAGCACCAGTGGAAGGGGAAGCCCTGGGTCCTGCTAAGACTGAACCCCCAGTGAACGCGATTGTTGTGGGGAGGGCGGTAATCGGGGAAGGATGGGGATGGGAACACCCATATAGAAGAGGAGGGGGAGAGGTTAGCGGGATGTTGGCCTGGAAACTGGGAAGGGGAATAATAATCGAAATATAAATGAGAAATACTCAAGTTAATAAAGATAAAAAAAAAAAAAACCAAAACCAAAAACCAAAAAAAAAAAAAAAAAAAAAAAAAAAAAAACAGTTGAACCAAATGTCATTAAGTTTATCTGTTACAGTTTGTCGTATCCATTCAGGTTGATGGGCAACTACCCTGGTTCTATGTCTTTGGTGTGATTAGCACTTACAGAAACATGGAGGTGCAGAGATCTCTGTGCTGTGCTGATATAGACTTCTTTGGGTACCTAACCATGAGTGGTATGGCTGGACCACATAGTAGTTCCACATTTTTGTGGTACTTTCCTCCAGATTTCCAGTGTCTATGCCATTTTAAGTTGCCAGCAGCAGTGTGAAAATATCCACCTTTTCCCACACGACTGCTAATATATGTTGTTTTTTGCTTAATGATTGATTTTCTGAGGAGTGGAATTTCAAAGCAGACTTAACTTGCTTCTACCTAATGGCTAAGGATGCCACAAACTTTAAAGTATTTATTGGCAGTCATTGCTTCTTTGGAGAACTGCCTATTCAGTTCATTGGCCTGTTTCTTGACTGAGAGATTTATTATTTTGGCATTTCTTTATAAATTCATTTTAGATACAAATCTCACATCAGATGTATACATGAGACGTTTTTCCCATTCTGTCAATTATATCCAATCTTTTGTCATTTTGACATGATGCCGCCATCAACAAATTTTATACTTGAGATCTCCCAATGTAGTCCTCAATACCCTCATGTTTTAGGTAAGTTCATAATTATGTGTGGGGCAGCATTTACAGGTATGGCTGGCCACAAGCACCTCTTGAGCTGCAGGTCAGACACATGTGTTAGGCTGCCTTTTTATTCATTTTGTTTTTCTTTGCTGTGCATAAGATTGTTCCATTTATGTCATTTCATCATCAGGAAGTTATTTCCTGATCTACTGAAGTATCCTTCAGAAATGTGAAAAAATTGTTAAAGATTTTATTTATGTGTGTATATGAATGCTCTATTTGCATGTATGCCTACACCCGAGAGTAGAGGGCATCAGATCCCATTTCAGATGGTTGTCACCTATGATTTCTTTTAGCACTTATGGAGTTGCAGATTTTATATGATATTTCAACCATTTTTAACTGAGTCTTGTACAAGGTCAGTGATACAGATCTAGTTTTACTCCTTATTTTATCTTTTTTTCCCCCGTGTTTAATGTTTGGCTATTCTCTCTTGGAAGCCTGTTTCTTTCTGAAGAGGAGAGGGAGGGGGAGTGGATTTTGGAAAAAAAAGAGATGAGGTGGGGATTGAAGAGTGGAGAGGACGTAAATAGTTGTCAGAATATATTGTATGAGAGACGAACCTATTTTCAACTAACTGTGGTTATTGAATTTTTTCTCATCACCACATATGGAAGATGATCATTTTATTGTTTGTGTTTTAGACACCTTTGTAAAAGGTTATATGAATGTGTCTATGTGTATATATTTCCAGGTCTTCTATTCTATTAAACTGGTTGTACAAATTAATATTGGTTAAACTCAATATAGAAAGTCCTGTTGAAATTGAACAGGGATGTTGGGACTCTGCTAAAGATGATTGCTTTTTTTGATACTGTGGATGTAAAATACAACTTATATTCCTGGTGCTACATTTAATAAGTATTGAATTGATTCTATTGTAGGAACTCTCCTTAATTTTAATTCATATATTTGTATTCTATGCCTGTCAGTATTCACTGTAATTTAATATGTTCATGACATTGCAATTCATCTTCTTCTCTTTTTCTGTTTGATACCTTAATTTTCTGAAGATTTGCCATTCTTTCTACAAGAGAAAATACATATTTCCTGAAAGTACTTTTATGTCCTTAGAGATGAATAGTATCTTGCAAATGAATAACAAAAAAACCCAGTGTATTGACAAAATGATGATGACACAGGTAAAGAATGAATTGCTTTAATATCTCTAACATTATTGGAAAAATGATACATGCACATGGTTAGTTATAGTGTTAGATATGAGAGTTACCTTCTGGCTTGAATATCTCAATATCTCTCATTGAATTGACTTCTCTCACAAAAATTTCTCCTGTTTTATACACCAGAGGGTTCATCTGACACACACACACACACACACACACACACACACACACACACACACAAAATGAGGAAATGAGGTGTGGTATTTCTATTGTATTCTTGAGTTAAAGTTCTGTTTACTTTAGTTAAAATTTGAGATTATCAATGTTTATTTACAATAAGAAAAGATGGATTTAATGTCTAATTGTATATTTTTAATCATTCTAAACCTTTTCTATATAATACACTTTTTAAAACTCAAATTAGAATAAAAACACCTAATAATCTCATTTTAATAAAAGATTCCTTCATCTCTTCCAAGTTTATATAGAGACCTAGTTAATATTTGCTAGAAAAACAAAGAAATTTTATCTCTAAAATGTCCTTTACAGTAGGTATCTCCAGTCAATATTATTAAATAGTTAATAATCTTGAAAATATTTAAAGTACAACAAATGACTTATACATTGCATTATACTTTGACTTATGAAATTAATATTTTCATATTTTAATACCCTCATTATGTGAAAAAATGTCACAAGTCCAATTTAGATATCATGCAATAATTATGACGTAGATGCACATATCTAACATGTATGGTGGGATCTAGGCCATTGAGGTAGAAATCTCGGACTTTGCTTTGTCTGCATCTCTTGACTGGTTTAGAGATCATTAGTAAAAACAAAAGTTATATTCAGATCTCTGATTTATACATTCTTTGAGAAGATAGTCTGTGGATTACATAATGAAGAAATAAAATGCATTCATACAGTTCAAAAGCAACACATGACAAAGAAAACTTCATAACAAAATAGCTGGGCTTTCAGTTATCCAAGAAAAGGATACTCAAGTAGTATGTGAAGAATTTTGAGGTGATAGCTGGGTGTGTATGTCACTTAAAATACGAGTGTAAAGATCTTTTTTTGGATCCTTTCAACACACACTAACCTGGAAGTGCAAGTGGGCAACTATATAACCTAAGTGCTCCTATTGTGTGATAGAAGGTGGCAATCGTGACAGGAGCTTCCCCAGAACCTGGTAGGATAGCTAGTCTGGTGTCCAGAATGGAAAGTAAGACCTACTTTCTCAAATAAGGTGGAAAGAGAAGACTGCCACTGAGGTGTTAGGCAGTAGACCATTCCAGGGAACTTGCTAAGATGAGGAGGGTTCAGAAACCCCTGGTACTCAGGCACCTACCTGAGGACAATGGGAGTTTCTCTCCTCCCTACCAGATTTCTGGCTTGGAACATGTCACCACTCTCCCCACACAGGAACATAACCAATTGCCACATAGCACAGAACAGAGTTCTCCAGGTTTGTGATATAACTAGGTGGACCCTGAGGATTTACCCAATAAGCTTCCTTTCCCAGACATTCCTTTCTGCAAAAGGTATTTAATCTGCGGTCCACACAGAGGAAAGGGCATATACCCATTTTTCATGGCGAACATTGAGTAAATAATATGGACAAACTAGGACTGACTGTCTCTCTAATATAAGACAGCCATGGGTAACATGAAGGAAGCCTTTGTCTACAGATCCTGGCTGCCTAAGCCTACTGCAGAAGGTCCCTCTGCGTTCCTGATAGTTATCTCCTAAGCTAAGCTAGAGTTCCTCCTCCCCATGGTCACCTGCTCATTATCACAGGCCCAGGGTCCCTTCCATTCATTCCAATTCCTCCTTACAATTTCCAGATGCATCTGGATATCCATGAGTTGGGGAACCCCCAACTCTTTGGCCTCAGCCTGTGCTGTTTCTCACCTGGTCTTAGGTCCCCAACTTTGACTGCATTCTCCCACCTAAAAGTCCAGCAAACTATTGGCAGTGTAGGGTAAATGCAGTTTAGGGTTTCTCTGCCCGATGGAGTTCCCATACCCCTGTGGCTAGGCAGAAAGCAGAACCACACTGAGGCTGCCCTCACGTTTATATGTAAACCTATGCATGCGATTTACACAACTCAAATTATGTATAAAATTATATGTAATAAAAATAGATTATACATATATATCACAAAAATATATCCCAAAAGTTGTTCCAACACATTCTAACCTAATACCCATATATATCTTTGGTTAAATAAAGAAATCTACTTATACTAAGAATGAGTAGTAATGATCTGGCGCCTGCTGACTCCGGCTCACACCTCCCTGCTCCCAAACCCTATGGGAGAGAGAGCTTATCGCCCAGAAGTGTGAGCAATCCTGAGACTGCATGACAGGAGAGGCTGCCACTTCTGCCCACCTCGGCCCACATCCCTGGACAAGAGGAAACTGTATAATACCTCTGGACAGAGGGAGATAGGAGCAGTCAAACTACAGGAGTCTTGTGGTCCAGACTGCTCCCGGATCTGAACTGAACTACTCAAACAGCTCCCTGCACTCAAATTCCATGGGAAGGAGAGCTAGAGTTTTAGAGGGGCAGACAGTACTGGGAAACCAGAGAAGCCTACTCTCTGCCCAGATTTCTGACTCTAGAGAAAAACGCCTGGTGCCATCTGGGCCTCCAGCATACAGAGACCTAGGAGAAGTAGGGGCAAGGCCTTCTGGTTCCCGCCCATAGAGACAACTGAAAGCCAGTGGACTGGAATGACTATGCCTGACAGCAGAACACTCTGTTCCCATAACTGACTAAAAGAAAACAGGAAAACAGGTCTACAGTACGCCTGACACACAGGCCTACAGGATGGTCAGCCACTGTCAGAACCATGAGAGACAACCTGATGGCAAGAGGCAAGTACAGAAACCCAAGCAACAGAAACCAAGACCACATGGCATAATTGGAGTCCAATTCTCCCACCAAAGCAAACACTGAATATCCAAACACACCAGAGAAGCAAGATCTAGATTTAAAATCACATTTTTCATGGTGATGGAGGACTTTAAGAAAGTCATAAATAACTCCCTAAAGGAAATAAAGGACAACACAAGTAAACAACTAGAAGCCCTTAAAGAGGAAACACAAAATTCCCTTAAAGAACTAGGGGAAAAAAACAAAAAAACAGGAGAAGGAAATGAACAAAACCATCCTGGAGTTAAAAATGGAAATAACAATAAAGAAAGCACAAAGGGAGACAACCCTGGAGATAGAATACCTAGAGAAGAGATCAGGACTCATAGAAGTGAGCATCACCAACAGAATACAAGAGATAGAAGAGAGAATCTCAGGAGCAGAAGATTCTTTGGAAAACATCGACACAACTGTCAAAGATAATGTAGAACGGAAAAAGCGACTAGACCAAAACATACAGGAAATCCAGGACACAATGAGAAGATCAAACCTAAGGATAATAGGTATAGAAGAGAGTGAAGACTCCTAACTCAAAGGACCAGTAAATATCTTCAACAAAATCATAGGAAATCTTCCCTAACCTAAAGAAAGAGATGCCCATAAACATACAAGAAGCCTATGGAACTCCAAATAGATTGGACCAGAAAAGAAAATCCTCCCATCACATAATAGTCAAAAAACCAAATGCACAAAACAAAGAAAGAATATTAAAAGCAGTAAGGGGAAAAGGTCAAGTGACATATAAAGGCAGACCTATCAGAATTACACGAGACTTCTCACCAAAAACTATGAAAGCTAGAAGATCTTGGAGAGATGTCAAATAGATCCTAAGAGAACACAAATACCAGCCTAGGTTACTGTATCCAAAAAAAAACCTCACAATTAACATAGATAGAGAAACCAAGATATTCCAAGATAAAACCAAATATATGCAATATCTTTCTACAAAACCAGCCCTACAAAGGATAATAAATGGTAAAGCCTAACACAAGGAGGCAAGCTACATTCTAGCAAAAGCAAGAAGCTAATCTTTTGCAACAAAACAAAAAGAAGAGAAGCACACAAACATAATCTCACATCCAAATATGAAGATAACAGGAAGAAACAATCACTATTCCTTAATATCTCTCAACAGAAATGGACATAAACCCCCCCAAAAGACATCAATTAATAACATGGATACATAATGAGGACCTAGCATTTTGTTGCCTACAGGAAACACACCTCAGAGACAAAGACAGACACTATCTCAGAATAAAAGGCTGGAAAATAACTTTCCAAGCAAATGGTCTGAAGAAGCAAACTGGAGTAGCCATTCTAATATTGAATAAAATCGATTTTCAACCAAAAGTCATCAAAAAAAGTTAAGGAAGGACACTTCATATTCATCAAGGGAAAAAGTCCACTAAGATGAACTCTCAATCCTCAATACCTATGCTCCAAATACCTACATACATAAAAGAAATCTTACTAAAGCTTAAAGCACACATTGACCTCACACAAAAATAGTAGGAGATTCAAACATCACAGTCTCATCAATGGACAGATCATGGAAACAGAAATTAAACAGAGACATATACAGACTAACAGAAGTTATGAACCAAATGGACTTAACAGATATTTATAGAACATTCTACCCTAAAACAAAAGGATATAGCTTCTTCTCACCATTCATGGTACTTTCCCCAAACTTGACCATACAATCGGTCACTAAACAGGCCTCAGCAGATACAGAAAGATAGAAAGAATCCCATGCGTCCTATCAGACCACTTTGGGATAAGGCTGATCTTCAATACCAATAAGGAAAGAATGTCCAAATATACATGTAAGTTGAACAATGCTCTACTCAATAATAACCTGGACAAGGAAGAAATAAAGAAAGAAATTAAAGACTTCTTAGAATTTAATGAAAATGAAGTTGTAACATACCCAAACTTATGGGACACAGTGAAAGCTGTGCCAACAGGAAAACTTGTAGCTCTGAGTGCCTGCAAAAAGTAACTGGAGAAAGTAAATATCAGCAGCTTGACAGCACACCTTAAAGCTCTAGAACAAAAAGAACCAAAAATACCCAGGAGAAGTAGAAGGCAGGAAATAATCAAACTCAAAGCTTAAATCAACCAAGTAGAAACAAACAAAAAAAACTATACAAAGAATCAACAGAACCAAAAGCTGGATCTTTGAGAAAATCAAAAGGATTGATATACCCTTAGCTAGTATAACCAGAGGGCACAGAGAGTATATCCAAATTAACAAAATCAGAAATTAAAAGGGAGACATAACAACAGAGTCAGAGGAATTAAAAAAATCATCAGATCCTACTAAAAAAAAGCCTATATTCAACAAAATTTGAACATCTGGAGGAAATGAACAATTTCCTAGACAAATACCAGGTACCAAAGTAAAATCAGGAACAGACAAACCCTTTAAACAATCCCATAACTCCCAAAGGAATAGAAAAAATCATTAAAAGTCCCAACCAAAAAGAGCCCAGGTCCAGATGGGTTCAGTGCAGAATTCTATCAGACCTTCATAGAACAACTTATACCAATACTATCCAAACTATTCCACAAAATTGAAACTGACAAAGTGCTACCAAAATCCTTCTATGAAGCCAAATTACCCTTAGAGCTAAACCACACAAAGACCCAATAAAGAAAGACAACTTCAAACCAATTTCCCTTATGACTATTGATGCAAAAACACTCAACAAAATTCTTGTAAACTGAATCGAAGAACACATCAAAACAACATCCACCATGATCAAGTAGGCTTCATCCCAGGCATGCAGGGATGGTTTAATATACAGAAAACCATCAACGTAATCCACTATATAAAAAACTGAAAGATAAAAATCACATGATCATTTCATTAGATGCTGAGAAAGCATTTGACAAAATTCAACACCCCTTCATGATAAAAGTCCTGGAAAGAACAAGAATTCAAGGTCCATACCTAAACATAGTAAAAGCCATATACAGCAAACCAGTTGCTAACATTAAACTAAATGGAGAGAAACTTGAAGCAATCTCACTAAAATCAGGGACTAGACAAGGCTGCCCACTCCCTCCCTACTTATTCAATATGGTTCTCGAAGTCCTAGTCAGAGCAATCAGACAACAAAAGGAGATCAAACGGATACAGATTGGAAAGGAAGAAGTTAAAATATCACTATTTGCAGATGATATGACAGTATATTTAAGTGACACCAAAAGTTCCACCAGAAAACTACTAAACCTGATAAACACCTTCAGCAAAGTGGCTGGGTATAAATAAGTAACCTTCCTCTACACAAAAGAGAAACAAGCTGGGAACGACACTAGGAAACAATATTCTTCACAGTACTCACAAACAATATAAAATACCTCAGTGTGACTAACGAGGCAAATGAAAGATCTGTATGATAAGAACTTAAAGACTCTGAAGAAAGAAATTGAAGATCTCAGAAGATGGAAAGATCTGCCATGCTCATGGATTGGCAGGATTAATATAGTAAAAATGGCCATTTTGCCAAATGCTATCTACAGATTCAATGCAATCCCCATCATAATTCCAATCCAATTCTTCAGAGAGTTAGACAGAACAATTTGCAAATTCATCTGGATTATCAGAAAAGCAGGATAGCTAAAACTATCCTCAACAATAAAAGGACTTCTGGGGGAATCGCTATCCCTGAACTCAAGCAGTATTACAGAGCAATTGTGATAAAAACTGCATGGTATTGGTACAGAGACAGACAGATAGACCAATGGAATAGAATTGAAGAACCAGAAATGAACCCACACACCTATGGTCAGTTGATTTTTGACAAAGGTGTCAAAACCATCTAATGGAAAAAGTTAGCATTTATAGCAAATAATGCTGGTTCAACTGGAGGTCAAGCATGTAGAAGAATGCAGATTGATCCACTTTTATCACCTTGTACAAAGCTTAAGTCCAAATGGATCGAGGACCTCTGCAGCAAACCGGATATACTCAAACTAATAGAAGCAAAAGTGGAGAATTTCGAACATATGGGCACTGGAGAAATTTTCCTGAACAAAATACCAATGGCTTATGGTCTAAGATCAAGAAATGGCAAATGGGATCTCATAAAGCTACAAAGATTCTGTAAGGCAAACGACACTGTCATTAGGACAAAACGCCAACCAACGGATTCAGAAAAGACCTTTACCAATCCTACGACTGATAGAGGGCTTATATCAAAGTATACAAAGAACTCACGAAGTTAGATTTCAGGGAGACAAATAACCCTATTAAAAATGGTGTTCAGAGCTAAACAAAGAATTCACAGCTGAGGAATGCCGAATGGCTGAGAAACACCTAAAGAAATGTTCGACATCTTTTGTCATAAGGGAAATACAAATCAAAACAACCCTGAGATTCCACCTCACACCAGTCAGAAGGGCTAAGATCAAAAACTCTGGTGACAGCAGATGCTGGAAGGGATGTGGAGAATGAGGAACACTCCTCCATTGTTGGTGGGATTGCAGACTGGTAAAAACTTTCTGGAAATCAGTCTGGAGCTTCCTCAGAAAATTAGACATTGCACCACCTGTGGACCCAGCTATACCTCTCTTGGGCATATATCTAATAGATTCTCCAACATACAACAAAGACACATGCTCCACTATGTTCATAGCAGCCTTATTTATAATAGCCAGAAGCTGGAAAGATCCCAGCTGCCCTTCAACAGAGGAATGGATACAGAAAATATGGTACATCTACACAATGGAATACTACTCAGCTATCAAAAATGTTGTCTTCATGAAATTCATAGGCAAATGGATGGAACTAGAAAATATCATCCTGAGTGCGATAACCCAATCACAGAAAAACACACATGGTATGCACTCATTGATAAGTTAGTATAAGCCCAAATGCTCGAATTACCCAAGATGCAAAGAACACATGAAACTCAAGAAGTATGACCAAAATGCGAACACTTCACTCCTTCTTCAAAAGGGGAACAAGAATACCCTTAGGAGGGAATAGGGAGGCAAAGTTTAGAACAGAGACTGAAGGAACACCCATTCAGAGCCTGCCCCACATGTGGCCCATACATATACAGCCACCAAACTAGATAAGATGGATGAAGCAAAGAAGTGCAGGCCGACAGGAACCGGATGTAGATCTCTCCTGAGAGACACAGCCAGAATACAGCAAATACAGAGGCAAATGCCAGCAGCAAACCACTGTACTGAGAATGGGACCCCTGTTGAGAAATCAGAGAAAGGACTGAAAGAGCTGAAGGGGCTTGAGACCCCATATTAACAACAATGCCAACCAACCAGAGCTTCCAGGGACTAAGCCACTACCTAAAGACTATACATGGACTGACCGTGGGCTCCAACCTCATAGGTAGCAATGAATTGCCTAGTAAGAGCACCATGGGAATGGGAAGCCATTGGTCCTTTTAAGGGTGGACCCCCAGTGCATGGGCTTTTGGGTGGGAGGGTGGTAATGGGGGGAGGGTTGGGAGGGGAACACTCAAATATGAGTAGGGGTAGGGGTTATGAGGATGTTGGCCTGAAAACCAGGAAAGGGAATAACATTTAAATGTAAATAAATACCCAATTTAATAAAGTTGGAAAAAAGAAAGAAGTGACCAAGTAAATACTATTTTCTTATACTACAAAAAAAAAAGAATGAGTAGTAATAAAAAAGGAAATTATATATTATACATGTTAAATGCTCTTTAAAGAAGGGAAGAAGACAAAAAAAACTTTCTAGCAGTGCATCATGAACATAATAATCTAAGAGATAGAAGAATTTGAAAGATGATTTAACAATTAGAATTTACATCAACAATAGAGTGATATAACATTTAAATGTAAACAAAAGATATAGGACATTTGTATACAAAACCAAAAAATGGAAACCTGTTTTTATAATTGAGATTATTGAAATTATAAATGTTGCAATTGAAGTCAAAGTACAATAAAATGGCTGTAATCCAAAATCAAGGAAATACCTCAGATAATTTGAGAAAGACTAAAATAATAGATTTATTGAAATTATTGTTGCAATAATTTAATATTTAACTAAAAAGATGATAGATTATAGTTATTCACATAATATCTGCTCCCTACTCTCATCAATTTCAACAATTAAATAACTGTTCATGAGTTCAAGAGACTCACAGGAACAATTAATTTCTCACATTTATAAAATGAAGATACACACAGGCACATAGACACAGAGAGAGAGAGAGAGAGAGAGAGAGAGAGAGAGAGAGAGAGAGAGAGAGAGAGAGAGAGAGAGAGACTAAGATCAAATAACTTCTGAGAGAATGGCATAGTAGTCCCAGATTTAAAGAAGTTTAGAAAAAGATAAGACCCTTTACTATTGGAGTTTTGTTCAGGAAATTGTACTGTGCCAATGGGTTCAAATCTGTTTCCCACATTCTCTTCTATTTGATTTAGTGTATCCAGTTTTATTTTGCGGTTCTTGATCCACTTGGGCTTGACCTTTGTGCGGGGTGATAAATGTGGATCAATTTACATTCTTCTACATGCAGCCTTACAGTTAGACCAGCTCCATCTATTAAAGATGCTCTCCTTTTTCTATTGCCTGTTTTCAGCTTCTTTGTCAAAATCCAAGTGTCCTTAGGTGTGAGGGTTCATTTCTGGGTCTTTGATTCAATTTTATTGATCAACCTGTTTGCTCTTATACCAATACCATGAAGTTTGTTTTTGTTGTTGTTTGTTTGTTCTGTTTTTGTTTTGTTTTGCTGTTTTGTGTAGTACAGCTTGAATTCAGGGATGGTGATTCCTCCAGTGTTATTTTTTTTTATTTTTCAGGATTGTTTTTGATTATTCCAGGTTTTTTGTTTTTCCATATGAAGTTGAGAATTGCTCTTTCAAGATCTATAAAAAACTGTGTTGGGATTTTTATGGGAATTACATATCATCTATAGATTGATTTTGGTATAATGGCCATTTTCACTCTGTTAATCCTACCAACCCATAAACATGGGAGATATTTCCATCTTTTGAGATTATGCTCAATTTCTTTCTCCCGGTACTTGAAGTTCTTGTCATACAGATCTTTCACTTACAACAAGATATTTTATATTATTGTTGCTATTGTGAAGGGTGTTGTTTCTCTAGTTTCTTTCTTAGTCCATTTGTTTATCATTTGTTTAAAGGAAGGCTACTACTGATAATTTTGAGTTAATTTTATATCCAGTCACTTTGCTGAAGTTATTAGTTGTGGCATCCCTATGGAAGAGTTAGGAGAAGTCCCTGAAGCCAATGGCATCCCCACAGGAAGACCAACATGGCTAAGTAACCTGAACCCATGGGAGGTTCCAGAGACTGAGCTACCAAACAAAGGACTGGTCAGAGGACCCAGGCACTTATGCAGCAAAAGGCTGCTTTCACTCCCTCAGTGGAAGAGGATGCCCAAATTCTGCAGAGACTTAAAGCACTATGGTGGGTGGATGCCTGGGGCAGGATGGAGGAGATGATTGCATCGTCTCAGACTCAAGGGGGGGAGGGGTTGTCCAGGAGGAACCCTGGCAGAGGGGACCAGGAGGCAGGGGAGCATTTGGGATGCAAATGCATAAATAAAGTTTAAAAAGTAAAAAAGAAAAAAAAAAGAAAAAAGTAAGACTAACATGTGACCAATGACACTACAGTCCCTACTGGCCTGCCCTGGTCACTACACCAATGTCTTTGGCCAGTTAAACAGCTAGCAAATATTGCTCACCACTAGAGAAAGAGGCAATAGTCACACATTTGCTCCCTGCCATAGGAAAAACTATCTACCTAAATCACTTTTTAATGTTGTTATGTGTTATAGTTTGTTCCTAACAAACTCATATTGTAACATATTGGGACTTTGGGAAAGGGTAATGCTTTTCTGTAGGGGAGTGCTGATACTAAAATCTGGTTCCCTGATTATTTCTTGATTATGTTGAAGAATTCTAGGAGCTTTCTTTCAGTTTTACACCCACCCACTTGGTGGCAAGGCTAGGCTAGATTCCAGATTCCTTCTTCAGGTGGAGGCTTAGGCCAAGTCCATTCTGCTGGCACAGAAACATTCTTGAGTAGAAAATTCTCAGGATGTACTGGCTGATGCTTGCTAGCCAATAGATTTGAAGGTCAATATGCTTAACCAATAAGTTTGAACTGTAAACTTGCTGATGTGACCTGTGCCCCTAAAAAGTATAGAAACTGCTTGTAAGAGCCATTTGAGGTCACCTTCTAGTTACTCACCTTGAGGGACCAATTAAAGGAGGACCTGATGCACTAAGAAATAAATCTCTTGCTTTTGCATCCATGTGTGTCTTGGTGTTTCACTTGGGGGCATCTTGACCACTGACAGAGGGTTGGTGTGGTGTCTTACTGTGATAATAAAGACTTCGGGAGCTAATTGCTGGACAAAGAGGAAAAGGTAGGATTCCAGGTTCAAGGATGAAGAGAAGGTGACACAAGGAGGATGGGGGAGTAGGACCAGGCTGTGATAAAGATAGGAAGCGTCAGAAATGTAGGTATCTTAAGCACCTATAGTATGTAGCCTCTGTCACTGGCTGTGGCCAAGGAGAATGGAAAAGGCTACTGTTAAGATTAGGATGGGAAATCTTCCAGCCATTGAGTTATCTGGTAAGTCTTAAGATAAAAGTCTCTAGTTTTTTTCCTTCCTTGGGTCTAAAGGGAGCAGGAGAAGAGAGCAGGCAGCCAGGGTGGTTCGCCTTAGCACGTGATTAGCAGCTCAGAGCCTTTTCAGGGAGGGTGTTTGATAAAGCCAAGCAGAGGAACAGGCTGCGTTCTCTGTAAAATAGCAGCTTTCAATTGGCAGAGCTGAGTGAGACTGGGGAGGATTGGCAACGCTAGGCATAGTGGAGCTGAGTGAGATGGCGCAATGGCGGCGGCTGTTCTCGGGTTCTCCAGACCATAGCCTAGAGCTTGGGGAGAGTTCCCAAAATAGAGCAAGTGTCTTTTTAAAATTACACATAACACTTTTCTCACAAGAGTGTCATTTTACTCTCATGATACTGGATTCTTTATTGTGACAGTAGGTTAACATACACAACTTGACATCTCCACCACGTCTTTGA
Organism: Rattus rattus; assembly: GCF_011064425.1. Classification (NCBI taxonomy): domain Eukaryota; kingdom Metazoa; phylum Chordata; class Mammalia; order Rodentia; family Muridae; genus Rattus; species Rattus rattus. Next base: position 46,196,040 of record NC_046156.1, read on the forward strand.
AGTCACATACTTTGCCATGCTGGGATCCACTGAGAAGCTCTACCAGATAGCAGTGTGGTGTTGTTTGCTCATTTACAAGCATCATAAACCAAATGAACATCTGTTCATTATGACATACCCAACTTCAGATAAATCCTAGAAGTAAATACTTGTTTTAACTACTAACCTTTTCAGATTAGGGGAAGTAGTGTCAAAACAGGCACGTATCATTTACATTCTCCTGAGTTGAATATGAGCTATTTATATTTTAATAAATGTATTTTGAATTTTGAAAACATGGCAGGCTTAATTTGAGAAAAAATGATTTATTCTGGGAGTTGTGGCAAGCTCATATAATTAATCATCTGCCTTGTGTGAATACTGTGCATGCTACTGGGTCAGATTCACCATGTTCTCTTATTGCTGTCAAGCGCTTCATCACATGTCAACCAGAAAACTGCTGACATATTGCCAATTATGTTGAGGCTTCCTGTCACCCTGTCCTAGATTGTATTGCTCTAGGATGAATGCTGTGCAAGCACAAGACAATATGTTAGGGATAGTGGGAAAAAAGTTACGAAAATTCTTTGCATATAATTGGAATGGTGAGTTCATGGACAGTGCAAGGATTCTCACATTTCTGAGATTTTGTAGGTAAAATATTAAATGAGGAACTTGCAATGTTTTCAATGGGGGCAAAAATCTCAAATAGCTATTTAGAAAAATATTTAAAAACATTATCACTGTGTTCTTTATCAAGTATTATTTTTTTAAAACATAATTATTTGAGAAAACCATAAAGAAGAATAAAAGTGTTACTAAGAAAGGCAAATCTATATGCCACATGGTTGTGGCACATGTCTTTAATCCCAGCACTCCTTGGGCAGGGGCAGGTTCTGAGTTTGAGACCAGCCAGGGTTACATAGAGAAGCTATGATTTGAAAAATGAACAAACAAGAAAACCAAAGAAACAACAAAAGGCAGACTAATCTTTTTAATAATTCAAATATCTGAGAACACATTACATGACATGGCTATTACACTTTGGAATGTGGTAACTGTGATTACATAAACTAATATTTGCTACTTTAAATATGTCAACATCCTGTTATGGGTAAGGGACCATCTATCATGGCCACACACCTTGGGGATTTATATGGAGTTAATGGTTCATAGGGAAAAAAGACTTTTTTTTAGTAATATTTAACCACTTGCGTGGTGCTTATATAAATATTTATAAATCCTCCCATAAGCGATCTTAATAAGAGGCACTGGCTCACAAAACAAAGAATACAAGCCATGAAAGTAGAAGAGGGACTACTAAGGTACAGGAATTGTAAGAGCAGGAGTGGGGAATCAGGTAAGAAGGCAATAGAGGTGAATATGCCAGAACTAAATATGAAATAGGTTCAACAAAAATAACTGCAGTTTGCTCATTGTTGAAATTTGCCATTTGATATTGGCATATATTCTTCCTCAATGCAATTATCTTATCTTTGTATGTACTTTTACTTAATGACTTATTATTAGTTTAATTTTTATAGGGCATTGCAATAATATTTTATAGATACTGAAATCGGAGATCAAAAGCAAATTTTACCATTTTCCTTGAGAATATATTAGTACTAAAGTATTCAAATATTTTTAGAATTCAAAATAGATTTTTTTCTTATATCCCAAGCACAAGCACATTTTCCACTCCCCTAATTCCTCCCAGATTTTCTCTGCATCCTGTATTCCCCAGGCTCAGTCCTTTCTCCCTCCATTTCCCTTCAGAAAAGAGCAGGCCTCCAAAAATGAGAACCAAACAGGACAAAAGAAGACACAAAAAGACAATGCTCAAACCCATATCAAGGCAGGATATGACAACCTGATAGGAGGAAACATGTCCCAAGAACAAAAAAGAGTCAGAGTCAGCACATGCTCGCTGTTAGGAGGCCCCCCAAAACTCCATGGTAATGCATGTAGGATAAGTTCAGAAGACCTTGTGAAGACTCTCCCAGGCCACATACTTGCCACTTCAGTCCTTGTGAGCTCATACGTGCCTTGCCTAGTCAATCAAGCAAGACGTTATTATTTTGGTGTCTCCCATCCTCTCTTACTCTTACAGTCTTTCCTGTTCCTCTTTTCTGAGGTTCCCAAGCACCAAGAGAAGGCATCTGATTCAACTCTGATTCAACTCTATTTTTACATAATGTCTGACTGTGGCTTTCTGCACCTTCTCCTATCTGCTGCCCAAGGAACTTGTTCTGATGATAACTAGATAAGTGACCAATCTATAAATATAGTAGAATATCATTTGAAATGATTTCATTGATTTTTTTTCCAGTCAAGTTTGGTTCTACCCTAGGTCTCTTCATTTTTCTCTTATTCAGGGACACAATGGCATTTCTCAATAGGAATGTGAGGTTGAAAGAAAAGTGTATTCAAGATAACAACTGGCAATGACCTGTTCAGTGGTGGGGCTAGGAAGAAGCTCCAAGGAACTTTCCAAAGTAAACACACCAGAAGAAAGATTTTGGTCTTTGCTGGGTGGCTTGCTAACAATTTGATCCACTGTTGATTTCTGTGAAGCCATTAAATTTGCTCAGGAAATTAGTGTGATGCTTTAAACACTGCAGCATATTCAGGTCATAGTACCAGGAGAAAGAGTTCAATTCTCCATGACACTTCCCAATACATTATACACCAGTACTTAAAAAAATAAAAGAATGGTTGCATGAAGTTTTGCTTCATCCACTTTGTTCTTCTGACCTCTTGCTGACTGGTACTACTTCTCAATCATCTCAGCGATGTTGTTTTTTTTAGAGAAAATGCTCCCATGAAAAGCAGAATGCAAACATGCTTGCCAAGAACTCTTTGTGTCTCAAAACATGTAGTTTTAAAATGCAGGGTTAGACAAACTTATTTTCATTGGAAAAGCTCATTGATTATAATGATTAATAAAGGTATATTTATGCTTAAGTATGAATTAAATTTTAAATTTTAGATCTCCCTGAACTAAAGTTCTCATTACAACAATACACCAGATGTATGAAGGCACATTATTATATGAAATTAATATTTGTTAATAAAACAATAACATTAATTTAGTAGTAACAGGAATTGGCAATAAATGAAGCAGAATAAAGATGGTCATTTGTTCACATTTGATCAAATGGGAACATTCTGTTGGCAAGTATATATGTACATTTAGATTTAACAAAACTAGTTTATATAATTACAAATATAACATAATCATAATATAAGTAATACATAACTCATAATTAATATATGGAAAATGTTCCAATATTTAAATAGTTAGTGAGACCTAGGTAGGGCTTTACTTCTAAAGTGAAAAAGAAAATGGGCTATGAATATGGCTTGATGCTAGAGTTATTGCCAATATTCCTGAGATTCCTTGATGTCCAGCAACCAGCTAAAGTATAACAACCAGCTAAAGTAAAAATAGAAAAACAGGAGATACTGAACAGACAGAAAGATACACAAAGGTAAAATGCTAATAAAGGGAATAGAAAGTTACTTCAAGGGCTAGAACTAGAATTTGTCATAGAGACAAAAACAGCTGAGTTAGAATGGGGTAAAGAATAAGAAGCATAGGTGCAAAAGCATGTAAGGATAAATGGTTCCCTTGCCATTAGTGACCTGGTGGTTTCAATATTGAAACAGGATATCTATCTGAGTGCTAGTCAAGAAAATAAATACTTCCAGGAAACTATACTTTGATAACTGAATCACTGAATAAGAAAATGAGAGGAATTTAAAAATAATCAGACAGTATGGGTTTTGTAGACCTTAAATTACCTTACAAACATTGCATATTTATAAGATTAGTTAGTAGTTGAAGACATTTTTAATACTATTAATAGATCTATCCACAACTGTGGTTTTCACAGCTTTATAAATAGTATATTATAAACTTCCTAGAATTGTTAGCTGAATTGAAGTAGACAGCATTAATTTTCTGACTTACTTTTAAATGCTTAGTGAACTGTCACGAGAAAGTACTTTTTCATAGTTCCCAGCACATGTAAGGAGACTGCAACTATACTGTGAATATGTCCGACAAAACTTAGTTTATAAGTAGTTTTTGAAATTAGTTGGAAAATCATTATAAAAGAAAGTGTTTTATACATGTATAGTATACTATCATAGATTTGAACATGTGTTATATTCAAATTGCTTTCTATATGAAACAGGATGAATTATAGCAAACATTTGTTAAACATATTCTTGCAGACAGGAACTTATTATAAATGACTCCTGAGAGGCTTCATCCAGCAGAGGATGTAAATGGACGATGAAATCTACAGGCAAACATCACGTAGAAATCAGGGATCCCTTTGGAAGAATTGGGGATAGGATTGTGTTAGTAGAAGGGGTAAAGACACCAAGAGAAATCCTAGGGATTCAACTGAGTTGGGCCCCTGGAGGTTCACAGAGACTTAACCACAAACCAAACACATTCAGGGGTAGGATATAGGTCTCCTGCATAATTGTAATGGATGTATAGCTTGGTCTTCATGTGGGTTCCCTAACAGATGGAGTGGAGAATGGCTCTGACTGCTGCCAGACATTGGATCCCCTTTCTGTAGCTGGATTATCTCTTTGGGCCCTAATGGGAGAGGACACTAAGATTAGTCCTACTATACTTGATGTTTCAGGGTGGAGTGGTATTGAAGTTCTTCTGCAATTAGGAGAAGGATGGGGGACAATGGTAGGAGAGATTTGTGAGTATGGGAATGGAAGGAGAAGAGAGATAAGAGGTTTCCATAGGGGTAAAAGTAAACAATAAATGAATTAATGAAAAAAAAGAATCATAACCTAAAATCAAGATGTTATACTGGAAAGGTTATTACCACTGCCATCTTTGTGGACTCAACCATTAACATTTTAGATAAAGAAACCATAATTTGAAAAAGTTTTAGGGAAACAAAGAACCTGCAACAGTAAGTCTAAAGGAAGTACTGAAGACTGAATATATGCAGGTTGGTTGTTTACTCTTGATGTCTGTGGGAGGAGGAAGATAGGATATGAAACAAAAGCAAAGACAAAGTACAGTACTGAAAACCAGAAAGCTGAGACATAGGCATCTTATCCACAAGGAACTTTGGGACATTTTTTGACGGTTACTTTCTATTTAGGAATGATTTGGATTAATAGGATTTTTAAGTGTCTCAGATGTCAGAAATAAGAAAGAAGCATGTGAGACTTTTAATGACTGCTTCTATTTCTTTAGGAGTTATGGGGTTGTTTAGATGGCTTATTTGTTCATGATTTAACATTGGTACATGGTATCTGTCTAGAAAATTATCCATTTCCTCCAAGTTTTCCAGTATTGATGAACAAAGGCTTTTGTAGTAGGATCTGATGATTTTTTAAATTTCCCCAGATTCTGTTGTTATGTCTCAGTTTTCATTTCTTATTTTGTTAATTTGGACATACTCTTTGTGCCCTCTGGTTATTCTGGCTAAGGGTTTATCTATCTTGTTGATTTTTCTCAAAGAACCAGCTATTGGTTCTGTTGATTCTTTGTACAGTCTTTTCTGTTTTGACTTCGTTGATTTCAGCCCTGAGTTTATTTCCTGCCTTCTACTCCACTTGGGTATATTTGCTTCTTTTTGTTCTAGAGCTTTTACATGTGCTGTCAACCTGCTGACATATGCTCTCTCCTGTTTCTTTTTGCAAGAACTCAGAGCTATGAGTTTTCCTCTTAGCACAGCTTTCATTGTGTCCCAGAAGTTGGGTATGTTGTATCTTCATTTTCATTAAATTCTAAGAAGTAATTAATTTCTTTCCTTATTTCTCCCTACACTAAGTTATCATTGAATAAAGCATTCTTCAACTTCCATGTATATGCGGGTATTCTTTCCTTATTGTTGTTATTGAAGAACATCCTTAGTCCGTGGTGATCTGATAGGATGCATGGGATTACTTTTATCTTTCTGTATCTGTTGAGGCCTGTTTTATGACCGAATATATGGTCAATTTTGGAGAAGGTACCATGAGGCACTGAGAAGAAAGTATATCTTTTTGTTTTAGGATGGAATATTCTATAAATATCTGTTAAGTCCATTTGGTTCATAACTTCTGCTAGTTTCTCTGTGTCTCTATTTAATTTTGACATCCATGTCCATTGATGTAAGTGGGGTGATAAAATCTCCTACTATTATTGTGTGAGGTACAATGTATGATTTAAGTTTTAGAAAGATTTCTTTTATGAATGTAGGTGCCCTTGCATTTGAAGCATATATATTTAGGATTGAGAGTTCATCTTGGTAGATTTTTTTTCTTTGATGAATATGAAACATGTTTCTTATCTTTTTTGATGACTTTTGGTTAAAAATCACCAAACCGAAAGGAGCCCAGGACCAGATGGGTTTAGTGCAAAATTCTATCATACCTTCATAGAAGACCTCATACAAATACTGTCCAAACTATTCCACAAATTAGAAACAAATTCCTTCTATGAAGCCAAAATTACTCTTATACCTAAACTGCACAAAGACCCAACAAAGAAAGAGAACTTCAGACCAATCTTCCCTTATGAATATTGATGCAAAAATACTCAATAAAATTCTTGCAAACCAAATCCAAGGACACAATAAAATGATCATCCATCACAATAAAGTATGCTTCATCCCAGGAATGCAAAGGTAGTTTAATTTAAGGAAAGCCATCAACATAATCCACTATATAAATAAACTCAAAGATAAGAAACACATGATCATTTCATTAGATGCTGAGAAAGCATTTTACAAAATTCAACACCCCCTTCATGATAAAAGTGCCAGAAAGATCAGGATTCAAGGCCCATATCTAAACATAGTAAAAGCAATATGCAGCAAACAGGAGCCAACATCAAACTAAATGGAGAGAAAGTTGAAACAACCCCACTAAAATTAGGGACTAGACAAAGCTGTCCACTCTCTCTCTACTTATTCAATATAGGACTTGAAGTCCTAGCCAGAGCAATCAGACAATGAAAGGAGATCGAAGGGATGCAAATTGGAAAGGAAGAATTCAAAATATCACTATTTGCAGATGATAAAATAGTATATTTTAGTGACTCAAGAAGTTTCACCAAAGAACTACTTAACCTGATAGACAACTTCAGCAAAGTGTTGGGGTATAAAATTAACTCAAACAAATCGAGTAGCCTTCTTCTACTCAAAGGATAAACAGGCTGAGAAAGAAATTAGGGAAATGGCCTTCACAATACTCCTAAATAATATAAACTATCTCAGTGTGACTTTAACCAAGCAAGTGAAAGATCTGTATGACAAGAAGTTCAAGTCTCTGAAGAAAGAAATTGAAGAAGATCTCAGAAGATGGAAAGATCTCCCATGCTCATGGATTGGCAGGATTAATATAATAAAAATGGCCATTTTGCCAAAAATCAATCTACAGATTCAATGCAATCCCCATCAAAATCTTTACTCAATTCTTTACATAGATAGAAAGAGCAATTTGGAAAATTATACTCAATAATAAAATAATTTCTGGGGGAATTTCCATCCCTGACCTCAACCAGTATAACAGAGTAATAGTAAAAAAAAAAAAAAAAAAAAAAACAAAAAAAACAAACCTGTATAGTATTGGTACAGAGACAGGCAGATAGATCAGTGGAACAGAATTGAAGATCCCACACACCTATGGTCACCAGATCTTTGACAAAAGTAGCTAAAACCGTCCAATGGAAAAGAGATAGCATTTAAACAAATGGTGCTGGTTCAATTGGAGGTCAGCATGTAGAAGAATACAAATCAATCCATTCTTATCACCCTGTACACAGCTGAAGTCCAAGTGGATCAAGAACCTCCACATCAAACCAGATACACTCAAACTAATAGAAGAAAAAGGTGGGGGAAGAGCCTCAAACACATGGGCACTGTGGAAAATTTCCTGAAGAGAACACCAATTGTTTATTCTCTAAGATCAACAATAGAAAAATGGGACCCTATGAAATTGCAAAGATTCTGTAAGGCAAAGGACACTGGCAATAGGACAAAATTTTAACCAAGATATTAGTAAAAGGTCTTTACCAATCCTACATCTAATAGAGGGTTAATATCCAATATGTACAAAGTACTCAAAAAGTAAGACTTCAGAGAATCAAATAACCCTATTAAAATGGGGTACAGAGTGAAACAAAGAATTCACAACTGAGGAATATCTAATTCCCGAGAAGCACCTATAGAAATGTTCAACATCCTTAGTCATTAGGAAATGCAAATCAAAAATAATCCAGAGATTCCACATTATATCAGTCAGAATGGCTAAGACAAAAACTCAGGCATCAGCAGATGCTGGCAAGGATGTGGAGAAAGGAAAATTCCTCCATTGTTGATATGACTGGAAGCTGGTACAACCATTCTGGAAATCAGTCTGGAAGTTCCTCAGAAAATTGGACATAGTATTACCTGAAGACTCAGCTATACCACTCCTGGGCATATTCCCGAAAAGATGCTCCAAATATAATAAGAACAAATGCTCCACTATATTGATAGTAACATTATTTATAATAGCCAGAAGCTGGAAAGAACCCAGATGTCTTTCAATGAAGGACTGGATACAGAAAATGTGGTACATCTACACAATGGAGTACTACTCAGCTATTAGAAACAATGACTTCATGACATTCTTAGGCAAATGGTTGGAAATAGACAATATCATCTTGAGTGATATAAAGAACACACATGATATATACTCACTGAGAGGTGGATAGTAACCCAATAGCTCAGAATGCCCAAGATACAATTACAGACCACATGAAATTCAAGAAGAAGGAAGACCAAAATGTGTTTTCTTCAGTCCTCAGAAGGAGGAACAAAATTCTCACAGGAGGATATAAAGAGACAAAGTATGAAGCAGAGACTGTAGCAAAGGCCATCCAGAGACTGCCCCACCTGGACATCCATCCCATATACAGTCACCAAACAAACCCCTATTGCTGTTCCTAAGAAGTGCATGCTAAAAGGAGCCTGGTATAGCTGTCTCCTGAGAGGCTCTTTCAGACCCTGACAGATACTTAGGAGGATGCTCACAGCTAACTATTGTACTGAGCATGGAGTCCCCAATGAAGGAGTTAGAGAAAGGACTGAAGGAACTGAAGGGTTTTGCAACCACATAGGATGAACAACAATATCAACCAACTAGACACCTCAGAACTCCCAGAGTTGTACACCAACCAAAGAGTACACATGGAGCAACCCATGGTTCTAGCCATATATGTAGCAGAGTACAGCCTTGTTTGCAATCAGTGGGAAGAGAGTTCTTAGATCTTATGAAGACTTGATGCCCCAGTGTAGTGGAATGTTAGTGTGGAGAGCCTGGAGGGAGTGGGATGGTAAGTGGGGGAGAACTCTGATAGAAGCAGGGGTGTGGGGATGGGATAGGGGATTTCCAGAGAAGAAAGTAGGAAAGGGGATAACATTTGAAATTTAAATAAAGAATATATCCAATAAAAGACCCCCCCACACACACAAAGAATAGAAATCTAAGGTCTTGTGTAATTTTGAAATTTCAGTTATTTTTATACTTGTATTTGTTTCTACTCAATTAAGCCATTTTGTTATTAAACTTAAAATTATTATGTTTCTGAATGTGTATATTTGAATTTTATATTGTTATCAATACAGTTAGATTATAAATCATCAATACAAACTGAACTCGTTAAAACCAGACCTAATTTTTTCCTCTTGGTTCATTTGGATTGTCTGATGGTTTCTAGACATTTTACCTTATGCTATTACCTTCTAATGGTCTTTTATCATCAAAAGAAAAAGCATCTCTTCAATGTATAAATTAGTAGGGGAAAGTGTTCTTTATTCTTCCAACCTACATAATGATTTTTTTTCTTTTTCTCTTTCATTTCTGCTTAATCTAGCCTAGGGGAAAACATAATTTTTTTAATTTCCTTTCATAAAATAATATAGGATACAGGAAAGAAATTGATATCTAGCCATCTTCAGGGGATAAATGTCCTAAAAGTTTATTTTAAAGTCATGATTAAGGCTCAAACATAAGACAACCAATGTATGAACAACAGTTATTTTCCATAAAAGACTCATGTAAAAAATTATTTTCCCTCATTTTTAATGGTACCTGAATTTCTTATTTCCTCTGTAGGAAAAATGTGTTTAACATGTTTGAGACATAAGAACATTGATGAAAGAATTAAAATGTTTAATTCAATGAATCTTTATAAATGTGAAACATATAGTGGTCTGTGAGTAAAAAAGAAGAAGCTTAAAATTTGAAAAAAATGGAGAAATCTTGTTATTCCTTTACTTTTATTGAACAATGTATGATATTATTAGTGCCACATGAGATTGTACCATAAAAAAGCCTCCCCTAGAGTGCTGATAACTGTGGAGAAGAAAAATAATTAGCCAAGATTTTAATAGTGTTGCTCATCTACCATCTACTTTAGCACAATAATCTCAAAGAGAGGAATGTACCAGGACTGGATTCCTGGGCAGAAGAACTTTAATTTCTCTTGCTATAAGCAAGAACTTTGTTAAACTTGCTTGCATTCAGAAAGAAAAAAAAAGATTTACTTTTAGTTTTTATTAATATGTATAGAAGCTTTTAAAACAAGTGTGACCAACACTTCAGAGATATAATTAAGGAAGTTAGGAATTCTTTTTCTATTTCTGTAGTTCAAATATTTCAGATTATAATTTTCTGTGTCTGCAGTTTCTTACCTGTGATGTGGGACAATGTTGGGCCAAGGAATACAGGTTAGAGCAGAGCTGTGCACCATGGCAACCTGGAAACATAAGGGACAAGGCTCATCATTCTGGAGCAGAATCTCTGCGACCTATTTCCTTTAACTAGGCAATGTTCCTCCCTATCACCAATTCTCAACAATGCCATCATATCATGGATTCACCAAGAAATTAATCCAATGATAAAGTAATATCATTGACAATGTGCCAAGGACCAGCTTGGCTTGGAGAGGTGTTCTGAGGAATGGATGTCTCAAAGCACAGAAACAAATGACTACAAGTCAAATCATGGGTCTGAGCTGATGGTCTATATATTGCTTGAGACAGCTTTTCAGACAGTTCTCTCTATATTCTGCTCAAAACAGCTTTTTCTTGCTATTCTAAAAACTCTGGTAGCTAATCTCTTTCAGATCCAAAGCTCAGTCGTTTATTTAAATATCAATTCAGTGATTATGCCATTTTCCATTTGATAACTCATGAATTACCATCTCAGGACCCCAGCCTCTAGATAATTAGAATGAAACACCAAGCACAAGAACAGACAATAAGGTAGCTGGGAGGGACCCCACTCTGAACTTTCCATGTTTACCATACCTGGGCCTGGACCTGGCATTCCTCTGTACCAGGAACACAGGAAACTGCTTGCCTTCACAAGAATAAACAAAAAACTTATTTGGATGGGATCTTACTCTGTGCTCACCACTTTCTAAATCTCTTTATTCTTACTATCTTTCTTACAAGATGACTCAGTGCAGCTGCCTCTGTTCCTTTAGGTTTGTGAAGCTCTTTATACAATTCATATTGAATTCTTATATTTTGCAAAGTAGAGAGATTATGTACTTTTAAATTCATGTTTTCAGTGTTCTTTCCCACAGCCTGAAGGGCTGTTGTGAAGGTCACAGCGGTCTATTTTGCTGAGAAATTAGATACATCCTTGCCTCCAAGACTCATGTGGTCTCTGATTATCATCAGGTCACTAATATTGGCAAAGAAGACATTTGTCAATGAAGGAACATGAAAATATACACAATGCTATACAACTAAGTTTTATGCTTAGAACAACTATCAACACTTGTGGGGTGGCACACCCTGATGGCTGTCTTCCAGGGGAGGGAACCATGTCACGCCATCCCTACCATGGCAACGCTGGACTTGGCAAGGATGCAACCATTTACCTAAAGCTCATCAGCTAGTAGCTATGCCCCAATATATGATTCTGTAATTGACATGTCACATATAAACCTTAACAGTAATCAATGTTAATTATTGGTCTAGACTTAAGCTTGATATACATAGCCTTTATTTATGCCATTATAATAATTTAATTATTTAGTATGGACTTATATTCCTCTAAATATAACAGCAACATGCTCGGAAATTTCTTTGACAAAAATACTACTTAATAATAATAATAATAATAATAATAATAATAATAATATATACATATATATTCTTTTCCTTTGCATTTTTTCTGTAATCTTTTTCTTTCATATCTCACATAAGCATACCATAAATTGATCAGTGAAAATACAGGAATTACAAAGTACTTCTTCATTTTTTCTTAAAATTTTAAGCTTTTTGAAAACATAGTGCTTTATTTTCACTGACCAATGTATGTTGTACAGTTATGAAGAGTCATTGAATTAAACATTTTAATTTTTCATCAATATTCCTAATCTCAGTATGTTTCAAACATGTTCTACTTACAGTTTTTTCTTCCCCTGTTCCTTTCAGCTCTTTCTCATCTTCTCTTACATTTAGAACCATATCTTTTCTCTTTAGAAAACAGACAGGAATCTTAGGAATACTAATAAAATATAATCCAATAATATAAATAAAACCGATAAATAAGAATATGACAAACATCAAACTAAGAGAGACAGAGATAGAGGGCGAGACAGAGAGAGAGAGAGACAGAGACAGAAACAAGACAGAGAGAGAGAGAGAGAGAGAGAGAGAGAGAGAGAGAGAGAGAGAGAGAGAGAGACAACAATGTATATAGATGCAGGAACAAACATGTTTGCACACTCAGAGATCCCATAAACACCCAAAATGTGGAGCCATAATATATATGCTAGGAACTAACAAAATAAAACACTGTCCTTGACGTAAAGAACCACAAGGACGCTAATGAGTTCATTTTGAATTGGCTATTGTGGAGCATGGGGCCTATTCCTAAGTATGGGTGGTTTTCCAGTGACAGTCCTTTGAAAAAAACTAACTTTTCATTCACAAGTAGCTAGTAATTGGAGAAGGCTTCTGGGTTAGGGATAAGTATGTATGTTCATTTCTGGGAGCCCATATGATCTCTGTACAGATCTCTCCTGGCTGTGTGTGCACGCGGCTACAGTCGCTGTGAATTACCTAAGCACTGCAGCTCTGTCGTTGCTATAGCGAATTGACTCCTTTGTATCCTCTAGTCTTTTGGTTTCTTACACCTTTCAGCCTCCTATTGGACAGGATTTCCAATAGCAGAGGAAAGGAATTTGATGGACACATCTCTTCTGGAGCTGAGTGTTGTAAAGTCCCTGTGCATTAACCTTGAATGTAACAAGAGGGAAATATGACTGGTACCGGAAACGGCCAACTTCCCAAGGGAGTGGAATCATGGCTCTCAGAGGAGAACCTATAACCATTATTTTATTAAGCCAGCGCCTTCCGTCACTATATTCTTAATATTTTTTACTTATGCCCACAGATAAGTATAGTTTTCACCCCTCATCAAAGAATCTTCTATTCGTAGCTGACAGCATTATAGAAAACCACAACCCGTCAGTGTATTGTTGTGGGGCCCAGTCCTAAGTGATAGCTTGACAATAAAACTCCTGGGTAAAATGTTTTAAAAGGTACAAAACTTTAAAACATTTTTAATGTAGCCTTTAATTTTAATTAATATAAGTACAGCCACAACTGTTCCTATTCTTTTCATTTTTTAATAGTAATTGCTTTACTGCACAGAAAAAAATCTTTAATTTCTAGAATAATAGATAATAAATGTATAGTTAAAAACGAATATTTTAAGTAAAAGAAATGCTTTTATTTCTCTCCAATTTTTCTTGAAATCTTCATTATAGACTTATTAAAGAATTCTGGGAGAATAAAAACTGTGTTTCTTCTCTGATGATTTGGTCCTAGTTTGAGAATTGCTGAAAGTATCCATATGCCATTTACATTTTTTTGTAAAGAGGTGTTAATAAAAACAACTTTCTCCCATTTTTGTTTTTGACATTCAGCTTCTTATTTTCTGTGTGTCTCTAACTTGGTTCTGTTCGTCTTTCTATTTGATTAAAAGATTCTCAAATAGTAGTTGGCAAAACTCAGAATTATATTATTCACGAATTTATATAAAGCTCTAGACAATATATTAAACCGAATAAAGTCTTAAAACACTGATGAATATTGCTTCATTCAGGAAGTAAAAATCATATTATTTTTAATGAATAATTATAAAATTTAGAGATCAACTATTGTTTTCACATCATAGTGTTTTCTACAACACATAATCAAAGAAATAAAAATAATGCTAAAATTTTGCCACAAGGTGGCAATGTTGTCTCAGATATGAGATATATCTGAATTTCCTCTTTGGGGGATGATCTTCTAAAGTGATAGAATATTTTGTGAATGTATCATATTACCTTAAGGACTTCGAGTTGCAGGTAAACATTAAATGAAGACCATACACAAAGAACGGTTGGAATGTCTGCAGTTTTTCGTCAAACCTCTCAAGATGTATGAAGCATCCAGTCTCAAATAAACCGTTTTGATTGAATATTAGATATTTTAATCCAATCTAAAACCCTTAGGACACAAATAATAAGACATACCTCTTTCAGTTCATATACCATTTCTGATTGTAATTTGTAATTTTTGTTATTTGATGCAGGGAAAAATTAATTTCAAAATGTTTGTATTAGAATAAATGTTTGTCACCTTTTACCCATTAGAAATTGGTGACTGATCATGATTAGATTTATAAAATAGGAACAAATGAAAGATTACAAATTGGGGGTTTAGAAAAGAACTCAGGAACACAGATCTATTACCAGAGTATATCTCATGTGTACAAAGTAGAAATAAAAATGAGTAAATTAATATTGCATGCCCATATTCTTTGAAATAAATACTTATTAGGTTTACTTTATCTATATGCATAACCCATTGTTTTGCAAGTATAATTGGAGCTAGCGTGCATTATTTTCTTCACATGACAACCAGACTCTTAAAATAAATTGTCTGAGCTATAAAAGCCAAAGGTGAGGGGTGATGCTCATTAAATATGCTAAAAAGATTAATAAGGATAAAGTTTGCCAAAGGCAGACAGTCACCTTCACAACTATAAAATGGAAAGAAAAAAATACACAAACATTCTTCTGACCTGGACATAGCAACAGAGAAAGAATGAACATAAAAGGGAAGAACATCACACTAGCTTGAAGCTTATCAAATTGTATCTTCATAAGGAATAATTACGTTAGCTCCCAGAAGGACACATTAAAAGGATGCCAAAGTCATTTCAGTCTATATTCTGCCCTCAAAAACATTCTTTTCATTAGTTACATGGAAATGAGTAGAAGAAAGAAGAACTTAGGATTGTTCATATGTAAATGAAGAAGAGAAAGAAAAAGAAAACCTAGTTTCCAGTTAGAGACTACTTTTTAACTATAAATCACAGTCGGGGGAGTTCTTCATAAATGATCCCCTCCCCAACACATTTTATTAATGGTCCCCACACACTTCATCAATGGTTTCTACAGCACATACACATTATTGGACAGTGTGCTTTCTCACCTTCCCGTTCTGCAAACCACATGTGAACCTCTAGTTTACAACTGCATGCTAGTGTTTGAGACAACACACAAAATTTGTCTAAGGAAGTAGTTTTCATTACATAGATGAACTTCCCCTCATCAAGAATATTTAGGTATAATTATTTTTCTCTGTAATAATAGACAAATTGTAGTAGATATAAATTTTAGACACTATCACTATATGGTTCCTAAAAGTTGGGATTATCTGTCAGAATACAACATTTAGATGTTGCGTGTTATTTTTCTGTAACCATTCTATATAGTATACAGTATATGAAAAATATGTACAAATTGGAAGGATCAGGATTTTTGGTCTGAGGCAAATGCTTGTTATGATTCATCTTCTTTCATTTAGACAACAGTTTGAATATACCATGTTTAAGTCTATGTTAATATGCTATGTCTGTATAAAACACTTCAGCAGGCATTATCAGGTAATCCACTTTCATTATTCATAGGGATTTTGACTCTAATTATGCAGCTTAATGCACATAATAAATTATTATCTTATTATTGTTATCGTTACTATTATTATTATTGTTATCATTATTTTCAAGGGCACAGAAGGCTTTCTTACAACTTTCAAGAACCACACTTACTTTTATCATCAAAATTTCTTCCCTTCTGTAGCTGTTATCCTGTGGGGTAAGTTAAGGAACATGATTAAAGGCAGAGGGGTAAATTTATATTCATATTCAAATTTTTTCTGTTTCTCAATATTGAAGACAGCATCACCCACTCGAAATATGGACAATCATATCCCTCAATAGCTAATGTCTAGATTTAAGCTTCAGTGGAAGTCATCAACTCACTTTTCTCTTCCATACCTCGATACATGATCAAGCTTGAATGGAAAATATGCTCCCAAAGAACGTTATTATCTTAATAAATATTAAGTAAAATCATAGGAAGTAAAACAACAGATGATCAGAATTACTGGAATTGAAAAGTGGGACTTCCAGTGTGAGGAAATGGACATCAATCCACCTACAAAATCTTCAATCCAAAATTTGTCCTGCCTACAAAATGCACAGGGAGAAAAATGGAGCAGAGATTGAGGGAACGGCCAACCAATAACTAACCCAACATGAGACCCACCCCATGGGAGTGAGCCAACCCCAGACATTATTAATGGCACTGTTATGCTTGCAGACAGGAGCCTAGCATAGCTGTCTACTGAGAGTCTTCATCCAGCAGCAGATAGACGCAGATGGAGAGACCCACAGCCAAACATCACACAAAGCTCTAGAAATCCTCTGGAAGAGTACAGGATTAGATTGATTGAGCTGAAGCTGTCAAGAACAACACAAGAAGACCTATAGAGTCAACTCACCTGGAACCTTGAGAGCTCTCAGAGACTGAAACACTAACTAAAGAGGATGCATGGGCTGGACCTAGTCCCCCAAACCCAATTTGTAGCAGATGTGTAACTTGGACTTCATGTGGGTCTATGAACCATAGGAGCAGGGGCTGTCTCTGACTTTGTTGGCTGCCATTGGGTTCTCTTGCTCTACCTCGACTGCCTGGTTGTGCCTCAGTGGGAGAGAAGGCGTTTATTTCTTCTGGGACTAGATGTTTCATGGTAGGTTGGTACTCAAGGAGCACTTCTCTCTCTTTAAACAGAAAGGGAGAGGGATATAAGAGGAGGGACTTGTAAGGGCAGGACTCTGAGGAGAGGAGGAAGGGGGCTATGATTGGGATGTAATGTGAATAAAATATTATTTTTAAAAAAGCTGAATACCTACCAAATCTTGAAAACTATATAACATAACTCTGCTATTCCAAATTCTACGGTGTCTCCCAGGTTGATCTCAAAAGGGGTCCTGTGGGTATGGTAGGATAGTGACTTCTAGGATGATCATATATAACACGGCGTAGCAATCTGTAATGATGTGTATTATTTTTAGTGTATCGTTTCTTTCAAAAGCAAGCAAAACAAATCCTTAAAAGAAGTAAAGCTCTTGATCAAGAGAGATTTCAGCATGAGAGAAAATCAATCTGAGGTAGGATTTTTACTGCTAGCTTTGAGTATGGAGGGGTGGTGCGTGTATGTAAGTACATTGGGAAACTGAATATAGCAGCCTTACTCAATTCATGCATACCAGCCAGCATTGACACTTGTCTACATGTAGCCCCCATAGTGCAGGACACCAAATCCTACAAATAAATAATCTCAGAAGAGAATAGCGAATTCCCACAGCTTGTATCCAAGCAGAAAACTTGATTTTAGCCTTGATTTGAGGTGGTAAGCAGAGATCTTAAATATCGAATACTTGACATACAGGACAATGAGATAACAAATGAATTTCATTTTGAATCACTGCATTTGTGATAACTCTACTATCTGGAACTCTACTATGGTGATGAAGACTTTCCTTGGTAATCAACCTCTTTCTGAGAAATTCTAGCATTTCAAAGCAGGTGGTCACCTCCGTTTGGATTCTGGATTGAAGCACTGTTCTTTCCTAACTTTTGGAAATAACATTTAGTGATCATATTCATCATTCAGTAGCGATATGTGCCATTCAGCTGTCTAGCTGACCCCATGACAAACAATCCTAGAGTAAACAATGAAGGCAACCTGAACAGAATTCTATTTAAATGATTGCCTTAGTAGGTGAATAAGAGAAACATTAACTGGAAACACTATATACCAGTTAGTAGTTTATGCTAGAGGTGCAGGAAAAAGAAAATAGGTCAGAAAAATAGTAATGGATGATGGGAAGGAGTAAATTATTGAAACACATACTAAAGAAAATTACCATTTAATGGGGCCTTGATGGAAGAAAGGTAGTCCAGCATAATTTCTTATGGAACTATGTGGACATTGGTTCTGTTGGTTGCCCTGAAGCAATTTCCTTTCTTTTTTTCTCAAGCTTGGAAAGAGCTAGGAAGAAAAGATTCGGAGTTCATTTCTATCTCTAGCTGTTAGCAATGACAACATAGATGTAGGCAAGCAAACTCAGAGGTGGCACAGCCAAGCCAGCCTGTCGTCTGTTGTAACTCAGCATTTGAGGTGTTCTGGAACTGCATTTGTGAGCTCACACTTACTTGCTTCCACCTGCTTTGACTTTGAGGGAAGCCTTGGTTTTCTGTCCTCTGAATAGATTCAGGTTACATTTCAGGTACATTTCAGTGTTTTCTACATCTAAATCCAAATATTCTTACTACTTACACAGGAGTAATTATTTTTTGTTCTAGGAATTGAATTGCAGTAGAATTTCCTTCTTCAAGGAAACTTCTTACTTTTGAATGGGAAGTTTTGGTTACACAAAGGTAAGATTCAGTGGTGCCCGAGCTATGGAGCCCATTACAAGCTATTGCTTTTCCAATTTGCCCACTGATCACCTTCATTAACTTATCAGATTATGATGGAACCATTCCTCTCTCTAATAAAGGGTAGCCACTGTGTTGGATCCTCCTGTAAAAAGAAATATAGTGCAAAACTGTTTAAAAGTTTGCATTTCTAATGACAAAGATATTAAGGCCTGATTATTAATGATATGGAACATGTCTATATACACTCAAGAATGCCTACAGAAGTAAGCAAAAAAAAATCAGTGTTCTATTATGAAGTCTAAGTGACAAATTGTGATCCCTGGGATCACAGTTGAGTATAACTGGCTAGCTTGAAAGCTAGCATTGATATTGGGGATTTGATCTCTTCTGGAGATAAAGTAAAGGAATCATATCATTAATAGATTTGTCATTTTTTTCTTGTGAATATCACTTGATCATTTCTCCTATTTCACTTAAACTTCATGATGAGATAGTTTGGGAAAAGCAAAGTATACACATAAAACTACATCGAAATTAAAAAGGTAAATATATATGTTTCCATTTCTTTTGCTTATAAATGGGTCAAAAAGTGAAAATAATGAAACTGTATCATAGAAATTGTTACATGGCAAAATAAACAAATGATGAGCATAACAATAAAATGTAGAACTAGGAGTGAACCTCAATCCCCTTCTAACACAAACAAGTCAGCAAAGAACTGTACTAAAGCTTATTAAATTGTCTTAATTAACTGTGTATACTCACTACCCTCTGTTTTCTTTAACCATAACTTCACAGTATAAAAGGATGTAGTTTTTATTTTCTTTGCCTAGAATATGTTTGATATGGTAGTATGATGTTATGGGAGATTTCTACTAATTTTTTATGTTATAAAAATCCAACATGCATAACATCATGCACAACAGACTGCCCATCCCTCTGCTTTAGCATTCCACATTTTTAAATTTAGTTTCACATATTGTCATCACTCATCTTGTCTGTGCCATTGTAATTTGAAGTAAATGTGACAGAATGTCATTTTCAGTGAGAGAACCCTTCAGTGGTGCAAACAGTTGCAAATACAATGTCTTCTTTCATTAACTGAAACTTCTACTGAACCCATCCCATTGTAGTAATGTACACATACAAAATGTATAAAATAGTTCCAGAAAACATAGCATGATACAGTTCCTCTGATTTCAGTAAGTGTTTATGAGTATTAGTTCCTGGATTGAAAAAATAGACAGTTTTAAAAATAACTCTGTACTTTGATCAAAGACCTTTATGACACACACACAGATCATTAGGTAGGTTGCTGCGAGAACATATACCAAACTTAAATTGTACAAAGCCAAATGGAAGTGTACCTGACGAGCAATGGAAAATGTAGTGGAGTAAGCAAATACACACCATGGTCACAGGAGCTCATAGACTGGAGTACTGCTAGTGTTTACATCTCTGCCTTAGTTAATAGGTTTCATCTCCTGCCTTCAGTGCCAATCACTTCATTTCTAAATGATAGAAGGCACAGCTGTTAGCAGCTTTATAATTTAAACTTTATCAACATCTCATAATCATTGGAAATGTACCAATTCCTGTAACCAGCAACTGGGGCCAAAAGTGCAATGAAATAATTTAAGCGAGGAGATGTAGAAATCATGTGGCTAGATGGATAAGCATAGTCCCCAGGAAGGCTTAAGAAGAATAGATGTAGAAACCCTTGCACACTGAATCTCTTTGGCAAATCTATAATATTGGTCTGTCTATAATATTAAATCTCTGAGTTCCATGACTTCTGAAACACCTTGGCCTTCTACATTCATGCTGCTTTCCAAGTCCCTATATATGTCTTGTAGGTAGTTTGTTACTTTGGAAGGTCAGGAACAAACTATAAATAAGTAATAAGATGTCCTGCAAAAGGAATGTATCCAAAGTCCAAGACTATAATGTGACATTTTTGAGCATCCATTTTAAATTGACAGGCTATTAATATGAAAGTTTAATAAGGGTAGGAATAAAAAGCAGATGGTTTCAGTTCACATTAAATGTTTCGTAGCTGTGTTGTCATACTGACATTATGGCAAAGTGAGTTAAACTAAAGAACAAGATAGGTTTGGGGTAAAATTGAAGAGAGTGTCTAAATTATATTGTTTCATATTTTTGAAGTCCCTGGTTTATTTTAAAACTCATATTTATAGGCCTGATGCTTTGAATGTTACCTAGAAATTTGTAATTTGTAGAGTTTTCACTTTGAAATCTCCAAATAAATTACCTCTTAATGGAAAGAATTTTATTGAGTCCTTACTCGTGGTCAAGTAAATACATTGTGCTGTGATAAGCAAATCATTACTTTGATACAGATCAAACGTATTTATTTGTTTATTTTTTACCATTTTAATGCAGAAATTTCAGCCATACCACAGGTAGAAAAGATGAAGTAATGAACTCTTCCGTACCATAGCTCTGCTTCAATAATGGCTCTATGCAGGCTAATTTTGAGAAAAATTTCTTTATATACCTCAATTATGGGTATTCATTTCTTTTCAATGTTGCTATATTATCCTAAATGTTAAATTGTTATGGTTGTTATTATTTTGATTCTTTTGAAATAGACTGTTGCTATGGGTAGTTCAAATTGGCTTGGAGCACATCATGTATGCCAGTCTGGGCTCCGATTATCAGAGATTTTTCTCCCTTAGACTTCTAAGTGCTAGTATAAAAGATTTATGCCATTATATCTGGTTTGTCAAATGTTTATGCATTTCTATTTTCATTGAAAATATATTTTGTACCTATATTGTGATTATGTTTTTACCTCCTTTAATTCCTCCATTTTTTCGTAGTGAGAACACAGGTTGGGCCATCTGTAAAGAAGCCACAAAACTAGTAGATCTCTTAGATTTTTGATCTTAGAATTCTCAGGTCAGAGTTGTGACCTTGTTTATTCTGTCTTTTTTACTTTTCTTATATCAACTGAACTAAAAAAATGTTTTCTATAGTTGAATCAAAAACAAATAAATTTGAGTATAAATTTTTCCTAACTGACCCATATGATGAGGCTTCGCACTCATCTAGAGATATTACTTAAAAGTAACTGAATAACTAAGGCACTGTCATTGATGAAGTAATGAACTCATGAGTTCTTAGTACATACACTATTAGAGGTAGCAGTATCTAGAGAGTAGATCATTAAGGGCGTGTCTTTGAATGTAATCGCCTTCTTGGTTTTATTTTATAATATCCTTTTTATGTTTCATTGTATTTTCTTCCAAGACTGGATTGTTCTATGAAGTCCTGGCTCTTCTGATGCCCACTATGTGGAACATGTTATTAAATTCTTGGCAATTATCATTTCTCAGTTTCTTGATTGCTCAAAGTCTTGGTGTAATCCACCATGATACATAAATCTTCCAGCACTATAATCATCAGTATTTTATTATCAGTTTGACAATATCTACCAAATTCCTTGATAGGATTTTCATTCCAATGACATTTGTTATTCAGAATAATTGTTGAAGAATTATTATTCTTATTTCAACTCACTCAATTATCAGGCCACTACGTCATGTCTATGCCTTCTTTAATTTTTCTTATTTCATATTTTCTGAAATCTTGACATGTGAATTTTTAAAACTTCCTTTACATTTCTTTCTAAATACCTCATGGTTATACATATGTTAAACAGACTCACCATTAATATAGGGCTTTTTAATAAAGTTCTTATTCCATTTCTCTCCACACAATAAAATTATTGTAATATCATGTCACCATGTTTTGTCAGATTTAAACCTGTTTTTACAGGCTATAAGCCTATTCATAAAGAACATTGAAGTGATGGTGGTGGTAGAGGGCCGGCATACTTCTGTACAGCTCCTCTTCGTGCGTGTTAAGGCTGTCAGCCTGTGGATTGTGGGACTCCTAAAAGGTGGAATGAGTGTTTCTCTGACCCTTTTGCCTGTTCTTGAGACTTCTTCCCTCCGATTAACTTACCTTGGTCAGCTTCAATAGAAAGGTTTTTGCCTTACCTTATTTTATCTTTTATTTTTGTCCTGTTTTGATGTCCTCTTTTGAACACCTGTGCTTTTCTGGGGAAGAAGCTGTGGTAGAGGCCAGTTGTAAGAAGCGGAGGCAGGAGGAACTGTGGTTGGGCTGTATTGTATGAGAGAAGAGTCTATTTTCAATTAAAAATTTGGCACATTCGTTTCTCTTTCCACTTTATTGAGATATAACTACAGATTATATATTCTCAGAATGTAATGAATTAATACATATATTATGAAATAATTGTTATTAAGCTAAAGGAGTTAATGTATAGTCAATCCAGTTAGTTACTATTTTAAGAAATATTTTTATTTTTCTAAAATATAAAAACGGAACATTTAAAAGACCAGCAATTTATGATATGGCTGAATTTGAAAGAAAACCTGTGGGAACAAAGAAGTGATGCCCTGTAAGATTACTAATTGCCATAAATCCAAAACCAGTGTCTGAGAGCTGGTCGCTTGGGCTAGTTGCTAAATGCAAGTTTTACCCAGGAAGAAACAACAACAATGAAAACTACAGAAAAACCTGCATGTGTGTATGCATGTGAGCCATGTATATATGCATACATCATAACACAGTATAGTAAATACATAAACTAGCTACATAATCATTATCATTATTATAAATTATAAATTATAATTGTTTATACTCTGGACTTTAGCTGTCTATAGCTGGCAGCTGAAGAGGCTTGATTTCACCAGCAGCATCAGGAACTTGTTAATTATGAATGGCACTATGACATTAGGAGAGTTAGAAATAACACTAATTGTTAGAAATTTGAGATAATAACTATAGATTTGTTATTTACATAAACTCTTAAAAATTGTGACTAAATTGATAAGGTAAATTTAATAATATATAATAAATATGTAATATATATGTATATATTAATAATGCTACTACTCTGTGATCTAGCAGCTGCAAGTCTGGCAATGCTACGAGAGAAAGGATGATGGTCACACAAATCATGTACACAGATGTTTACACTACTGTTAGAGCACTATTCCAGAATTGCTTACACCAGATTGTCTCTTCAAACAAATTGTTAAGTATTCTACATACATAGAACAGAATATTACTTAGGAGCAAAAAGTAGTTAAAATTAATCAGGGACACAGCCTAAATAGACCTCCAGAGCTATCACAGCAAGAAACTACATTTCTATAAGGCTCTTGAGAGATAAAAATTCTTAATATATAGAATTTAAAAAAGGCTACTAATTTCCAGATGATTATGAAGGAGAGGAACACGTGGCTGTAAAGAGCAACATGAGTGTAATTATTTAAATGAGAAATATCTTCCAGAGACTCATAATTTTAACAGTTAATCCCCAAATTGGACACATTGAAGCAAGCTATGAACATTTTAATGGACAGGCGTAGCTGGGGTCAGGGATCACTAGGGGTGAGGCCTTGGTGGTTTAATATTTCTGAGTTTATCCTTTCCCTTTTCGGCATCGTCTGCCGGAGTCCACCAACTGCTGAAGTCTACTCCTTAAAGGTCTCCCAGCCACAGTGGGCTGAAACTAAATTGACCTTTGTCCTATCAGTTGCTCACAGCAATACAAAGGCCACTAAATGAGGTAATCAATAGATATATTCCAGATTTTAGCTGTATTAGGCTGAAATTCTGTCCATAGTATTGTGGTATAATTTTAGGAAAATTTGTAAATAGGATATATGTGTCATGTCTGCAGCTGCAGGTGAATCTACAGTCTTTGCATAAGTAAATATTTAACTGAAAAATTCAATCATTTGGTAATTAGCAGTCTTTTGTATTCTATATTTTTATTATTCAAGAATAATTGTTGTTTCTCACTTAAATACTTATGATGGTTTATGTAGGGGTTTTCTTTGCTTAATAGTTAGTTCTTTTCATTTTTTTCAAATAAACCTCTTTAACATTTAACCTTATTCCATTGTTGTTTGACTTGTAGAAAGAAGCTACGTGGTGTGGGGAATGTTACCACTGGATAACTTTCAGTTGTTCTTGTCCTTTATGAGATAAATGTGAAAACTATTTTTGGATCAGCAAATGAATATCATTACTAGAGAGGATTGAATTTTTCTTTTCCCTATTGAATAAAGGTGAGAAAATGTAACTCTAATGAATTAGAAATGAAGGACATATTCTGTATAAGACACAGACAGCATGGCAGCCACGTTTTACTTAGTAAACATGGCAATGGGAATGTAACACTTTAAATAATAAAATAAAAGTATTTTGGGTTTTCTTATTAAACGGGCATAACATTCTATTTTCTATTATAATATAAATCAGCTTGATATTTTTTGTGCATAGCAACAATAAACAGGCCTTGTAAAATATATTGGGAATTCCTTACTTTAAGTATTGACTCCTTAAATGTATAATTTTGAAATAGAACAATGTATTTTCATTTTTAGGCTTTCAGAAATCCTTTGAGAAATCTCTTCATATGACACTTTGTGAACTTTTAAAATTTACCAGGAAATTTGCAACCGTTGGAAAATTTAGAAAGATTTTTGATGTAGAAAAATATTATTCAGATCTTTGTACGAGAGGAATTGAGTCAGTGAGGGAACACTGCTGGTTTTATTTTCGTAATCACCAGTAGGGTGTCTGATTATTCTGGTTGTTATGTGATAGATGGCTCATATTGATTTGTAATTTTTGAAACAAATAAAAAATACAAAAGAATATATGAGTAGACCAGAAATTTAAATTACCAAGAGATGGGGGAAGATCTGTTCTTCCTTAAGAAATTCCATCAGAGAGAGCTCATGGTGTTTAGTGATGTACTTGCAGTATCCTTTGAAAAATTGTTTTATCTTAAGGAAGATAAGATGTTTCACACATTTGGATTGCAGAAGTCAGAAAAGGTGACCTAAGTTGGATATATTTGAAAGGATTTTGAGACTGTTTTTAAATTTTGTTTTTCTTGGATATTTTATGTATTTACATTTCAAATGTTATCCCCTTTTCCTTCCCCTGTCCCATACCCCTCCCTCTTCCCCTGTTTCTATGAGGATGCTCCCAATCCCACCCAACCACTTCCACCTAAATGCCCTGGCATTCCCCTACATTGGGGAAAGGAGCCTTAACAGGACCAAGGGCTTTCCTCCTACTGATGCTGGACAATGCCATCCTCTGCTACATATGTGGCTGGAGTCATGAGTCCCTCCATGTGTACTCATTGGTTGGTGGTTTAGTCCCTGGAAGCTCTGATAGGGTCTTTTTAGTTGATATTGTTGTTCTTCCTATGGGATTGCCAACCCTATCAGCTCCTTTAGTGTTTTCTCTAACGCCTCCATTGGGGTCCTCTTGTTCAGTTCAATGGTTAGCTGCAAACAAACTCATCTGTATGAGTAGGGGTCTGGAAGTGTCTCTCAGGAGACACCCATATTTGGCTCCTGTCAGCAAGCATCAGCAATAGTGACTGTTTTTTGGTGGCTTTAAATGGAAAAAGTAATCTGAATCCCCAAAAACCAACTTTGTGTGCAGTCTCTGGGTGACCTTTTTTTCTTTTTTCTTTCCTTCTTTTCCTTCCTTCCTTCCTTCCTTCCTTCCTTCCTCCCTTCCTTCCTTCCTTCCTTCCTTCCTTCCTTCCTCCCTTCCTTCCTTCCTTCCTTTCTTTCTTTCTTTCTTTCTTTTTCTTTCTTTCTTTCTTTCTTTCTTTCTTTCCTTTCTAGGAAACTTTTTTTAATTGGATATTTTCTTTACCTATATTTCAAATGTTATCCCCTTTCCCTATTTCCCCTATGAAATGCCCCATCCCTTGCCCCTCCCCTTGCTTCTATGAGAGTATTTCCCCACCCACCAATTCCCTCCCATCTCCCCACCTTGGCATTCCTCTAGACCAGGACGTTGAGCCTTCACAGGGCCAAGGGCCTCTCCTCTCATTGATGCCCGATAAGGATATCTTCTGCTACATATGTGGCTGGAGTCATGGATCCCTCCATGTGTACTCTTTGGTTGGTGGTTTAGTCCCTTGGAACTCTGGGGGGAATCTGATTGGTTGACGTTGTTGTTCTTCCTATGGGGTTGAAAAATCCTTCAACTCCTTCAGCCCTCTTTCTAACTCCTCCATTGGGGGCCCCGTTTTTAGTTCAGTGGTTGTTTGAAAACATCTGACTCTGTATTTCTCAGGCTCTGGCAGAGCCTCTTAGGAAACATCCATATCAGGCTCCTGTCACCATGCACGCGTTACTCCTTGGCATCCACAATACTGTCTGGGTTTGGTGACAATATATGGGGGATGGATCCCCAGGTAAGGCTGTCTCTGGGTGACCCTTTCTTCAGTCCCTGCTCCACTCTTTGTACCTGTATTTCCTTCCATGAGTATTTTATTCTCCCTTCTAGGAAGGAATGAAGCATCCACATTTTGGTTTTCCTTCTTCTTGAGCTTCATATGATATGTGAATTTTTTCTTAGGTTTTCCAAGTTTTTGGGCTAATATCCACTTATCAGTGAATACATACCATGTGTGTTTTTTTGTGCTTGGGTTAGCTCACTCAGGATGATATTTTCTAGTTCTGTCCATTTGCCTAAGAATTGCATGGAGTCACTGTTTCAAATAGCCCTTACATATCAAGGGATATTCATGCTTTGAATGTTTTGTATCAGTTTTTGTCTTTGTTAATGGTATCAACATTGTTACTTGAGGTCTTGCTTATTCACTTCTGTTATCCTGAGGATTTGAGTTTATGGTGCATCAGATTAATTGGCTAATTCTGTCTGTCGAATAATAGTATAGCTTCAGCTGTTTATTGTGATGCTACATTTTCATTTATAAAATCTTTTTTTTTTTGCCATTGGTGTTTTTCATTTATAAAATCTTGATGGGGATTGCATTGAATCTATAAATTGCTTTTGGCAAAATGGTCATTTTTATTATATTAATCCAGCCAATCCATTAGCATGGGAGATCTTTCCATCTTCTGAGATCTTCTTCGATTGCTTTCTTCAGAGACTTGAAGTTTTTGTCATGCAGATCTTTCACTTGCTTAGTTAGAGTCAAACCAAGGTATTTTATATTATTTGTGGTTATCGTGAAGGGAGTTACTTCCCTAATTTCTTTCTCAGCCTGTTTATCCTTTGAGTAGAAGAAGGCTACTGATTTGTTTGAGTTAATTTTATATGCAGCCACTTTGCTAAAGTTGTTTATCAGCTGTAGGAGTTCTCTGGAGAAATTTTTGGGGTCACTTAAGTATACTATCATATCATCTGTACATAGTGATATTTTGACTTATTCCTTTCCAATTTGTATCCCATTGACTTCTTTTCATTGTTTAATTGCTCTGACTAGGACTTCAAGTGCTATATTGAGTAGGTAGGGAGGGAATGGGCAGCCTTGTCTGATCCCTGATTTAATGGGATTGCTTCAAGTTTCTCTCTATTTAGTTTGGTGTTGGCTACTGGTTTGCTGTATATTGCTTTTAGCATGTTTAGGTCTGGGCCTTGAATTCCTGATTTTTCCAAGACTTCTACCCTGAAGGGGTGTTGAATTTGTCAAATGCTTTCTCAGCCTCTAATGAAATGATCATGTTTTCTTTTCCTTGAGTTTGTTGATATAGTGGTTTACGTTGATGGATTTCCATTTATTAAACCATTCTTGTATCCCTAGAATGAAGCCTACATGATCATAATGGATGGTTGTTTTGATGTGTTCTTTGGATTGGTTTTACCTAGGTTTTGCATTAGTTTCACAAAAGTTCTAATGGCATTGTTCTGATAACATTGGGGGTTTTTTTTTCTTTTCTGTTTCTAGTTTTGATTTGAATGACAATGTCCTGGCACAGAGAAGACATTTCAAAGAGTTCAAAAACTGCTTTTTTTTATTTAGATGTGAACTCGGCCTAAAAAGATGCTTGAGGAAAGCAGATTTAGTTGCACAGATAATGAATCTAAAGTAAGTCAAAGAACACTTTGAAGGTGTGTCTACAAAATTCTCCATCCCCAACAAACTTTTTAGAAGGTAAAGAGCTACATCAATGAAGATATTCCTGCAAACTCAGGTAGTACTGAGCAGACGTACTGAAGAACTATCTTTTCGTTGTTCTCTAAGGAGCAAAACTGATAGTCTAAGTGGATTTATTAGACTGTTTCATAGGCAACAGTCTGAGTAGTTTAACCCTATCACAATAGAAAAACAGAGAATCCAGTAGTTGTTCAGTTCACAAGGCTTGATGCCTAGGTTATTACATCCCAATGACAGAGTCCTAGAAGATTTCTAGGGAGTCTGTGATCCTCAGTCTACACTGGAGTTCCACAAAATTTGGTTCCAGTACCTGCCAAGGAGTGCCTCTCCAACAAGATAGATAAGATTTTCAGCTGAAACGAGGGCATGGAGGCAAAAAGTACTTTCCTTCTTTTTTGTGGACTGCCACCAGGAAGTGTGGTCCATATTTAGGGTGGGTTACCCAGCTTCAAAATACTATGAGTTAGGAAGATTCTTTTGGGGTTCAAGAGTTGGCTCAGCAGGTAAGGAGACTTGTGTGCTCTTGAAGATGATCAGACTACCTACATGGTAGCAATCACTTGATCAAATTCCACAGGGATACATCATCGCCTTTTGGCCTTTGATAGCATCAGGCACATATGTTGTTCACAGTCATATGTGAGCAAAATTTATGATGATTCCGTGCAGACTTTACAGTAGGCAGGAAGAAATGATCAGGGTAAGATAAGAACTGGGCTCAGCCTGATGATTTTATTGTAACTGGCATTGGACTGGGACGTAAAATTATACCTTAGCCATATTTAAGCAAAGCATAACGTTGGAAAAAGAAAATGTTTTAGTAACTTAACTCAGTCCAAGCATGCAGTAATTTGAGATATGTTTACATAGATGACCTTTACAAAGTACATATAGTTTCATTCATAAGCTAGTTTCTTATTGATTTAAAAACAGTGCTCAATACAAGAGTCTAAGGGAATGACCGAGGCAAACAAAATGCCTGTGGTTGTCAGGTTTTTCATGGCCATAAGATAATGTAGAAGTCACTCAGACTGTTGTAAAGCACTAGTGACATCACTCATAAGAATGGGTTTTATTGTTTAAAAGTGACACTTAAGGGGTTAGGGAGAAAGGGTTTGGGATGAGTAAATACTTGAAGATGCAGGCAGAGAGTGTCTCATCAGACAGCAAGAGATAAGAAAGTTGTAAAACTATGCCATTCCTGGCATTCTATAAAGAGCAGCTAAGGTACCTCATTCCATTGAGGAAGTAAGCTGTGTTTAACTTCCCTGCCTTCTCAATTGCTTACCAATGTGTACAAGGCATTCTTGATCTCTCCAGAGTCTTAATTTATTTATTTTTTTCTTGTAGCAATGAAAATTTCTCTTTTTAATGGAAAGAAAACATTACAGAAGACACATTCTTAAATTAACAAGATTTACATGCAGGTTCTGAATCAGAAAAAAAAATTATTCAGAGAAATTTCAATACTTTATAGTATCTTACATTGTCTGAATTTGTTTTGTATTTTGGATTACTTAATTTCCCTTTACTTTTCCCTTAGTATTTCCTGATGAAAGTGGAGAAATTGCTAATAAAGACAAAAATACAATAAAAGATTCAATGAGTCAGATGTTTCACTCATAAGACAGAAAGTTGCTATCACAGTTCTACTAATTATGTTAGACTTTTGAAGTTTAATTTGCTTTTTCTCAAATTACAGACAAGAAACTCTTTCTCTTCATTTTTTTTTCAATTTAATTTTTTAAAACGAAAAATCTTGTTTCCTATTTAAGGGTTTCTACCTGTTTGTGTTTTCCTGTGTTTATTTTTTATTACTTTTATTAAATTTGTTTTTCATTTTTTTAATTTTTACACTCCAAATTTTATTCCCCTCCCAGTCCAATGCCCACCCACAATAGTTCCACATTCCATACCTCTTCCCCGCCTCATCCCATGTCTCCACAAAGATGTCCCCACCCCACCCACCCCACCAGACCTCTAAACTTCCTGAGGCCTCCAGTCTCTTGAGGATTTGGAGCATCTTCTCTGACTGAACCCAGACTTGAGAGCCCTCTGCTCTATATGTGTTGGGGGCCTCATCTCAGCTGGTGTATGCATCCTGGTAGGTGATCCAATGTCTGAGAGATCTTAGGGGTCCAGGTTAATTGAGACTGCTAACCAGGGTTACCCTCCTCCTCAGCTGTTTCCAGCTTTTCCCTAATTCAACCAGAGGGGTCAGCAGCTTCTGTTCATTGGTTTGGTGCACACATCTGCATCTGACTCAGATGCGTGCTGATCTTTTGGAGGGCAATCATGATAGGTCCCTTTTTGTGAATGCCCCATAGCCTCAGTAATGTTGTCAGGTCTTGGGGCTTCCTCTTGAGCTGGATCCCATTTTGAGCTTGCCGCTAATCCTTCTTTTCCTCAGGCTCTTCTCCATTTTCATTCCTACTTTTCTCTCAGACAGGAAGAATTATGGGTCAGAGCTTTGACTGTGGGAGAGCAACTCCATCCTTCACTTGATGCCCTATCTTTCTGCTGGAGGTGAACTCTACAATTTCCCTCTCCCCACTGTAAGGCATTTCATCTATGGTCCCCGCCACTTTGAGTCCTGATAGTCTCTTACTTTCCAGGTCTCTGGTATATTCTAGACGGTCCTCCCAAACTCCTTTCTCCCAAGGTCGCCTGTTTCCATTCTTTCTGCTGATGTTCTGGGCTTCAGTACTTTCCCCCACCCAATGCCAGATCATATCCCCCTCTCTCCCCATCCCTATCCCCTTATCCTCCCATGTATATCCCTCCCTTCCCACTTGTTGCTCTCTTTTTAAGGGGGTGATTTATATTGTCTTTCAATGTCTCTATCATCATCATAAGATGGGATTTCAGATTTGTGTGTGTTAGGGTCTTCAGGGCTTGCTCTTGTAGGAAAACTAAGTTTCAATAGTACCAAATTACATTGACCTCTGTTATTTATGCTATTGCACTTGCCTCTTCAATCTGGCCCTAGTGAACGGATAGATCCACCAACTGACCTTCAAAATTTTTGACCCAGAATTGTTCCTCTCTTAAAATAAAATACAGGGACAAAAAATGGAGCAGACTGAAGGAAAGATCCTCCAGTGATCACATCAACTTAGGGTCCATTCCATTGGCAGGCACCAAACCCTGGCAATATTACTGATGCTATGGTGTGCTTGCAGACTGGACCCAAGCATGGCTGCCGTCTGAGAGACCCTACCAGCAACTAACTGAGACAGATGCAGATACTTACAGCCAACCCCTGGAAGAGTTGAAGGAAGTACTGAAGGATCTGAAGGATGGCAGCCAGCAGCATCAATAACCCACTGGGGGAGCTCTTAGAGATGAAGCCAGCAACCCAAGAGCATACACTGACTGGTCTGAGGCCCCAGCAGATTTGTAGCTGAGGACTGCCTTGTTTGACCTCAGTCGGAGAGGATGAGCCTAATTTTGTGGGGACTTGAAGCCAGAGGTGGGGGACGGGGGAGCACCCTCTCAGAAGTGAAGGGGACGAGCATGAGGTAAATAACTCTGGGAGTGGGAACTGGGAGGGAGGTCAACATTTGGGTTGTAGATAAGGAAAATAATTAATATTAAAAAATAGTTAAAAAATAGAACATGCTTAGTAGTATCAAAACCTTGTGAATTCAAATGTTTTCAGTTTTCCTTTTTGATATAGTAATCTTCAAGAAATTGTATACCTCCTACATACAATGTTGTATAAAATGATTTACTCCTCTGAAGTATTTCAGATTTTCCAAACTATTCATATTATGAAATAGATATTACATATTTTATATATAATGATGTATCACTTTGCATTAAAGAACAGTTTTTCCTGTGATTATTTAACCATCTTTTATTTCTAGCTCATTTCCTAGCACAGATAAGTTTAAAGCAAGTGATATTATCCTATATTTATAGAATGTAAATATCTAAACATACTACAAATTTGAAGTATTCAGAAAGATGATAGACACTCAAATTATGTCGATTCACATTATAAAGCTAACCTGGTTTTACTTATCCTCATGATACTTATTATTAAATTATTAACTCTGATTATAAGATACGTAAAACACAAATAACTTATTTTTAAGACAGCACAGGTAGGTAAGGAAAAGATCTATTTCCATAGCAAGTAAAATTATTTTTTGAATAATTATATCAGTAATTGACTTACGTACCATGCTGGATGCCCTAAGTTCTATGTCAAGCGCTTTATAAACTGTGGTACTTCCCTACAAACTCAATCCTTAGGATGTAAACGCAAGAGGATCAGAAGTTCAAGGTCATTGTCTGCTCTTTATTTTTCACTCCAGATTTCTGTACAGAGATCCTGTTTAAACAATCGTTCCAAAAGGACCCTCCTCCCCCAAAATAAAAGAAAATCTTAGTATATATTATTTTTTTAACAAGGTGTCTATATACACATAATATTTTTTACTTACACAGACATGAAATAAAGTTATATAGAATAATTGAAAATAATTGCATTTATGTTGACACGCTTAAAATATTGAAACTTAAGAAGCTGTTTTTTCGAACAATGCTTTACTATAAGCAATGGGCACATATTTTGAAATGTGTATCAAACACTATTTGAATACATTAGTGTGAGTTGTCACATTACTGTGTAGATTTATAAAGCGAATCGTTGTAGAGATAAATGGATGCGATTTTCTAAGATTTTTCTTTTGCTTAAGATGTATTACTAGATTATACAAATATAAAGTAGAATGGCACAAATCACATTGCTATTAAACTAAATTCATCGCAGGTTGAATGTCAATTTAGTAACAATACAGTCATATAATGTCCTTGAATGTTTTCTATTTAAAGTATAAAATTGATGTGTAGTTAAGAATGCCAGTTTTGGTCTTCATATTATTTTTAACATTAGTTTACTTTAGAGTCAAATTTTCAGCAAGATATATGCTAAAAAGAAAATATATTATATATATTTAATGTCATTTCATGAGGTAAAACTATTATTTAAGCTGAATATGGTTAAAATGATCAGCTATGTATATATTTTTAGCAGGATGTCTGGTCTTTTTTGTGAGTTAATTAGCATTTTACAATGGTAATTACTGTGATGATGACCTCTATTAGTCATATAGGTGAATCATTCATTTGTGTTCTTAACACAAATTGGCCTAGCTGGTCTTGCATTAAAATATAGTTTTTCTATGTATCAAGCACTGAAAAATCAAAGGCATTATACTATTGTTATACTCAGACAATATATAGTCTTACCTTAGCAGTAAAAACAAAACTATTGTAATATAGGACAATATAATCAAATAAATCATAAGTAATCTATTATCATGCAATTGCTCATTACAAATGTTAGTATCACTGAATTATTTCTGTTGGTACTATGCATTGATGGGTTCAGTTAGATCATTTTTTTACTTTAGTCACAATACATTTTTAGATGTGTGAGTGGACAAGGGCTAGAATACTGAAGTCTAGAGTTATAACACATTCTTCTATAATCAACTCTTTTCATATCTTCTAAAGAATGAATTGTAACACAGAACCTGTCACACAAATTCTAGCTAGATGGGGAGGAAAACTTAACTTCTTAGTGTACTGTCTTTTTAGAATATCTGCATCTTTCATTTTTTTATTTGTGCCAGTCTTTAATTCTTTCCTTTTGATAATTGGAGGTTGGTTTTTACTTTACTTATAAAGTACTTGTTAATTTTCCTTTTACGTTTCAGTGTGTGTGAGCCCATATCTGAAGAGGTAGAGGTAGGAATCACAGATGTAAGAAAGCATGTAGAGTTTGTATTGTGAATCTCTGTTATCTCCCATTCATTTAATTGCAAGGTTTGTGATTCCCCCTCCCTTTTTTAGCTGAATAGTATTCCACTGTGTCCCACATTTTCCACATCAGTTCATCTGTTGAAGGTTGTTTCTATTTCCTGATACTGTGAATACGGTGGCAATGATCATTGCTGAACAAGTATCTTTGGAGTAGGTTGTCAAGACCTTTAAGCATATGGCAATTAGTAGTTCATATTGAAGACTTGTTTTTAGATTTTTGAGGATCCTCTAGATTGACTGCCAGGATTCCTGAACTCAATTGTTCCTATTTCTCTACATTCTAGTTACTACTTATTGCCCATTGTTCTGTTGACATGGTCATTAAGACTGGGAACAGAGGAAATCTGTTTTAATTAACATTTCTCCAATTACTAAGGAAAATGAACACCTTTGAGATATTACTTAGGCATTTTTGTTTCTTCTTTTGAGAACTTTATGTGTAGATTCTTAGCCTATCTTTCGAGGGATCATTTGTTTGATACTTATTCCTCCAGTTATTCATATATTACTGGTAGTAATCCTTTGTCTGATGTTTAGCTGCAAGTTTTCTTTCTCATTCTGTGAATTTCTTTTTCACTCAATGATTGTTTTCTTATCTGTACACAAGTTCCATTAATTTTATGAGGTCCCAGTTGTCAGTTACTCATGTTAACTTGGAAGAAACTTAAGCCACAGGATTTAACAATGTTTTCCATATGAACCATATACTTATAAAAATCACAGTGAAAAGACTTTAAAATGTTCTTTAGAAGAGTCAGTCAGAGTAGTCCAATTGACTTCTAAAAGAATATAGTTTATCTATGTATTCTTTATTGCCTCACAGGGTTGAGGCCAACCCCTGTGGCTGAAGACACCATATACTTCGGACATATGAGTCACATGATTAGACTTGAAAATGGCATAAATGTCTAGCTTGTGGTCTAGCTTTCAAGCTCTTAGAAAATAGTGTATAAGCTGCTCTCTGAGCGAAACAATTAAATAGGCATAGTGAACAACAATACTTAGGAACCAAAGCCATTACCAACTTGGCAAAATATCCATAAAGTTGCAAAAAGTGACAATGACATGTTGCTAATTACAGTGGTATAATTGGCTTATTAGTCCTCAAGAGGCCTCAGAAAACATGAAAAAGAGGGTATAAATATCAAAAGAGCCTACATGGCAGGAGGTCTTCTGTGAAACTGCCTGTCCTAGAATTGGTTGCATAAATTAGACTGGAGGAATATTCAGTGGACATGTTAATACAGAAGAGGGGACATTTTCATTGTTTCTTACATTTAGACAAAGAACTACTGTAGGAAACCAATGACTACTGGAAGAAGGATCAGAATCCTCTGCAATAGATGAGGCCCATTATAAGTTGTCATATACAGAATTATGGACCTTAAAGTCATATACACACTAATAAAAATGCACTCACATTCTATCTATTACCTATCTATCTGTCTATCTGTTTGTCTGTCTGTGTGTATGTATATGTATATGTATATAATTTATAATATATTATTTATAATATATAATATACATAATTTGTGCATATAATCATATAACAAATATAAATAAAGAAAAAGAGGATATCCTCTCTAGAGTGGAGGACATTAAATTATGTCAAGGGACTTGGTGGTGGAAAGGACTAGGGAAATTATGTAAGTCCATTTTGGTCAAGGGAACTAATAGAAGCACAGTAGCATACTATAAATTTTATAAATAAATGGAAGGTAATTTTCATGCTAAAGTAAGAATGACTATATATGATAAAAACTTTTTTCTATTTCTTGTTAGTCTAACATAAAGTTATATATTGGAAGAAACCTTAACTCAAGATTTTAAAAAATAGAGAATTTAAACACCAAAATTTAAGTGCAAATGTTTTAAAATGTCCACTTAATATAGTTAAGAAATATTTTCAATTAGAACAATTAGAGTTTAAGAGGTGATTTCTGGCAATTTTCATCTTTCACTGTGACTAATGAGGTAATAAAATTCAGGAGCTGAGAGAAGTCAAGTTCAGTTAGGGGAGGAATCAGATAAAACCAGAAAAAGGCTCAGAGAAGTCATGTATTGCCCTCCATAGTAAACTGGTTTATAATAAATTATCTACTTGAATGACGTAGATA
Organism: Rattus rattus; assembly: GCF_011064425.1. Taxonomy (NCBI): domain Eukaryota; kingdom Metazoa; phylum Chordata; class Mammalia; order Rodentia; family Muridae; genus Rattus; species Rattus rattus. The sequence continues at coordinate 46,232,797 of NC_046156.1, forward strand.
ATCTATACTTTTGCTACTGCTGTCTACAGTTAAAACTGAAGTAGATTTCTTCGTTTTTCCTGCTTAGTGGAATGCCAACATAGACTATTTTCTGTGAAATATCAAGTTAAAAAATTTAAATATCTAATAAAGTTGCAATATATGTATTTGAGTTTAATTCATTTAATCATCTCAATGTTGCTTATTATATCTTCAACAAAAGTAGTCATTCACCCATTGTGAAAATATGTCTGAGTTTTCAAATATGCAATGAAGATCTAGCAGTAGGATTATCAGGTTCATATATTCATTTTTCACTTTGACAGATAGTTTAATTTTAAAAATGGAGAACAGGGTTGCTGCCATCATAGAGAGCTGACACCCGACTCTGAGAAGTGTCTCCAGGCTTGAGACCAGAGGAAAGACCAACTTTTCTGCTCCAAGTGACCTGCCTGGTGGACTCAGGACTCACAAAAGCAAAATTCCTCTGGGACTGGGCACTTCCAGTTTCTAGCTGGGGCCCAAACCTTGCTGATCCTGACCCACAGTTTCCTGCTCCCAAACACCATAGGAGAGAGAGCTCACCGCCCAGACAGGTGGGCACTCCTGAGACAACAGGGCAGGAGAGACCATCACTACTGCCCACCTCTGCCCACATCGTTGGCCCAAGAGGAAACTGTATAGGGCCTCTGGGGACAGGAAGATAGGGGCACTCAACCCTGTGGTCCAGACACCGCCCTGATCTGAAGGGACGAGGTCAAACAGCTCCCTGCACCCAAATCCCATGGGACGGAGAGCTAGACCTTCAGAGGGGCAGACATACATGGGAAGCCAGAGGAGACTACTCTCTGCCCACATATCTGACTCTAGAGGAAAATACCTAGTGCCATCTGGATCCCCTGTGCACGGGGTCCCAAGCGAAGGCCTGGCAGACCCTCCTGGTTGCTGCCCTCTCGGAGAGCTGACACCCAGCTCTGAGAAGCAACTCCAGGCTTGAGACCAAAGGTAAGACCAACTTTTCTGTGCCAAGTGACCTGCGAGGTAGACCCAGGACACATGCCCACAGGAACACCTGAAGAACAGTAGACGGGAAAGACTACATGCCTGGAAGCAGAAGAGTCTGTTCCGATAACTGGCTGAAAGAAAAACAGGAAAACAGGTCTACAGCACTCCTGACACATAGGTCTATAGGACGGTCTAACCACTGTCAGAAATAGCAAAACAAGGTAACACCAGAAACAACGTGATGGCAAGAGGCAAGTGCAGGAACCCAAGCAACAGAAACCAAGACTACATGGCAGCATCAGAGCCCAATTCTCCCAACAAAGCAAATATTGAATATCCAAACACACCAGAAAAGCAAGATCTAGATTCAAAATCACATTTGATCATGATGATGGAGGACTTCAAGAAAGACATAAAGAACTCCCTTAGAGAAATGCAGGAAAACACAAATAAACAAATAGAAGCCTATAGAGAGGAAATGCAAAAATCCCTGAAAGAAGTACAGGAAAACACAATCAAACAGTTGAAGGAATTAAAATGGAAATAGAAGCAATAAAGAAAAATAAACAAAGCGAGACAATCCTGGACATAGAAAACCAAAGGAAGAGACAAGGAACCATAGATACAAGCATCACCAACAGAATGCAAGAGATAGAAGGGAGAATCTCAGGAGCAGAAGATTCCATAGAAATCATTGGACACAACTGTCAAAGATAATGTAAAATGGAAAAAGCTAATGGCACAACACATACAGGAAATCCAAGACACAATGAGAAGATCAAACCTAAGGATAATAGGTATAGAAGAGAGTGAAGACTCCCAGCTCAAAGGACCAGTAAATATCTTCAACAAAATCATAGAAGAAAACTCCCCTAACCTAAAAAAAGAGATACCCATAGGCATACAAGAAGCCTACAGAACTCCAAATAGATTGGACCAGAAAAGAAAATCCTCCTATCACATAATAGTCAAAACACCAAATACACAAAACAAAGAAAGAATAATAAAAGCAGTAAAGGGAAAAGGTCAGTAACATATAAAGGCAGATATCAGAATTACACCCAGACTTCTACCAGAGACTAAGTGAAGCCAGAAGATCCTGATGATGTCATACAGACCCTAAGAAACACAAATGCCAGCCCAGGTTAATGTATCCTGCAAAACTCTCAATCAACATAGATGGAGAAACCAAGATATTCCATGATAAAACCAAATTTACACAATATCTTTCTACAAATCCAGTCCTACAGAGGATAATAAAGGGTAAAGCCCAACACAAGGAGGCAAGAAAAAGCAAGAAAATAATCATTTTGCAACAAAACAAAGAGAACACAAGTAAAAACATAATCTCACATCCAAACAAGACTATAACAGGAAGCAACAATCACTATTCCTTAATATCTCTAAATATCAATGAACTCAATTCCCCAATAAAAAGACACAGATTAACAAACTGGATACACAATGAGGATGGAACATTTTGCAGCCTACAGGAAACACACCTCAGAGTCAAAGACAGACACTACATCAGAGTAAAAGGCTGGAAAACAATGTTCCAAACAAATGGTCTGAAGAAGCAAGCTGGAGTTGCCATTTTAATATCGAATAAAATTGATTTTCAACCAAAAGTCATCAAAAAAGATAAGGAAGGACACTTCATATTCATCAAAGGGAAAACCCACCAAGATGAACTCTCAATCTTAAATATCTATGCTCCAAGTACCAGGGCACCTACATACATAAAAGAAACCTTACTAAAGCTCAAAGCACACAGTGGACCTCACACAATAATAGTAGGTGATTTCAATACTCCACCCTTATCAACGGACAGATCATGGAAAAATAAATTAAACAGAGATATGGACAGACTAAGAGAAGTCATAAACCAAATGGATTTAACAGATATTTATAGAACACTCTATCCTAAAACAAAAGGATATACCTTCTTCTCATTACCTCATGGTACTTTCTCCAAAATTGACCGAATAATCAGTCATAAAAAAAGTCCTCAACAGATACAGAAAGATAGAAATAATCCCATGCGTCCTATCAGACCACAACGGGCTAAAATTGGCCTTCCAGAACAGTAAGGAAAGAATGCCCACATATACATGGAAGTTGAATAATGTTCTACTCAATGATAACCTTGTCAAGGAAGATATAAAGAAAGAAATTAAAGACTTCTTAGAATTTAATGAAAATGAAGGTACAACATTCCCAAACTTATGGGAAACAATGAAAGCTGTGCTAAGAGGAAAACAACTAGCAGCCTGAAAGTTACACCCATGCAATTCCTTAGGATACATAACAAAGGCTACTTAACCTCCTGCTGTTTTATAATGAGATGTTAAGCAGTTTTGCACCTCAAAGGACTCTGAAGGCAGATCAGCAACTGAGGCAAAGTTACTTAGACTGAGATAGAAAATTGCTTCATTATCAAACAGCAATCCTAAATAGCTAGTAAGACCAAGTCTTACCTCCCCAAACCCCTGCACATGTTCTTCTGTCTCTACTGCCTCAAGAACAACCAGAACAAGAAAGATGACCCTTCAGGGATGGCGCCTGGCAATGTACAGAGGCAGAGACAGAGTCACATACATTTTGAACACGTGGAAATTTCTTAAAAACACAAACTGAAAACTAAAGTGTTTTCAAAGAACTGTAAAAGTAATTTTGAAAAAAAGCTGTGAAAGAAAGTATGAAAGGAGAACATCAAAATTGCCGATTGCTTCATTTTGTGTAGAACATCCCCATTACTTGGCATGGTAAGTGTCCTTAGGAGTTGTTTGTAAACCTACAAGTGTAACAGTGGAAGAAAACTCATTTTTCACTTGTGAGAAGTTACCAACTGGAGGTAGCTTCTGGGATAGGAGTAGGAACTTGTTTCCAATTCTAAACTCTGTCTGCCCCATACCTATTCAGGTCCTGTACATGCTGCTACACTTTTGTCAGTCCTTTGATGTCTTCCTTGAAATCCTTGTTCTCTTGGTGTTTTCACTCTTACAGTCTTTGTACTTCCTATTCTGCATAGTTTGCTCAGCCTTGTGTGGAAGGGTCTCATGAAGACATCTTATTAGAATTGGGTGTTCTCACTCTCTGCTCATTGTCCAGCTGTTGGTTTTTGTATTTTTTCCCACCTGCTATAGGATGTCTTTCTACATTCCATACATTCAAATACTAAATATCATTTTTCATTTCACACACAAGGAACTTCATAATGTATAGGTGTAGTAACTGGTCTAAGGTTGTATGTATTATTAATTGTGAAGATTGGTGAGAGTAAGTTGATTCAGTAACATGTACCATTGTCAGTTCTCAGAGATCTATATTATAGTCCCTTAGATGTATATATAGAATGCCATGTGTTGTGCTGGGATTTATGCTATGTATATGCTCTGGGGTCCAGAGTAGTGGCTACGGCTGAGAATACATAAAATGTGGATACAACTGGCTGAGATGATGGCTTCTGAGTGAAAGTCTATTGGCTGAAATGATGTACATGCCAGCAGGCGTGGGCTTGTGAGGCCTGGTAACAATGAGCTGGTGCTTAAAGCCCCAGAAACACAGAAGGGATGTTAGTCCAACTCCAGGCCCCTGTCATGTAGGCACAACACCCACAAATCCTTCCTCATTTAGATGAGAAATCTCAGGTCAAGCCAATAGGAAGCACTTGCTGTCAGACCCAACCTACCCTAAAACTGTATATAAGATCCTATCCAGGAAGAATAAAGGTGTATGAGAATTTACTTCATTATCTGAGAGTATCTGTCACAAGCGCTGTAACACTGCCAGGGAAGAGAATGCTCTCTTGAAGCTTTTGACAACAGAAGCCCCTCTGCACTCCATTCATTCCCTAGCCAGCCCTACACTGACTTAGCTCTACTCGACTTAACTCAGCTCAGCACAGGCAGCGCAGCATCTCGAAGCAACAATGGCTGCCAGGGCAGTGGCACCTGAGAAGTGGCAGCAGCAGCTGTAAAGGTAGCAGAGGCACTTCCCCCTCCCTGCCCTCCGGTGCTTGAACCCTCCACCAGGCCAGACCAGAGATCTCTGTGGATATTGTCCTATGCACAGACTGATACACACTTGACAAGAACAGCATCATCATCATCAACAACAACAACAACAACAACAACAACAACAACAACAACAAGATTTCAGACAGAGACAAAATATCCCTGAGACAAAATGGGAACTATTATCAACCAGATTCAGTGGGTCGGAAACAGATCAAGGGACAGAAAGGAGGACCAGGTATATATTTAAGGGAATTAACATGTCTCCTGAGAACTATGAACATGTCTCCTGAGACACCTTTGCAGCATCTGAAAACCTGGAAGAAAATCATGGTTTTTGTTTGTTTGGTTAGTTTGTTTTGGTATTTGTTGTTGTTTTGCTTTTGTTTTTTCCAACAGTTTACAGGTTATCGATAGAATGGGTAATATCTAGAGATAAAACAGGAGGCAGCCAATATTATTTTCTTGTTTGATGAATGGAATCCATAGCAAATACCATAGTAGAGAAAAAGTATTGTTTGTTTGTTTTTAACCAATTAAAATTGAGCCTAGACAATCAGTGTGTCAGAGACTTAGTTACCAAGAATCTAAAATAATGCTCTTTGCTTTGCCTTTAACAGAACAAGGGGAAGCCATGGAATGCACAACACTAGATGAAAATCCTTGCTCTGTGCTCTCTTAAGTGTATATAATTGTAGGTCCTTCTGATATCCTGTTCTCCTCAGTAAATCTTCACTTTTTTTGAATCCACAGCAAACATTTGAGCTCCGACTTTAGCAGACATCTCTGATATTACTTGTTTTGCTGGATATACTTCCTGTTCTCAATTCCCCTCCTTTTCCCTAAGGGAGTAGGTAGTGAAATGTGAAAAGCTACCTAAGCTGGCAGAAAAAAAAAATGCTACTCCAGTATTTAACTATGAAGACAAATCTTTGGAAATGCAGTGTGGAAAATATATATCTCAAATTTAATAAGAGGTAAGTATTCTTTCGTTCTTTCACTATAGTATGATGCAGTAATGTTACGTTTTATTTCATTTTCTTTCCAGTAACTGTTTCACCCTGAGAGCAGTGTTCTCTCCTGAGGGTCAGACACTGACATTTCTGCGGACTTAATCTATATGTTCGTGGGCACACCAAAGGTTAAGTAAATTCCATTTTTAATGCCATGATCACTAAATTGGGAATGTGAGCAGCTTTAAGTTTTGATAACTCTGGCCCTTCATGTTAAATAAAGATTCCATGTTATAAAATATCTGAAGTCGCATGCGGTAAGTGGGCTTTTATTTTCATCCCTTTTCAGTTTTTCTTGTTATTTAATGGTGTGGACTCTATCCAGTCTTCATGGTTCTGGTTCCAGGAAGCGCTCTCTCTCTCTCTCTCTCTCTCTCTCTCTCTCTCTCTCTCTCTCTCACATGCTTTATTTATTCCTTATATTCAATTGCAGCCTCTCCTCCTCCCAGTCCTTCCCCTATCCCCAGCATACAACACCACCTCAATTCCTTCCACCTCCCTTTCTTTGAGGAGGGGAAGTCCCCATTATTACCAGTCCACCTGGCACATCAAGTCACTATAGGACTAGTCACATCCTTTCCTACTGAGGCCTGACAAGGCAGGCCAGTTAGGGAAACAGAATCCACAGATAGGCAGTCTATTTTATTTTATTAATTTCTGTTACATGCATATATATGTATATTTGCTCTCATTGTTCCTAATCTCAACATTAAACATGCAATAAGAGTTAGCTAAACTGCTCTAACTTTTAAAGATAAACTTAGGACAATCTATTTGAGAACAGAATTTTACAACTTACCTAAGCAAACAAGTCTACCTCTGCGATCTTTCTGTCCTATCAGAGTCAAGTTGTTGTCTACAGTTAGTGAATTTTATGCTTCCTTTTCTGCTGAATGATTGTGTGATGGCAGAAAAAAGGGAAGGCAAAAGTAATCAAAAGGAAAAAGCACTCACTATAACCGAGAATCGGTGACAAGCCCAGGGTACATCAGATGGACAGAAAACGCGGTTTAACATCTGGATGTTTCTATTTATAGAAAGATATCACAAATTAAACACAGAAGAATATGGCTCACGGATCCAATAAAATTGAGAATGTACAACTGCCCACAATATCAGGGGATTTTTACCCAATATATTTGCCAACAAATCCATATCAAGAGTAAATCCTTCTGTATAGTGGACAATCGAATTCTCCATAGCAGGTACTTTTGCCTACATTAATAAAATCCCTGAAATGCTCTGTATGTTTCAAAGCCAATACTGCTGAAGCTTAAAATGTGCATGTGATAATCAGGATGAAATTTTTTTTAATAAATAATGACTTAAATAAAAGGAAATTATGTGAAGAATTTGAATTAAACACTTCCATGATGAGTGGGCTCACTTGCAATTGATCTTGTCTCTAGATGGCGATTCCCATTGTCCATATTCCTCTACAAGGTGAAGAAAGTACCAAACACATCTGAAAGTATTATTGGCTTCCCTACAGTGAATGACCACAATTGTTTGCTGCAAAGATTGTAGTGGATAACATGCCTCACTGAGATAGCTGTCATAACTCATGGGCTCAGCATAAGTTGAAGAGCCCTCCCTCCTTGGAACATTTTTTTTTACCCAGACAGAAGGAAATCTGTAGTTCTTCCTTCATTTCTAAACATCCTCATAGAATTTAGTGCATTGTTTCCTTAATATCCCTTCTATCCCTTGACTATAACATAAGGACCTAATACTTTATTGGGCAAATATGTATGCCATACTGAAGAGGCAAGAGAATAATTATATATATGTGTGTGTGTGTGTGTGTGTGTGTGTGTGTGTGTGTGTGTGTGTGTGTGTGTGTGTGTGTTTAAAGAAGGTCAGGACTAAAATGAAAAATAAACCCTGAAAGATAAATGGTGTTAAAATTTTGTTTTATTTGACACTATGACTCATTCTGAGTAATCTAAGAAGATTTTTAACAGTTGTATAAAAGTTTGTATTTAACAGTTATTATTTGTCAATGATGGCAGTAGACAGTATGAAAGCCAATATACTTGCCTTTAAGGAAGTCACAATTGAATGAAAGAGACCTGTTATCAGAAATCTTCAAATTATTAAAAAGGTATTTAATATATTATTTAATTTTATTAAATAACACTGATTATGTAGAAAACAAAATAAGTCTACAGTAACATCAAAGAACCAATTACTTTTCTTTAGAACCAGAACTAATATTATGTGACTAACTTAACACAGTTATGGGCAATATACGTTAATCTGTATTTTAAAATAGCTTCTTTATGAATGACAGCCAGATATTTATAAGAATGAAAAGAGACAGAAACAAAACAGAGAGGACTGGAGCATTATGAAGATTTGAAGAGAAATAAAATGCAATAAAAGTGTATACTCGAAGGACTCTATATCCTCCTAAACATGCATGCACTCCCATGCTCCTTACATGACAACAAGAAAGTGGACTGAGCTCAGCTGTCCCCCAGCTGATGAACAAATGATAAATGTGCTTAGAAATTGATATAGCCAAGGAAGTAAAGACCTATATAATAAAACTCATAAAACTAAAGAAACAGAAGACCCCCAAAATAGCTTCATGTTATAACTGAGACTTGTTTCCTTGTTTTTAATGATCAATCACCAGTCTGAGATACAGATTTAAAGACTGTGGGACCTTTAGATGGTGAACACTCCCTGATTTAGATAGGTTACTAGAGAAAAAACCGAAATTGTGTTCTGTTTTCTGGTCTTCATTCTGTGGAAGTGAAGGCCCTCATACTGTAAGCAACAGTAAACATTTTCTCCAGTAGATTGCTACTATAAAAAAGACTGTTGCCATAACAACAGGAAAGTAAGGATTTTGATTTCTCATGTCCCTGGATCATCATATTATGAGGTCAGTGAACTTACAAAAGCAACCTGTAGATCTAATGAAATTCCTATAAGGTCCAGTGACATTTCCATAGAGCTCAAATGAATAATTTTAAAATTAATATAAAGTCACAAAATGGTACAGATAGTAAAAACTATTGTTGGGCAAAAGAGGAATAGTCGAGGCAGTAACTTTATCAAACAACTCCTACTACATAACACAATTTCCTCCAAATGTTGTTTTTTTAAATGAGCCTTAATTTCATAATTTGTTTCTTGACTCAGCTGAAATAAATAATAAGTTACTTTTTGGAACTTTGAATTTCTACCTACTCCAATTTCACCCATTTCATGGCATTAATCACATTTTAATATAATATTAAGATTTGAGCTCTATTAGGTCAGTCAGTTTGATCTGTTTATTTTATTCCATTTTTTGTTTTTGTTTCCATTGTTTTAAGAGGGGATGGTACTGTGTATCCTTTGGCTAGCCTACAACTCATTATGTAGACTAGGCTGGGCTTTGCACTCACATAGACTTGAGCCCTGGGTCTCACATGATTTATACATTTAGTTATATGTCCATTTTCCTAAAAGTGAATATAAACAGAACTTGAGGAATCATAGAAATCAAATATATTTTCATGTAAATTCATGACATATTTTTAAAATCCATAACAAATTTGATTTAAAACCATTAAGTAGAGATATATTTAGACAACTCATACTATAGTAACTTACAATTTAATGAATGTGATTTAAGACAAACTATGATTGGTTGTTGATAATTTACAATGCCTTGATTGATTTCCTTATGCAGTTCAATCAATTTGATTTCAACAAGAGAGCACATCTGTTGTAATTAGTGTTGTAATCTGGTTCAATTTTTAGTGAGGCAATAAAAAGAAAATAGATCTTCTAATTTTGTCAAATGCTTTAGGGTTTTAAAATTATCTGATATTGCTCAGGAAACATTAATTAACGAGTGTTAATTTTTGAGAGATAGACTATGAGGTACATCAGAAGTTGTAGATTTTTATGTGAAAATTAAACAGAAAAATTAATGCATGTGAGAACTCAAGTTTTCTAAAAGGGAAAAATAAGTCTAGATGGTTCATTTAAAAGGTGCATTCAGTTTTCATTTCTTCTCAGTGTGATGTGTTTGTTGAAAATAAATTCATCTGCATTGACTGTTTTAATTAGAATAGTTCAGAAGAACTCTCTTTGTAACAGAATAAGATTTAAGGAACAAAGGAGTTGAGTAATGTATGAACACATCATTTTTCATAAAAAATAAGAAATAGATAAATACATAAATACTGAAAAGATGTGAGTATATGTTTGGCTGACATTTTTGATTAATTGTGTGACAACCAATCATAATATTAATAAGAGCAGCAGGAAGAAAAACTGTGTTATCCAGCTTCTCAGCACTGTAACAAATACATGTGTTGATCAACTTAAACAGCAAAAAAGAAGAGAAGACCATGGCTTCAGTGGGTCTAGTCTCTGAGTCATTAGCACTGATGCTTTTCTGTGCCAGAGAGAAAGCTCATCAAAATGGGGAACACAGGCAGAGTGAAACTGAACACTTCATGGTGAGAAATGGAATAAAATGAAGACATTGATTCTGAGAATCCGGAGTTTCTTTTGAAGGAATATTCATAGTGATTTGAAGGACTGCCATTAGGCTCCACCTCTTGAATTTTTCAGATCACCCAATGTTACCAGACCGGACACAATGCTCGGCACAAGGATCTTTTCAGACCTTCCAGATCAGAATTATAGCCAGAACCAAAATAATAATTACTATATTCAACATATGACAGCTGAAAGTAGAATTATTCTTCCAAAGATTAAGGCCAGTAATTGATTTTTCAATACTGCATGAGTCAGCCTTGAAGTCCTATACATATGAGAAATACCATAGTTTTAGTAGTTCTTCAGCTTATAAATATCCAAAGATATAAATAGATATATAGAATACATGTTTATATATATACATATATATATGTATATATATAGTGTGTGTGTATGAGACTGTATGTGTGTGTTTGTGTACATAATCAAAATAATTAAATAAAGGGAAAGTTGAACTTGAAAAGGAGTTATGGGGTCCATGGAAAATACTGGAAGGAGAAGATACAAGGCAGGGATGATGCAATTATATTTTAATTTAAATAAATAATACTTGAAAATAAATAAACAAGTTTATTTGTAATAAGAACAGTAGAGACAGAAGAGAGACTCAGATAGTCAGGAGAATGAATGGAAATCTGCCGCTGCTTGTGGTGGGAAGGTAGGGGAATTCTCTAGGATGTCTTAAAGACCTGAGATGGGGGAGGCTCGCAGGAGTCAATGTGGGTAACTTTAGCAGAGATGGTTAACGGTGGGGACATGGAACATGAAGAGGCTTCCTCCTATAGCCAGGCAGGAGCCCCAGTGAAGGGATAAGAACACAAACCCTCTCACAAAATTATCAGCCCCAAATTTGTCCAGTCTAAAAGAAATGCAGGAGAAAGATAGATCAGAGACTGAAGGAATGACTAACCAATAACTGACACAATTAGAAACCCATCCCATGGATACGCACCAATCCCTGCACTATTAATGATATTCTGTTATGGGTGCAGACAGGAGCCTAGCATAATTGTCATCTGAAAGGCTCTACCTGGCTGCTGATCAAAACAGGCGTAGAGACATATGGCCAAATATTAGACAGAGAGAGTTCAGGGAGTATTGTGGAAGAGTTGGGGAAAGGATTGAGAAACCTGGAGAAGATAGGAACTCTACAGAAAGACCAACAGAGTCAACTAACCTGGAACCTTGGGGGCTCCCAGAGACTGAACCACCAACCGGGGAACACATATGGGCTGAAATGAGAGGCCCTTGGCACTATGTAGCAGATGCACAGCTCAGTCTGCATGTGTGACCCCTAACAACTGGTGTGGAGGGTCTCTCTTAAGTCTGACTGTGTTACACATTTCCCAACTGGGCTCCCTTCTCTGGCATCAGTAGAATATGTGTCTAAATTAACAGGGATTTGATGCTACAGGGTGGGGGAATATCTGGGGAGGGCACTCTCTCAGAGAGAAGAGGGTATGGGAGGGGGACACTGGGAGAAGAGCAGCGTTTGGGAATGTAAATAAATAAATAAATAAATAAATAAAAATAATTAAGAACTGCTTGAAGAACAGTCCAATGAAATTAGAAACATTTGAAGTTATACATTATTTTAATTTGCTTATTTAAGCAATACATTTGATATTTTTTTTTTCGGAGCTAAGGACCAAACCCAAGGGCCTTGCGTTTGCTAGGCAAGCGTTCTACCACTGAGCTAAATCCCCAACCCCTACATTTGATATTTCTCATTACATTGCTATGATGTGAAAAGTGAGAGTCTTGGGCAAACGCACACATAATTTATTCTTTCTGATTGTTAAAATTGCATCTGAGTACCAGTTACTGATGAAACAACGAAAACTTCATTACACATCATTTTTTAAGTCCTAGAATAATAATTAAAAGAGACATGTATTGCTTGATATTATAGGTCATTCCATATTACAAAGAGCCTACAGGTAAAATGTCTCACCTGATACTTGCAACAGTCTTTTGAGATAGAAAAAAATGTGATCTTCGTTATTTAACTGGATTTGAACAGCCAAAGGGAAAGTGACCTATGGTGTGACATTAGAATACTTATTTTCATTTCAGGGATAAGGAACTGAGAGTTGTATCCAGCCTGACAGGAAAAAAAGTGCAGAATAAAGCACATTACCACTGTGAAAGCACTGGGCAAATGTAACAAGATAATGATGAATTAAAATAGCCACAAATCTATATAATTGACTAGATTTTGAAACATTTATCATGATCGTTTTGTAATTATAAATGTATTTCTGTAATTGTCTGGCAGTATCTGACTCAGAACACAGATAATTTGAGCCTTTGATGTTGTTCAAGATGTAATGTTCACCCATGATCTTAGGGATATGGCCATGTAAACACTATACCTTTTGTTCTGCTTGCAGAACCACACTTTCAGAGACTATCCATTGCAAAATTCCCAGGAACTTATATCTATAGGACTAAACGTACCCTGCTGTGCTGAGTGGAATAATACCCATCACCGCTTAGAGCCTTCCCGTGAGCAATCACCTTGGCCAGCCGCCTGTAGAGGGGCAGTTCAGCTGATATAGAAATAAACAGACTATACCTCCTCTTCTCCATTCTTTCAAAAGTAACATTTTACTCCTGCTGTTCAACACAGTTAGAACAAGTTAAACTAAAGCAAAGTTTAAAAGAAAATTAAGCAAAATTTGTTCTGGCAGCATTGAGAGCCCATACACCTGGCTTATAGTTCCCAAAGCAAAGCAATTGCACGGAAACGCACTGCCTGCTTCAGGAGCAGCGTGACTAAAATAGATGAGCAGATGACTGCATTGAACCTTTACGTTCTGATGCTCGCAACGTGATGCCGAGGAAGGAACTGGAGGAGAAATGAGTCTAAACAGAGAAATGAGGAAACGAGAAGGAAACGAGGAAAAAAAAAGAAAACAATGACATAAATATAAGGTCTATTATAATGTCAATTGCTTTCCCAGAATGAGAAATTTGTAGCTTTGAATAGGAGATCAGAATGTGAGTTTCCGATTAAAATATGGGGCAAAAATTCAGCAATTTAGAGCATGATGTAGAAGGGAAAATAAACATAAATTCAGAAAGTTGTTTGATTTTGGAACAATGTTGTTAGTTTACATTGCCATTACTACTATTAAGCGACTACACTGGTTTATACTTATAGGGATTTCATAGACATATAACTTTGTGTTGACACAAATGACAGTTATTTAGTCTTTGTTGTTACAACGGAACACTCAGGCTTACAATTAATCTCAGGCAAGATTGTGTGACTGCTTAGTATCTGCCTTACAGGTAGTTGAGAAAACTCACTGAATTTTGCAGAGACTCCTGAGCAGTAAACATTTCGATGACATGCATGCATGCTGTTTTCCACTGCTCAAGGTTGTGGAGTTTCTGAAAATTAGACGCCTAGCATACATTTAATGCTTAAAGGATGGCATTCTATTTTAGTTTCTTGGAAAGAGAACATAAATGATCTTAGAGTAAAGGTGTGTAAGAAATTCCTTCCCCAGTTCGTATCACTAATCCTCTGATACTAAGATCATGCTGTATGGCCTTTCCCAGAACACAGCCTTGGTCTCCATCTCAGTAAGCTGCAATTGCATATTTCCTCTTGTCAGTTTTTCCTGTGGATGTGGAGAAGGAAATAAGAAAATAACTAAATGACCCATTTATGTTATGGATTAAAACGTACATCATGTTTTTTACAGTAGTAATGATATAGTGACTTAGGGACACTTAAGTTTTATATTCAGCCTAATTACTAGCAAAATGTGCTGTAAAATGCTGGTGTTTAAAATTCTTATATGTGAACATACAACTAATGAGACTCCATGATGAAAAACTTAAGGTTTTTTTGTTTTTGACCAGGAAACAATATGATCACTTTTGGCATCTATAGTCATCACAGGATTGTAACATTTACTGGGGATCTATTTTACTGCATAAAAAATGGATAAGTAAAAAATGAAATAAAAAATTATACCTATGGATATATGATATATTACATATACATACATAAAAAATATAAACATATAGAAAACATATTTTTGAAAATATTTCTAAAGTCTATCAGAGACTATTAGAATTAATAAAATTTAACAAAGTTGAAGGATATAAAATCAATACACAAAATACAGCTACATTGCTATTCAGTGGACTGAATTGTCTGACACTGAAACTAGGGAAAATGAAGCCTCTGACAGTAACGCATGGATGCAAACGTTATAAAAGTCTAGGAAAACCGAATGACCACAGTGTCTCTAATTACAGAAAATTTTTAAGAAAACTTGTCTTGGCAAACAGCTCATTTCATTCTACAATAATATAGCTGTTACTTCTCATTGTGAAGTTTCTGTAATCAAACTTCCCATGCATTTCTTTCTGCTGCCAAATCCAGCGGACACTAATGTTTCCCCATTAATGCCTTAACACCAGGCCATTTGACATCGTCTTCTGCTCCTCCAGAGACAGTCTTCTTCTTTGTTTTCTGAGAACCTGAGTATCCAAAACTTTCTCTTCCATGATAAGGCCAGTTTTGCTTTCCTTCTAGATGTCACTTCTGTCAAGATTTCTATCTTTGACTTTCCATTTATAGATCCATCCTGCAGCATGGAGTCTACTTTGCCTTGTTATACTCTTGATCACTGATGACCTGGTGACACTGGGTCATCTGAGTGTCGTCGGTGCCACAGGCATTTCCTAATAGAAGTCATAATCCACTCTGGCCCTCACAAACATGTATCTGGATCTTATTACTTAAATTTGCAATGTTAGTGTGGCTTAAAGATGTACATTCAGTGAAACCACTGGTATTCAGGTATTTGATGATACTGAAATTTCTTTTTTCACAAATGTTTCTTTCACATCAATAAGCAATAGTGACAAGGCTTCTGTGAACACTTATGAATGTATTCAAAATGTGCCCATATTTATTCTTAGGCAAAACTACTCATTAAAGTAATTTTTATATAAATTAGACTTATTTTTAGTAATTATGTTGGTTAGGTTTACATCAACATGACACAAGCTAGAGTCATTTAGAAAGAACAAAATTTAATTGAGAAATATCTCCAACAATCCTATAGAGGAAATTTTTGATTAATGATTGATGTTAGAGGATCATGTCCACTGCAGGCTGTGCTATCTTTCAGCTGATTGTCCTCTGTCCTATAAAAAAAACAGACTGAACAAGCCATGAGGAACAATCAACAGAAAGACGCACTCCCCCACGGTTTCTGCATCAATTCCTGATTACTGGTTCCTGCTTTGAGTTCCTGCCCTGATTTCCCTTCAGGAAAGATTCAACAGATGGTGTGTGGTTAAATTATCTCTATTCTCTCCAAGTTGATTTGGATTATGATGTTTTATCCCAGCATTAGAAACTGTAAAACATTGTTTCAATGTCCAAAATCACAGTGATCTCAAATCATCCCTAAACATATAGAATTCAAAGTAGGTGAAATAACCAGTTATAGGTAACTAATTTTTGATGTATAACAAGTCACCCAAATGTAATTACGTTGTAGTTTTCTTGATTGTCTATCCAAGATTTTCTGTAGATTTACTATACCCATATTTGAAGTGTGCATACTGTGGTTGGATCAAAGTGGGACTCACTTATTTCTAGGCTTCCTTCAGTCAGTAGGCCAACATAGACATCTTGATTAATGACAACTTGCTGTATTTGGAGGACTATAGAGACTGCTACAGTTTAGAGAAAAAAGAAAAAAGGAATCCCATTTCAGTGAGGGAAAACCCTTCCCAAAAGAGATGGTACTGATCCAGACAATTGAGGAAGCAGAGAGGAAAATGAGCCAATTAGAGAATGAAGGGAGAACATTGTAATTATTAACAAAAGATATAGAATTTTTTTTCTATCAGTCTAAGATACAGAACTAGATGAGAGAAGGTACACACTGAAGTTTTAACAGAGACAGCACAGAAACTTCAACCTCAACTTGCAGGAGTGATTTCAAGGGAACTTTTCAAAAAAGCAGGTAGGCCCTTCTGGCATTGAGATGGATTCTGTTAGACACAAAAAGCACATTAAATTAAAGGACATTCAATGGCAAACCAGATGCTGGAGGCTTGAATAAATTTAGCAGATGTGTTTGGGTTTTCTTGATTTTAAACTATTTGAACTAATATAATTCTGTGTAGGCCAATTTCACCTGAAAGTCCAAGTTTTTAGCAATGTTGTACCCTAGTCCTTTATGCAAAGAGCAAAGACATTTTTGAGTTGAGTGGGTGTTCTTTAAAGGGACTTCAGACTTCCCAGGTGAGCACAAATCCTGCAGAAGGCTGTCAGTTGCTATTTTCCATTGAGTATGGACTGTTTACTTCTTGGAAGTAGAAAAACATTTCCTTGTCTTCTGTTAAAAATGGAGAAATGAGAGATAAAATAAAAAAAAACCCTATATGCTTCAGGATAGAAAAGATTAAGAACAAAGAAAGTTTGTTAGGACCATTTCTCTGTGCAATATATGAATGAGAAGCCATGCTCTGGGGGAAGATAAAAACAATAAGAAGGCATTCTCCAGGACTTCAAAAAATTTTGCAATGTGAGATGTTCTCAGGTGCTCTCACTGTACTGCATGACTATATGTCTGTAAAATTAAAAATTTCCCAAACTTTAATCATAACACTCCTAGTTAAAAAATGTTATTGGGGGTAGGGGGTGGGATATTTTTCCTGTTAGAAATAAGCCACATTAAAATATGTATTCAAAGATGAGAAAGCTACTTGAGAGCCATTTGGATATGATTCTGCTACAATATCAACATAAGCCACAGGGAATGTTGGCTTGTAAGGGAGTTCATTGCAGCTAATAGTGTATAAAGAAATATCTCATTGTATATCCAAGAATTATTTAAGTACATAAAAGAGTCAGACAGTGTTAGAAAACAAGAAAGATTGTATCCATTCGAATGTGTCCATTTGAATTTTAAAAGCTTACTTAGTCTATAACAGTCAGTGTGTTCACTCATGTATAGATGAAATGAATATAAAATCCAATCAGAGTGGATATAAAACCCTATTGGATGTGATGTACATAAACCCAGGACAGCCATTTAGCCTTTAATTTATAACAAAAAGATTTAGAAAGTAAACCCTCCAACTCTGATGGCTAAAATGTATTTATTGCTTAGTGGACAGAGGAGAGAACAGAATATTTTAATCCCAGAAATGTTTTGATTTAAATGAAAACAATGTAAGATACTCAATCTTATAGATTAGTGTTTGTGAGGGAAGCTATAACTACCTTATACATGAGGCCAATAATTATTGAAAGTCCTTGAAAATAAATCTGTATTGGGTCAGACATATATTTAGAATAAAGTTTGAACTTACAGACTCTTAGGCACTGTTTTTATAATTATAAATTTAATTTGCTGATATTTTTAAAGGATCAAGAAAACATCTGATTATTCTTTCTGTAAATAAAACTACCCTTTAGGACAAAATCAAAATCAAACACTAAAAATCCCAGAAAATCCCCTTCTATATTAGGAACAAAGCTCCTAATCATTTGCAATAGAGCCCAGTTTGGGCATCACTTTTAAGACTCAGGAGTCTACCACATGCATTCAGACCTCATAACTGTGTCTACCAGAACATTTTGGAATATATCCAGACTTGATAGGAAATATTACTGACATATAAATTATGCCCAAGGATTCTAATAAATTTGAAGTTATAGTTAAAATATTTAAAGTATTTTGCTGTATACTTGATTGTTTATTTCAAAACACTTCATTATGTTAGATACAATATATTTTTATCATGTTTTTCCCACTTTATATTCCTCCCTCTTCCTATCCATTTCTTACTTATCATACTCCATGTTTTCTCTCTGCTAAAAAAAAAAGACTCGAAACAAAAACAAAAAAACAAAGAAACAAAAAAATATAATAAGGAAAAAAATTACCACAGCAAACCAAAACAGACAGTACATTAACAAAAGTCGTGGAGTCCATTTTCTGTTGGCCAACTATATTAGGGCATGGGGCCTTCCATGAAATGTGTTTAATATACCCTGAGACATTTAAGAAAACTGATTTTTTTCTCTACCAATAGGTATCAGTTTCAGACAGCTTTTTGTTCAGAGGTGGGCTTATGGGCCTTTCATGATACGATTTTATCTCATTTGAACTTATACAGATGTTATGCATTTTGTCAGTCTTTGAGGTTGAATGTATGTCAACCATATTTGACTGTTTTCCATGAAAGCTCTTAGGATTATTCATGTGCTGTGTGCTAGATGTGATTTAAGTGTGTTCTTAGAATCAGGTATCTTTGTTTTTATGTATTTCCCATTTATTAAATAAACAAACCGGCATGGGTAAGATCTGAAGAAGATACATGTACTGGGAGGAATGAGTCAGAAAGATTATTATCTTTCAATAACTGAAATTTTTTGTCATCTCAACATGGTGGATTTAAACTCCATGGATACATTAACAACAATGCCATGTTGTACTCTGTGTAATGTGTAATGGTCTTCTAAGGATTATATTTTAGCTCATCAGATTTCTCTGCATTCTATAAACTGTCTCTGTCTCTCTGCAATGAACACAGTTTAATGAAAACTCATTAAAATATGATCTTAATCAGAAAGCAGAATTGATCCCCCAGAGACTTCTTCCTATACAAAGTAAAACAATTCATATGTGGTATGAAGTGATGGAATGCAGAAAGGCGCTTTGCCAAACACTTTGTCATCTTATATAACTCCACTTAAAAGGCTAGAGACTAATTAGAAACGCAGCATATATCTTTCTATGGTTTCATTTTTTTAATTCATATTTTGATTCCTTTTTAAATTCAGAACTTGCTATATACATTCTTTTGCAGTTTAACCTTTCCTTTTCAAGAAATTGCTTTTAACTACAAGTTTTAAAAGACAAACAAAAGTTACCTAACATCCAGTCATAAAAATGTTCAGTGGGTGGTGATAACCACATGGTGGTCAACTTAATGCAAGGTGACTTTTTCCCAAGGCTCTGAGTGCAATCCTGCTGAACTTACTGCAATTCTTGTGTTAGCCCTGTCCTGTAGTGCAAATCAATCAGGTACCCTTTGAGCTCTTGTGCACATTTAAGATTCCAATGCTTGAATCCCACATGCATTTACAGAAGAGGCCAGGAGAGCAGCCACTCTCCAGTCCTGCACTTCATCCCAGCATGATATGCAATAATGACCTGTCAGGAGAGGAGGCTGTCTACCCTCATACTGTGAAATATCCTGAGACACTTTCTTTACGAATGAAAAAAAAAAAGAAAAGAAAAGAAAAACAGATTCAGCAGGGCTTGAGGCAAAAAATCATGCCCTCAACTTCAAAAATGCCTCACGATCTTCAAAAAAAAATGTTTTTCACCTGGTATCTTAACCTTGGTGTGTTTTCATGTGTTTTTTTAAAAAATTATAAAAATGAAAGGGATGGCTGGAAGCAGTCTCCAAGCCACAAAGCTTAGTCATCTTTTTTTCAAGGTTCATAGATTAGTCATTTATCTTTTTACCTTAGAAGAGTATGTTTTTGCCTTTCAAACATTCATTGATTTAGTTTTATTTTTTGCCCATTCATAATGTGATAGCTGTTGAATAGTTGATAGGTGTACATTAGGTGTTGTGCTGAACTTGTCAGAATCAATTCAAAGGACATAACCAAGATTAATTTAGCTCTTACAGGTAATTAGTTGGCCTTCAACAAGCTAAAGAATGATGTTTAAGTTTTGGGATATAAAATCTGACTAGCAAAAGAATCTGTTATAGAAAAATTCATATCCACTTATAAAATAAAACTTGTATATAAACTTGTAGAATCCCAAGGGTCCATGAACCACAGTGTTCCAGGTTGGGTTGTATTGGAAATAACTGATATTAAGAGAGATTTTAGCATAATAATGTTTGCTGGAAGCTGTTAGGATAGGCAATGATAAAATACAGAACAAAGAAAGATGTGATTTAGAATTCACAAAGCCTTAGAAAATCTCAAGGTCTCAGAGCAATCTTTCTCAAGAGTTGGGAGGTCCCTAATGGTAGTCTCCAGCATTGGTTGGCCATCAGATGTTTTTATTCTAGTGAAGTACACTCAGATATGGCCTACCTCTATCTACTGATACCTGGGCAATAAATAGAACTGAATGAAGGAGTAATTTTCACCATACTGGATCATTAGAAAAGTTTATTTATTTATTTATTTATTTATTTATTTATTTATTTATTTATTTTTATCTTGGTGATAGAAGCAACTCTCTTGCTTCAAGTTTTAAATCCAATCCAAATGCCAGGTTAAAAAATAATTATATATATATATATATATATATATATATATATATATATATATATATCTTGTGAGCTTGTGCCTCCTTTAGCTTCCTTTACACATAAATACATTTTAAAATTTTAGGTATGATTTGGTAGGTATTTTCTCTTCTCCTCTTTTTTTATTTTTTTATTTTCTTCTTTTTTTGAAAACAGTTTTTCCTGTGTAACAGCCCTGCCTTTACACAAACTCACTTTCTAGACCATGCTGACCTTGAACTCACAGATATCTATCTGCCTTCATATAAATCTCACTTTTATTTCCTAAGATGAAGGGATTGGGTGAAAGTCATACTCAAACTTTATGAATGTATGGCTTGGGCCTAATCCAGGGTGTTTCTTACTATCCAGAGGCCTTTTCCTGGAAGATTCTAGGCTCCATACAATTTAATCCTCTGCTAGCTTGGATCTTAAAGGCTTCAGATTCAGCTGACTGGTTCAAACTGGCTTCTCTTGGCTTCTGAATGAATTGCTCTGATTAGAAAAACTGCAGTTGAACTCCTAGAACTGAACGGCACTTACTGCACTGACTGGCTAAACTGGACAGAATTGAACAGAACTGCAGGAACTCAACTGAACTCAACCATATTCAATGGAACTACATAGAATTCAATTTCATTAAACAGAACTGCAATGAACTCAACTAAACTGAGCTTCAATTCTCTCCCTGCATTGGTCTTAAGTAGCCTTTCTTTCTTGTCTGTCCTCATGGGAGTTGGGTGTATCCTCACTCTGACTCATTCTGTTAAATCTTTCTCTGATTGATCATTTTGCCCACCACTCAATTAGGTATCATTGTTTGGGATTGACGTGGGTATTAAAGGTCTGAGTGTATTCCAGAAGGATAACACAGACTTAAGTATTTGGATCCAACTCCTTACCAGAGTAGCAATGTGGCTGGATTAAAATTCCTCTACACTCCTACCTCCCAAGTGCTAGGATTATAATAAATATTTTTGAATTGTCTAGTTTTTGTTAGATAATAGAATTTAACAATTTTATTTTCATTTAGAAAATGGTTTCAAACAGGTTTTAAAAGAGCAAGAAATTTGCAAGATTGTGAAAGCTTACCACTGTCAATTTGATAAAAAGAAAATATATTATCATTGCTTTCTTTTCCTTATACAGAGAAACTATAAAGGGTAATCTCATTGCTAATGATTTTCACCATTTATCTTCTCATGCTTTTACATTTTGTAGGTTTATATATAATTATACTAAGTAAAGAATATTATTTTCAGGATGCTTTGTTTAAATTTCTGAAATGCTTCTGTTCACAAGGCCCTGAGGTGTGAGTGCGATACCATGACAAATTTTCAATAAGTAATGGCAATTTCTCAGCAATGAAATTTAATTTCAAGAGGATAATAGCTAGAAAAGGGGCAACTTTCATTTCTGATTCCCTAAGACTAAACAGTTTTAATAAGAGTGGTAACATATACAGGGCAAACTAGTTGGAGGGAGAGGCAGAAATTATGGAAGCAGATCAAAGATGCACCAAAGTGCATCATACTCTAATTTGAATATTTGACAAATTAGACTGTGGATACTGATGAGATGTCTCGCTATCAAAAGTACTTATTACACTGATAGAGGACCAGAGTTGGTCCCCAGCATGTACATCATGGTTCATAATACCTGTAACTCCAGGTGAAGGGAATATAACACCCTCTTTTGACAACGACATGCAACAAACAAACATGTGGTACACACACATACATGAAAAGCCAAACAAATTGTGAAAAAAACAAGAAGTAGATTATGGACTTTTGTAGTCTTCTTTTAGAGTTAACGTTATAATTTATTCAAAGTTGTGGTCTTTTGTACTAATGCTAAGAAATGTTTGAAATAAATGTAACAGAATAGCCGTTGAGTATATTCTCTTTGAAAATGTAAGATTTACACAAAAATTAAATTTTATGTTTCTGTTATTTAATAATCTCATCTACCAAAGGAAATAACTGAGTTTATTGGAAAATAGCATTGACTATATATAGTAGAATTTGAAAGGAGAAATAAAACAAGAATAAGAAATGCAGAGGTAAAATCAACGTAAGGGTGTTTCCAAAGAATACAAACTGAGATTGAAGTGTAGTACATCTCATAATTAAATCTCATAGTTGTAAACTTTCAGTACTTCAAATGTAATGCCTTTATTAAATGCATAGAGACAATAAGTAGGATAAAGAATATACTTCTTTATCTTAAGAGCATAATTTATACAGAAATTTAGACTATGAGTCTACCACATATCACCTGTGAACTTGATTTTCTGGAAAACAAGTGAAAGAAGTTAGTTTGTTATCTGAAATTTGTAGAAATAGGGACTTTATGCTATAATTCAGTACAAGGCCCAAAAAGTGATGAGGTGTTCTTGCTGTAGTAGTGAGGCAAGATAAAGGGGTGCATGTCTTCTTGTTTTGTCTTGCTGTATCCTATGCAAGTTTCAGTGGATCAGATGGTGACCATCATCATCAGGGAGGGACAATTGCTTTACTGATCTCAGATTCAGATATTAATCTTATGTAAAGCATGTCCCTAGACAAACTCCAAATAAGTCTTAATCTGAGCAGATAAATAAAACTCATAATAACACCATCCAAACAGAAACTGACACTCTTTGAAGGCATAAATCTATGAGACAATATAACTTCATAAATTGAACGGGTCTTCATTATTTTACACTGGCTTTTTCTTTTCACCAAAGCAACTTACATCCACTATAATTTATCTTTATTAATAGTTACAATGATTCTGATTCACTGCATCCTTAATGGATAGCTCCTTGGGATGAGCATATGCCAGTTGATGTTGAGAACAGAAAGAAAATTAGCAGTATTGTTGTGTTCAAAGACTTTATCAGAAAATTAGTTATAAAACAATTTACAGAAAAGTGAACTATTTAGCTCATCATTTGTATAACACAGATTAATGGTAGAAAAGTGGCTTGCAGAAGCCACTAAGAGAAAGCTTCATAAAGACAAGTTGGACTAGATAAATCTGGAAACATGCGAAATGAATGACATTCAGTGAGAGAAGAATATTTGGAGGGCTCGGAAATGATATTGCTCCAGGAACATATATGCAGAGTGGGGCTGCTGGCTATGACAAAGCAGAGTAGAGATACGCCTGGTAGCACTCAAGCAAAATTAAAATAGTGTCCTTGCCTCGGGTGGGAAAACACCACTCTAATGAATAAATAGTGGTAGTCATAGATTTTCTGTTTGAAGAAAGGATGGATGTATTGCTCAATAAGCAGCCTGTCCATAGAAAAAGTCTAGTTTCTTATCACACATCCTCCATACAGAGATGCAGACATTTGCATAGAAATGAATTGATTTGGGAAAGGGCAGAAAAGGGGAAGCAACTGAGAAAGTTGATGGAGCAGGCAAGAAAGTGCAGAGGGAAATATCCTCATGGATTTCTCTCATAAAACCCAATTTTAACAATAGTATAGAGCACATTTCATAATTTACTCATTTGCTGCCTCACATTTATGTTATTTCAATAAGGATGAGGAAATATTATTTTTAAACAGGAACTATAACTGTTTTGTATTTATAAATCAGTCATCTACACATATTTTAAAAAAACATAGCTGAGCATAAAAGTGGAAAATCCCATACAAAAAATGAATATTATTTTGTTTATATTGCATTTATGCTTTTAAAGATATTTATGCTCTCTCAAAATTATTCAAAGGATACTTAGCTTTCTTCCTTTAGCATATCTAATTAGAGATATATCTATGTGAATTTACAGAGGTATAGTTTACCTAAGAAATTGGTTTTGCACGTTACCCTTTCTCCATTATAAAAACATAAAAAAAAAATCACTACTGGATTTCTGATTAAAACAACATGCACAAAAATTTATTTTGTATCTTTAAGCAATAATTGTTTTAATAAGTGGTTGAAATTTAAAAAAATAACTATTGGTTTAATTAATTTTCTAAAATATAATAACATGCACTGTGTATTTTCTGAATGTGAGCATTTATCAAATCTTTTTCCCTCACTTGATACTGCGTACACAGGTTTCCAAATATGCTAGACAATTGTTCTCTAACTAAACCACTTAACTTATTTTTCAAACGGATTTAAGAGAGAAGGGACCAAAAGAGCTTGAAGGGGCTTGAGACCCCATACGAACAACAATACCAACCAACCAGAGCTTCCAGGGACTAACAGTACCCAAAGACTATACATGGACTAACCCTGGGCTCCAACCTCATAGGTAGCAATGAATAACCTAGTAAGAGCACCAGTGGAAGGGGAAGCCCTTGGTCCTGCCAAGACTGAACCCCCAGTGAACGGGATTGTTGGAGGGAGGGCAGTAATGAGGGAGGATGGGAAGGGGAACATCCATAAAGAAGTGGAGGGGGAGGAGTTAGGGGGATGTTGGTCTGGAAACCTGGAAAGGTAATAACAATTAAAATGTAAATAAGAAATACCTAATTTAATAAAGATGGAGAAAAAAAGGTCAGTTTTGAAAAAATACTTTCAGGTGCTAAAATTCTATATAATACAACACTAATTACCTGGACAGAAATGTTTATATAGTCAAATGCTAAATTCATCATCATTCTATCTGTTAATGTTTCAGCTACATTGGAAACTGTTATTACACTGCCTATTTCATTTTTGTCCCATAATTTGTTTTGTCCCCTATTTGTTTTGACCAACAAATAGGCTGAAAAGTAGTCCTCTCTAAATTCATTTTTTTCAGAGCTCTTCTTTTAATGGACCTTTATATATTTTCAAAATTTTAAAGGGGGTTTAACCAAGTAGAAACAAAAAGGACCATAGAAAGAATCAACAGAACCAAAAGTTGGTTCTTTGAGAAAATCAACAAGATAGATAAACCCTTAGCCAGACTAACAAGAGGACACAGAGAGTGTGTCCAAATTAACAAAATCAGAAATGAAAAGGGAGACATAACTAGAGATTCAGAGGAAATTCAAAAAATCATCAGTTCTTACTATAACAGCCTATATTCAACAAACTTGAAAATCTGCAGGAAATGGACAATTTCCTAGACAGATACCAGGTACAGAAGTTAAATCAGGAACAGATAAACCAGTTAAACAACCCCATAACTCCTAAGGAAATAGAAGCAGTCATTAAAGGTCTCCCAACCAAAAAGAGCACAGGTCCAGACGGGTTTAGTGCAGAATTCTATCAGACCTTCATAGAAGACCTCGTACCAATATTATCCAAACTATTCCACAAAATTGAAACAGATGGAGCACTACCGAATTCCTTCTATGAAGCCACAATTACTCTTATACCTAAACCACACAAAGACCCAACAAAGAAAGAGAACTTCAGACCAATATTCCTTATGAATATCGACGCAAAAATACTCAATAAAATTCTGGCAAACCGAATCCAAGAGCACATCAAAACAATCATCCACCATGATCAAGTAGGCTTCATCCCAGGCATGCAGGGATGGTTTAATATACGGAAAACCATCAACATGATCCATTATATAAACAAACTGAAAGAACAAAACCACATGATCATTTCATTAGATGCTGAGAAAGCATTTGACAAAATTCAACACCCCTTCATGATAAAAGTCCTGGAAAGAATAGGAATTCAAGGCCAATACCTAAACATAGTAAAAACCATATACAGCAAACCAGTTGCTAACATTAAACTAAATGGAGAGAAACTTGAAGCAATCCCACTAAAATCAGGGACTAGACGAGGCTGCCCACTCTCTCCATACTTATTCAATATAGTTCTTGAAGTTCTAGCCAGAGCAATCAGACAACAAAAGGAGGTCAAGGGGATACAGATCAGAAAAGAAGAAGTCAAAATATCACTCTTTGCAGATGATATGATAGTATATTTAAGTGATCCCAAAAGTTCCACCAGAGAACTACTAAAGCTGATAAACAACTTCAGCAAAGTGGCTGGGTATAAAATTAACTCAAATAAATCAGTAGCCTTCCTCTACACAAAAGAGAAACAAGCCGAGAAAGAAATTAGGGAACGACACCCTTCATAATAGACCCAAATAATATAAAGTACCTCAGTGTGACTTTAACCAAGCAAGTAAAAGATTTGTACAATAAGAACTTCAAGACACTGAAGAAAGAAATTGAAGAAGACCTCAGAAGATGGAAAGATCTCCCATGCTCATGGATTGGCAGGATTAATATAGTAAAAATGGCCATTCTACCAAAAGCGATCTACAGATTCAATGCAATCCCCATCAAAATACCAATCCAATTCTTCAAAGAGTTAGACAGAACAATTTGCAAATTCATCTGGAATAACAAAAACCCAAGATAGCTAAACCTATCCTCAACAATAAAAGGACTTCAGGGGGAATCACTATCCCTGAACTCAAGCAGTATTACAGAGCAATAGTGATAAAAACTGCATGGTATTTGTACAGAGACAGACAGATAGACCAATGGAACAGAATTGAAGACCCAGAGATGAACCCATACACCTATGGTCACTTGATTTTTGACAAAGGAGCCAAAACTATCAAATGGAAAAAAGATAGCATTTTCAGCAAATGGTGCTGGTTCAACTGGAGGTCAACATGTAGAAGCATGCAGATCGATCCATGCTTATCACCCTGTACAAAGCTTAAGTCCAAGTGGATCAAGGACCTCCACATCAAACCAGATACAGTCAAACTAATAGAAGAATAATTGGGGAAGCATCTGGAACACATGGGCACTGGAAAAAATTTCCTGAACAAAACGCCAATGGCTTATGCTCTAAGATCAAGAATCGACAAATGGGATCTCATAAAACTGCAAAGCTTCTGTAAGGCAAAGGACACTGTGGTTAGGAGAAAACGGCAACCAACAGATTGGGAAAAGATCTTTACCAATCCTACAACAGATAGAGCCCTTATATCCAAAATATACAAAGAACTCAAGAAGTTAGACCGCAGGGAGATAAATAACCCTATTAAAAAATCTTACTACGTGAGGACCCAGCTATACCACTCCTGGGCATATACCTAAAAGATGCACCAACACATAACAAGGACCCATGCACCACTATATTCATCACTATATTCATAGCAGCCTTATTTACTATAGCTAGAAGCTGGGAAGAACTAAGATATCCTTTAACAGAAGAATGGATACAGAAAATGTGGTACATTTTCTCAGTGGAGTACTACTCAGCTATTAAAAACAGTGACATTATGAAATTTATAGAAAATGGATGGTACTAAAAAATATCCTGAGTGAGGTAACCCAATCACAAGGAAACACACAAGGGTATGCACTCACTGATAAGTGAATATTAGCCCCAATTCTCCGATAACTCAAGATACAATCCAGAGACCACATGAAGCTCAAGAAGAAGGATGACTAAAGTGTGGATGTTTAAGTCCTCTTTAGAAGGGGAAACCAAAATATTCGTAGGAGGGGATATGGATACAAAGCTTTTTGCAGAGACTGACAGAATGGCCATTCAGAGCCTGCCTCACCTGGGGATCCATCCCATACACATACAGCCACCAAACTCAGACAATATTGCTGATACCAAGAAGTGCATGCTAACAGGAGCCTGATATAGCTGTCTCCTGAGAGACTCTGCCAGAGCCTGACAAATACAGAGGCAGATGCTCCCAGTCAACCATTGAACTGAGAACAGGGTCCCCTTTGGAGGAGTTAGAGAAAGGACTGAAGGAGCTGAAGGGACTTGCAACCCCATAAGAACAACAATGCCAACCAACTGGAGCTCACAGGAACTAAAACACCATCCAAAGAAAACACATGGACAGACCTTTGGCCCCAGCTGCATATGTAGCAGAGGATGGCCTTGTTTGGCACCAATGGGAGGAAAATCCATTGTTCCTGCCAAGGCTGGATCCTCCAGTTTAAGGGAATGTCAGGGTGGAGAGCTGGGATGGAATGGGTGGATGTATGGGGGAACACCTTCAAAGAAAAAGGGTGAAGAGGAATGAGATTGTGGTTTATGGACAGTATACAGGGACCAGTAATAACATTTGAAATATAAATTAAAAATCTAATAAAATATGAAAAATATTTTCTGTTGGGCATTATTTCCTATTATATTTGGATAAGTAGATTTATAATATACATATGTGTATATGTGCATGTGATATATATGTACATCTGTGTATGTGTGTTTAATATATATTACATAACATAAAACAATTTGTGTCATGAATTATTTAACTAAATGAGCATATTACAACTTTCCTACACTGTAATTGTGATCCAGTCTCTATGGCCTTGTAATATTATTTAGATTCATTTCATGCTTTCTGCTTAGTTAATTAATTTTTGTTTCATGATGAGTTTTTAATTGATATGTCATCATTTATTTAACCTTTCAGTTTCCTTTTCTGGTTTTACTCTATTCTTACTGTTGTTGCTTTTATTACTCTTCACATTCATAAAGTAGATATAATGGATATTTGCTGTGGTAAGCATGATGACAGGTAGAAAGTGCTGTAAATATGAAAACTCTTGTCCAGATTTCAACTGTGATTGTTTCCTTTAACACCTGAGAATCTATATTGTGAAGAAGGTACAAATCATGTTTTTACTACAAGTTAGAAGTTAAGAGTTTTTCTATTAAAAGAACTACAAAAAAAGAGAATATGATGAATTTAACAGTGTCGGAACTACAGCTGTTTACTAATAAATATGGCAGAATTAAATATTAGAAATCAAATATATTTTATTTGTCAAGGAGGAAAGAAGGGTCATGGCTAGGAAAGACATCTAATAAGAAGTGTAGTTTTTCTGGTTATTATTTTTTCCAGCTGTAATTTGACAGCTGATGATATATGTATATGTGTATGTTGTTTATTGTAAACACATTATATATTGTAAACACATTATATTTTATATGCTTTTGACCCTTCAACAAGTATTTATCTAATGCTTTAGCTTTTCGCAATGCTTCATATATTATATTTAATAAAAATATTATTCCTTGAGGTAGTAAGGAGAGATTTAAAGCTAAATGTTTTCTACATCTTGTTTGTGATGATTTTATTTGCTCTTTTGATTGTTTTAGTTTGGTTTGTGCATGAAGTACAGGTAACTTTTAACTGGGATCTATTCAGAACTGATTTGACAACCAAGTTAATTGAAATGTTACAAGACCTTGCTTTTTAATGGGAAATAATTCTTTCGAGAGTAGCAGCTTTCTTCTTAAAAGAGAGATCACAGAACGAGTGAGACACATGAAGGTGGCCATTAGAGAGAAGGATGAGTGCCTGTTTGTGAAGTGCCACTTCCGCTGTCCCAGGAGACCTGCTGCCAAACAGGCTCAAGAAGGAAATACAAAATCAGACATCTGTATGTGTGCAGCATCCACCATGTTTGCTCTGAGTGGGGAAACCATATGAAGCTAGACAGCAAAGGTGAAATCCAACAAGATAGCCTACTTTATTGCCATGGCAACCCAACCCTGATGAAAAGTAGAAAAACAATAAAATATCCACGGGGGAAAAGTAAAGCTGCACCATGAATACCTACTGATAGCAGGAAAGGTGCACTCACGAGCAGGGTTTGGCATTGTCAGCTGTGGGTGCTTTCGTGTAACAGTGTCACCTGTGCTGCTTTGGGGAAAATGCTGATTTAAAAGCAGTGCATTTACTGAATTATTCAATTCGTCTTGGTACTAAATTCAGGGCTATATGTGAAAACTGTAGCTTCAGATTAAAATCTTAAGTGTCACTGAAGAGGTCAAAGCATTAATCTGCCACTCTCTCTGATGTCTTCTGACAATACTTTGCCATTATACACAGCATGGATTGTGTGTTCGGTTAGCAGGAGAAGCTCCAGAGCGTTCTGCTGCGTGATTCAAATTAAGGCTGCAGCCTGGTTGTCTAGGTTGGCTTCTCAGATTCTTCCATTACTAAAAATACTCTCCGTTCAAACTGATATTTATTGGTACATAGTTTAATATGGAGGGGAAACATTTTTCTCCCTATTCAAAGTTTGACTGTTACAGTTTCCTCACAGATATAGGCAATTCTGAGAATAGGCAATTCATGATTGTTTTTATTCTAATAAGACTCCTGGTCTGCAGCAGAAGTCTGCGAAAGGTTGTTACTTTTTATTTGCAAAGTCAGTTTTACTAAATTAATTTACTACAACAAAATCTACCAATAAAAATTTAGTTTTGACAAATATATGCAGACATGTAATAGTCATCAAAAGCAATCTCATTGTTTAATTATTATATGTTTAATCTATGAATAAAACAGGGATATTTTATACTGACTGGCTTTTGGTAATATACAGAGGTATGTGTGTATGTATGTGTATTTGCATGTTTATATAGAGATAAATATTACAAACTCAACAATAGAATGTGATAAATCTTGTATTTATTTACTTTTTAAAATTTTTGGTACCCTTTGTTTTTGTTCTATGAATATGAATTAATGATAATATTGGGTGCTCATTTGGTAAACTGAGTTAGAGATAAACTAATTTACATTTTAGTAACTGGAAACATCATGACTCAAAATCCATTAAAAAGAACAGTCTCAATGGAATGAATTCTTTTTTTTTTCCATAGCTGGGGACCGAACCCAGGGCCTTGCGCTTGCTAGGCAAGCGCTCTACCACTGAGCTAAATCCCCAACCAATGAATTCTTATTTGATCAAGGTTTTTGTCATTATTAGAGCATGGCATTTTATGGTTTCATTTCTTTTATCTCTGATTAGAACTTAGCCATTAATCGCACCCTCATGATGTTAATGAAACTTTAAGAATTTTCCATTGTTTACATTTGTAATTGAGTGATCCCCACAGCTAGAACTCTCTTTGTGCAGATATTTGGTGGTTCATTGACATTCTTGGATCCATAGACTAAGGTCTCCTTTAAGCTTAGGGAATAGGGGTTACCATTACACTTTAAATTTGTTTTGACCTTTCTATTCCTCTAGAATTATATAGTTTGGGACAGTAAGACATTCTGCATTTTGTCACATGATCTCTAAATATTTGTGTCATGATTTATTTCTCATTTTTCTCATTATTTTTTAATGAAAAATCCATTGTTCCATCCCTTAACCAATTCAAGCTTTCACATCTTAACCATTCCAAATTATGTATTATTAAACAGAACATTTAACTTGAAGTATTATATCTTTTATTTCTGGAATTTAAATTAGATTGTTAAAAACTAGTTTTGTTTCTCCAGAGAAGTCCCTTACAGCTATAGTGGTTTATTTTGCTCATTTGGAATGGATTCCTTGGATGCCCTTAATATGTAGGTACTACTATTTTTGTGTGTAAATCAAACATGTAGGCACATTTCAAATTAATTTTGAATATCTGGGTCCCTTCAAGTTTTTGCTTACTGTCCAATTTATGATTCTTATTAATGAATAGTAATGCATTAATGAATAGGAGTATGTTGGTTATCTTGTATGATAACATAGTGTGGCCATTTTGGATTCTCTTTTTGATTCTTTTTGTTCTTCCTAAGGCTGTCTTGCTTTGGTGGTGAATTATGTTTCTGAACTCATCTAAACTATTTCTTCACTGTTAGGTGTTACCAATCCTGCATAGGTTTAGTATTTACTTGTTCGCTTCTTTACTAATATAACTCCTTTAGCATCTTCCATTGACTTATATGTTTCAGAGACAAATGAATGATTTTCTTAGAGAGAATATGCTGATGTCTAGAGCTCATAAATTCCCCCCATGTCCCTTCTACTTGTATGAGAAAGAAGGCTCATGCATAAAAGGGCCACAACTTCACATTTTCCTTGTCTTCCACTTTCACCGAGTTCTCTGGGGTTCCCTCCATTTTCTTACTGTCGCTGTCAACTAAGGATGTATGAAGAATTTATTGTCTCATTTCCCCTCTTCCTTTCTTGTTTGCAAAGTTTTCTTTTAATTCCCGTGTGCTCTCCTGACCATCCTGATTTGTGTCTACCGTCAGTAGTAGGTAAAGCTGTGAGAGTTCATCAAATGATAACATGGGAATGCTGCCAGGCAAGGGGCAGTCACATTTTCTCACTGAGCAAACGGTCGTGGAGTTGCTGCCTACATCTTTTTGGTTTATTCTATGTCCTGAAAACTTAAGAAGCTGACCATTGTTGCACTTATTTTTCTGCTGACATTAATTGTTCATTTTCTTCGGAGCAATGGCTTAAAAGAACAACACTATTTATCATATAAGAGGAATATATTTGAGACAGCTAATATCTGTGTATGACCCTAAAATAAAACTGTTAGGATAAATTTGATATGATTAACATAATTCTCAGAGGGCCTACTTATTATAAGTAATCAGAATAGTTAGACTCCTTTAGTTTGACATCTATGTGCCTCAGAATTTAAAGCAGGACATTAACAAAATAAATATATTTTGCATAGTCAATATGATACACTAAACACTTGGAAATATATTTACATAATTCCAGCATTACAACTCTAAAGATCTGAAGGTCACACATGAGTATTTCAGTGTTAATATTAAATATATTTAAAAGAAAATAAATGAGAGAAAAATAAAACTAACTTCTAAAAATATTAATGGTATTTTCCAACTGCTAAATTATCATTTGAGATGAGTGAAACTTAACAAGGCTGAAATTTACTATTGTCTTTGAAGGAATCAAAAATCCTACTTTTTATTTTAGAAAACAATGTTCTTTAATTTGGACATTTTCATTCTGCTTTTATAGAGATCTAATATAACAGCATATACAATTCCTCATACATAGTACTAAATGATACGGTAACTCTATCTTATGGGGTTTTTTGTTCAGTAAATGTAACTATTTTTATTTATTAGGCACAATTCATGTATAAACCAAGAATGTGTACTTTGTAAATATGTAACAAGACATATTGCATTTTTTATTTTATTTTATTCTTGTTAACAAACACTTATCTTTAATCAGTTTTTACAGTCCTGTTCCTCCTCCTGGTCTGCCTGCTGACAGTTCTTCATCCCATTCCTCCTCTGCACTGTCTCCAAGAGGATGTCCCTATCCTCTCCACCCCAACCCACCCTAGCAGGCTTCCCTACTCCCTGGGATCTCAAGTTAAATCATGGATCATAATTTATAATCCTCACTGCAGCAATGTGCTGAATAACTTTGCAGGTAGTCAAATTTAAACCAAAACCAAATGCAAAAAGAAAAACAAACAAACAAACAAAAAACCAAATGCCTTTTTGTTTTTGTATATTTGAGATAATTTGACTTATTGAAAAATATTATTGATATCTGTGTAAGTTATTAATTTTGTTCCTACAATTTAAGAAAAGAGGTATTTACTCTGGCTTATAGTTTGAGGGACTCATTCAATCATGGTAGAAAGGACATGGCAGCAGGTGGGGAAGCTATGACAACAAATGCAGCAGGCCAGCTGCTCTCATTCCATTCTCAGACCTGAAGCATATAGAAAGCTAGTGCCCAGCTCACTTGCTTCATTTTATTCAGTGCACCAGTTATAACTATTCTCAGCTGAACACATCTAATCTAGATTATCCTTTATTTTCATATTCAGAGGTATTTCTCCAAAGTGGCTCTAGGTCCTGTCAAGTTGGCTTTTATTTTTCAACCATTACAATTCTACTCACTGTCAATCTGACATTCAATGTATTTTTATTAATTAATTAATTTATTCTCTTTGCATCCTGCTCGCAGCCTCACCTCCCATTCTCCCCCTCACACAGCCCCACGTCATCAGCCTTCCTCTTCAACCACCTTGCATCAAATCACTGCAGTACTAGGTACATCCTTTTCCCTCTGTGGCCAGCTGAGGCAGTCCACTTAGGGAACCAGGACACACGGGCAGGCCATAGAGTCAGGGACAGCCCTGCTCCATTTCTTGGGGGGAACCTTCATGAAGTCCAAGCTTCACATCTATAATACAAGTGTGGGTGACTTCGGTCAGGCCCATATATATTCTTTGGTTGGTGGTTCAATCTATGGAAGCTCCCAAGAATCCAGGTTAGTATGCTCTGTTGATCTTCTTGTGGTGACCCATTATCTCCAGGCCCCTCAATTCTCCCCTCAACTCTTCCATAAGTTCTTAATGTTTCTCTGTGGGTGTCTGCATCTGTTTTAGTCAGCTGCTGGGTAGAGCTTTTCAAAGTTGTGAGGCTTTTGTCTGCAAGAATACCGGAGGATCATTAGTAATGAGTGTTAAGCATTGGGTTTTGTCCATGGGATGGGTCTCAAGTTGAGCCAGTCATTGCTCGGCCATTCCCTCAGTCTCTGCTCCATCTCTGTCCTGCACTCCTTATATATTAGATAAGTTTTGAGTCGAAGGTTTGGTGAATGGTCTAATGTCCTTATCCCTCCACTTAGAGTACTTCCTGGCTATAGAAGGTATCCTCCAAAGCTAAGAATCACAGCTGGAGTCATTCTCATATATTCTGTGGAGCCTCTTCCATCCAAGGTCTCTGCCATGTCTTAAAGATCCTTAGCCCCTCCACCCTCACCAGCCAATACCATTTCCTATCACTCTCTAGCCCTCTCTCCCTGGGTCTCACTCCATGTTATCCCTTCTTCACATTCCCCTTCCCATCTGCTCTTCCACCCACTTCTCCCCCTCCATCCAATTCCCATAACTATTTTACTTCTTATGAGCCCTTGGGCCTTACTTGCTATTTAGCAGCATGGGTATCCAGTACATTATAGCTAATATGCACTTATACATAGCACGCATGTCTTTTTTTGGTCTGGGTTACTTCACTCAGAATGGTATTTTCTAATTACATCCATTTGCCTGCAAATTTCTTGATGTTCTTGTTTTTTGGGTGTGAGCTAAGCTTTTAATGCCTCTGCCATCTCTCAATCCCACTATTCTTGTTTTTAATAGCTCAATAGTATTCCATTGTGTAAATGAAGTGCTTCTTCTCCATTCATTCATCAGTTGAAGACCATTTAGGTGGTTTCCAGTTTCTAGCAATTACAAATAGCTATGAACATAGTTGAGCAAGTGTGCTTGTATGTTTGGTGGTATATGTCAGGAGTGGTATAGCTAGGTCTATATAAAACAATCCTTTATAAAAAAAGGTTTTTTGGGATGTGTCACCAAATTTCAAGCTGTACTACAGAGTAATAATAAAATAAAGACAGCTTGGATTTGACATGGAAACAGACAACTTGATCAATGGAAGCAAATTGAAGACCCAGAAATAAACCCAAACACCTAAGGATACTTGATTGCTGACAAAGAAGCCAAAACCATACAATGGAAAAAAGAAAGCGTTTTCAACAAATGGCATTTGTCTAACTGGATGATTACACATAGAGGACAGGAAATTGATCCACATCTATCACCCTATACAAAACTCAAGTACTGGACACACTACATTTAATAGAAGTAGACGTGGGAGTTAGCCTTGAACAAACTGGTACAACTTCCTGAACACAATACCAGTATCTCTGGAAGTAAGATCAACAAGTAATAAATGGGACCTCATGAAATTGAACAGCTTCTGAAAGGCTAACAATACCATCAATAGGATAAACCACACACACACATACAGAATGGGAAATGATCTTTACCATCTGTGCATCTGACAGAAGGATAATATCCAAAATATCAAAGAACTCAAGAAGTTAGACACTAAGAACCCAAATAACCCAATTAAAAAATGGGATACAAAGCTAAAGAGAACTCTCAGCAAAGGAATCTCTAATGGCCAAGAAACTTTTAAAGGAATATTTAAATGTTCCTAGTCATCTTGGAAATGCAAATCAAAACAACTCTGAGATTCTACCTTACAGTCATCAGAATGTCTAAGTTCAAAAACTCAAGTGACAGCACATGCTGGTGAGGATGTGGAACAAGGGAGCACTCCTCCATTGCTGATCAGAATGAAATTTTGTAAAACTACTCTGGAAATCAATTTGACAGTTTCTCAGAAAACTGGGATTAGTTCTACATCAACATATCATTTTTAAATTTATTAATCATTTTATTTGTTTACATTTCAAAACTTATCTCCCTTCCTGTTCTTCTCTCACTAACCACCACCCCAATGCTCTACTCCTTTGCTTCCAAGAGGGTACTCCTCCACCCAACGACCCACTCCTGCCTCAACCCTTTAGCATCTTCCTTCTCTCGGGCATCGACCTTCCACAGGACCAAGTGTACCCACCCTCCTACTGATGCATTCCTCTGCTACATATGTAGCTAGAGCCATGGATCAGCCCAAGCATCACTTTTAAGTCATAAACTTTCATGTCTTTTCTCTGAGGGACATCTTGGGAACAAAGAGTGTTCATTATAACTTTCAAAGTTATCTTATTCATTAATAGATCCAATGTCATTCAAAATTGTAAATGAAATATCTTTTCTGTGATTTAGGCAATCTTTTACTGTCAGTCCCTAAACAATAAAAGTAGTGTTCTGTAATTATAACACGGAACAGTACCCAGAATAGTCATTCTTATTTCAAGAGGGAAAAATGAGGGTATAGCAAAGAAAAAAATGTGATGAAAAAGAAACTAATACCAAAATAACAACAAAATAAACAAACAGAAAAATAACAGAAACAATAGGACTGTAGCAGAAACACTAAATTCTGATTCTATATGGATAACCAGAAGCTACCGCTGGAATCCCATAGTCTCCAAAGGACTTCAGTAAGCTCGTCCTCCATATCTTCTTCCTGCTACACATATAGTATCTTGCACCATTTCATGACTCCAGCTTTCCTCAGCACATAGTCCATGGTCTTAATATCACTCGAAGCCTGAAAGCTCTATTCTACTTTAATCTTCATTGTCACAGTTCCAAGCAATAATTCCTTAAAAGCTCCCTTGCTGGTATTATAACAGTGATACATATTGGCCAGGCTCAGTGGTTCCTTGATACTAGGGAGCAGGTTTTCCTGAAGTCATCAGTAATGTATGCTTTATATGCTCCAAATTAGTTATACATGAGCAGTGCCATCATCTAACAACCTGGATAAGAATGGTCTACAATTATAAATAAGGTTGCTATGAACATAGTGGACATGTGTTTTTGTTGTATGTTGAAGCATCTTTTGGGTATAAGCCCAGGAGAGGTATAGCTGGGTCCTCAGGTAGTGCAATGTCCAATTTTCTGAGGAATCTCCAGACTGGTTTCCAAAGTGGGTGTACTAGTTTGCAATCATACCAACAAGTTAGGAGTGTTCCTCTTTCTCCACACCTTCGCCAGCATCTGCTGTCACCTGAGTTTTTCATCTTATCTATTTTGACTAGTGTGCCAGGAGTTGGAAAGAACCTAGATGCCCTTCAACAGAGGAATGGATACAGAAAATGATGTACATCTACACAATGGAGAACTACTCAGCTATCAAAAACAATGACTTCATGAAATTCGCAGGCAAATAGAATGAATTAGAAAATATCCTGAGGTAACCCAATCACAGAAAAACACACATGGTATGCACTCTCTTATAAGTGGATATTAGCCCAAAAAATCAAATTACCCAAGATGCAGTCCACGGAACACATGAAGCTCAAGAAGAAGGATGACCAAACTGTTGATGCTTCACTGAGGTGATATGGAGGCAAAGTGTAGAACAGAGACTGAAGGAACGGCCATTCAGAGCCTGCCTCACGTGTGATATATATATACCAAAACTAGATAGGATTGATGAAGCTAAGAAGTACATGCTGAAAGGAATTGGATATAGATCTCTCCTGAGAGACATAGCAAAAGCATATCAAATACAGAGGTGAATGCTAGCACCAAACCACTGAACTGAGAACAAAACCCCTGTTAGTGGAATTAGAGAAAGAATTGAAAGTTGAAGGGGCTTATAACCTCATAAGAACAACAATGCCAAACAACCAGAGCTTCCAGGAACTAAAACACTACCCAAAGACTATACATGGACTGACCCATGGCTCCAACTGCATATGTAGTAGAGGATGGCCTTGCTGGGCACCAATGGAAGAAGTCTTTGGTCTTGCCAAGTTTGGACCCCTAGTGTAGGAGATTGTTGTGGGGGGGCAGTAAGGGGGAGTGGATGGGATGGGGAACACCCTTGTAGAAGAAAGGGAGGGAGAGGGATTAGGGGGCTTATGGACTGGAAACTGGGAAAGGGAATAACATTTGAAATGTAAATAAAGCAATATGCAATAAAAATTATATATTTTTAAAAAAGAATGGTCAGTGATTAATAGGTTATATTAGGAATATATACATACATGTAAATGTCTATAATACAATAACAAACAGTTAAAAAGGAAGCTATGCATTTTAAAGAGGGTGGGAAGGAGCATAGCAAAAATTTTGAAGGAGGAATAGGAAGATATAAATGTCCTAATTCGATTGTAATCCCAAAAATAAAAAAAAATGTATTTAAAAATGTTCAATAATAACAATTACACAAACTAAATGCTTCATACCGTAATGTTTTTCCTATCAAACACACAAGACTTTTACTTTAAATTTCGTTTCCTTCAAGTTCTCAGGGTATAAGCCAAGTGCAGTCAGATTCTTTGAGTGTTACTTGATTCTTGTCCCTCAACCCCTGTGTCCTACCCTCAAAGGCTAATTAATCTACAACTAAAGCATTTCATAGCCAAATATTTCCATATTTGTTGAGCAAATGATTTCTAAGCACCTATTATCCAATGGTCCAGATTTTCTCATTTGTGGCTTCAATTGTCTACCATGTTTTAATATTAATTAATTGTGAAAAAAGAAAGAAATGCGTCTTAAGCAAAATGAAGTGCAGGGTCTGCCTTGTTCTTGGTGGGGGCAGAATAACATGGTTCATGTCCCTAGGACAGTTATAGCAGATATGGGCCCCCAAAGGTGTTGATGGTTGCTGTAGGCATAAAGCTTGCTTGTACTTTGTGTTTCTCCTTCAAGGAATGCCCTTTCTGTTAATGGGGTAATGACTCCATGATAATCAGAGACAGCAGGAGTCCTGGAGATGAGGGCGTGAATAATGACTCAACAAGATGCTGGACCCTTCAGAACAGCCCTTAATGCTGTGGAAAACATGATTCAAAAATATATAATTCCTCAAAAAAAAATAAGGATGCACTATGAATTATATGAGGGGCTTCACAAATCTAAAAGAACAAAAACAGCTACGCTGTGAGCCAATTTGTCAGAAATGTACTAAGAAAGAAGATAAAGAGATATAGAGAGTGCAGATCCAACGTAGCTAAGATTTTTTGTTTATGTTTAAAAAGGCAGACAGATTCCTGAGTTTAGGGTCAGCCTGGGACAGAACAAGTTTAGGCCCTGGTGTATGTGATAGAAATTGTAATTTCAGGACAGAGTTCCACCCAAGTATTTTATAGTCTTTGCTTAACAGAGGCAGGCAGACCTCTGAATTGTTTTGAAATGTTAAAAAAAAAAATATGTGTGCTTAATTCTAAGAATTAAGAGGCTGGGGTCACATAGGATAATCAAAAGGAAAGTTGAAGTAAATGTCTGGGTTTATGATCTGCAGGAGGTGAGCTATCCAGAGAAAAAAAAATTTTTTTTTGGTTCTTTTTTTTCCGGAGCTGGGGACCGAACCCAGGGCCTTGTGCTTCCTAGGTAAGCGCTCTACCACTGAGCTAAATCCCCAGCCCCAAGAAATTTTTATAATAACAAGAGAGAACTGCTTGGACAACTGTCTCCAGCAGAGAATCACAAGAGAAAGCCATTTGGAGAGAGAGGGAGAGAGAGAGAGAGAGAGAGAGAGAGAGAGAGAGAGAGAGAGAGAGAGAGAGAGAGAGAGAGCACAGAACTAAGAGAATGCAGGCTGTCTTAAGCAAAACATAGGCCAGCTTGAACCCTTGATTTGACTTTGAGTCATTTGTTTTTGTTACTTCCAGACACTGATTCTCTCAGAACCCCTTTCCAAGCTGAGACTGATCCTTAGCCAGAAAAGGTTTTATTTTGACTTATAATTTCAGAGCATAGTCTATCATGGAGGAGCAGTCATGGCAACAAGAATTAGAGACAGTTATTCATTTGGTATTTGTAGGCATGAAACACAGAGAGAGGTACTGGTCTTGGTTTCAGTTTCTATTTTCTTTTGTTTCTGTCTGGCTGTTAGTATGGGTATTTCCACCTCAGTTAACCTAATCACAGAAATGCCCAGGGATATATCGACATCATCTAAAGTTAATGAACTTTTGAAACATGTAATTACAAAATGCCTTTGAACTTAGCCCCCACATTCTCCATAATTTTAGTGAGTCTAGCCTACTCATTAATATGAAGAAAGTACAGAACTTTTATGACATGAGTAGCAATTCATTTTGTGATTGATTAGGGTACGGTGTAGACTAATACCATGTCCAGTGAGGCTGGTCCTAGAAACCAGTTTGGAATGGTGAAGGAGTGGAAAAAAGAAAGAAAGAAGGAAAGGAAGAAAGATAGGAAGACACACAGACAACATACATACAACAAAACTGGGATAAGTTGATCTGCACCCTCACTGATAAAGGATACCATCTATGCAACAACTGAACAATTGAAACCCTATTCCATTTATTATATACATTACAGGGAGGAGCCAGCTAGTCTCAGTAGAAGTTTTCTGTAGTGGAGCAGTCTCAGGCTGTAAACATTCATGTGGAGGAAGATGTGCAGGTTGAATTGAATAGGTTTATCCCCAATAAGATCAAGTGTTTGAATGCCTAGACCATGGGAAGTGGCACTATTAGAAAGTATGGCCTTGGTGAAGGAAGTGCATCGCTGTCAGGGTAGAATATAGGTTTCCTATGCTCAAGCTCCCCCAGTGTGGAATCAGAGCCTTCTCTTGGCTCTCTAGGAAAGACGGTATAGTCCTGGTTGTTTTCAGATTAAAATAAACCGAACAACTCTCAGCTCCTTCCTTAGTATTGAAGGACGCTAGCTCTTACTGATGCATAAGATCTATTAGGAGACTTGGCCTGTTAGAAAGTAGGTAGGATACGAGGACTTTAAGGGCTTTTGCCAGCTTTACACCCTGTTCAAAGAATTTAGAATAATACCCTGTTCCAGGAAATGAGCTAACCACGAAGAAGGAAGGCCCTTAGCTGTCCCCCATCCCCCACCAAAGATATCTCACCATTGAGGAGTGTAAAGGTCAATGTGCATCATCAAGGACCAACTCATGCTGTTGCCAAGGGCTGTCTTCCACACATGTATAGAAAATGTGTGCTTTTGATACTCAGGGTCACCTCTGTCTTGATTACAGGGCCACCCAGTGCACTGGACCATTAAACCTCTTGCTTGATTGCATCGCTCTCCTTATCTGTGTTTCTTGCGTGGGACCTCCCAGATGTAGGGCTGATCAGGTGGTATCATGTCGGCCTGGGTGCTGTCATGCTTCCCACCATAATGATCATGGACTGAATCTGAAACTGTACACCAGTCCCAGTTAAATGTTGTCCTTTATAAGAGTTCCCTCAGGGGAATATGGAGGAAGAAAAGGACATCCCAGATCTGTGTGGCTTTAA
Organism: Rattus rattus; assembly: GCF_011064425.1. Lineage (NCBI taxonomy): Eukaryota > Metazoa > Chordata > Mammalia > Rodentia > Muridae > Rattus > Rattus rattus. The sequence goes on from NC_046156.1 coordinate 46,275,051, forward strand.
ATAGCCACAGGTAGCTATTAATATCTTACAAAGGATGGATAATTACAGGGTAATTTGTCTTATCTAGCATATTAAAATAGCTAACTAGGTGAATGGTAATGTGGTACAGTTAGAAGAAGATGAAGAACCAATGGACATATTGCCATAATCTCTCCAACCTGAATAAGCCTGTGCAAAGAAAACACAACTTGATTAATATGAATACAAGATCATACCTAGATTGGGCAGACCGACCACTTCACCACCCTAATCCCCAGCTGTGAAATCCCTTATAAATCGTGGTTTCTTCATGCCATGTACTTCAGCTCCATCTTCTTCCTCCTTCCTCCTCCCACCTCTCTCCTCCTCTTCTACTCCACCTTCCCTTCCCCTGCCCAATCACTGACTCTCACCTTTATTTTACAAATTAAAATGGGGAGAAGTTTCTGAGGAAGTCACCTGAGTCCTGATTACTCAACCATCCTTGGGGTAGTGGAATTATCATCAAAATACAGGTAACTCCAAGGCAAACTGAAACCTGGACACTTCCAGTGTAACTCACACAGAACACACTACATGACACTGATAGAGGCCTCCCATAGAAGGTGACAGAAAGACCTCATGAAATATGGCACACAGGGTTGGTAACTTATGTCAATCTTGACGGAAGAACAATTGATGTTCTCAGGGAATTTAATGAAGGAGCAGCTCTGTCTGTACTACAGCAGTTCAAAGAAAGTGACTTATCCCATGTTCAGGACAAAAATACATTTTTATGTGGAGTTATGCAGACCTACAGGCAAAGAGAGAAACAAGGTAGCAAGGTACAAGAGTCCATAAAAGAGTCCATAAAAGGGCCTAATGAAGGAAAGATCAAGACCTTGCTTCAGAGGACTAATTATTCTTTGGATGTAACCACAGGACAGAGGAAATATGGTGGTCCTCCACCAGACAATGTATACTTTGGTGTGCAACTTGGAATTTTACCTAAGATCTTCTTAGGTAAAATTCCAAGAGACTTGTATGAGGATGAGTTGGTGTCCATTTATGAGAAGTCTGGTCCTATTTGGGACCTCAGCCTTATGATGAATCCACTCTCTGGTCAGAGCAAAGGCTATGCATTTATCACCTTCTGTGGAAAGAAAGCTGCCCAGGAAGCAGTTAAACTGTGTGACAGCTATGAGATGTGCCCTGGTAAACTCTGGGGAGTGTCTATTTCTGTGGCAAACACAGACTTTTTGTTGAATCCATTCCAAAGAATAAAATTAAAGATAACATTCTGGAAGAGTTCAGTATAGTCACAGAGGGTTTGGTGGACTTTATTCTCTATCATCAACCAAATGACAAAAAGAAGAATCGAAAGTTCTGCTTCCTTGAATATGGAGATCACAAGTCAGTAGCACAAGCCAGATGTGGGCTGATGAGTGGAAAGGTCAAAGTGTGCGGAAATGTACTTACAGTGGAGTGGGTTGAGTCCATGGTAGAGCTGGATCCAGAAGTCATTGCAAAGGTAAAAGTTTTATTTGCCAGAAACCTGGCTACTACAGTGACAGAAGAAATATTAGAAAAAATCATTTTCTGAATTTGGAAAACTGGAGAGAGTGAAGAAGTTGAAAGATTATGCATTTGTTCATTTTGAAGATAGAGGAGCTGCTATAAAGACTATGGATGAAATGAATGGAAAAATAGAAGAGGAAGAAATTGAAATTGTCTTAGCTAAGCCACTAGACACGAAAAGGAAAGAGCACCAAGATGCTAGCGAGGCCTCCAGAAGCACTGTGTATGAAGATTATTATTACCACCCTCCTCCCCGAGTGCCACCTCAGTGAAAGGTTGAGGTCAGGGAGGGAGAGGTGGATATGGTTACCCTCCATATTATGAAGACTACTATGATGACTACTATGGTTATGATTATCACAACTACCGTGGAAGCTTTGAAGATCCCTACTACAGCTATGAAGATGGCTATGCAGTAAGAGGAAGAGGAGGAGGAAGGTGGGGCGAGATGCTTCACCACCACCAAGCTGGCGGGGAGCAAAACCTCCAAGAGGTAGAGCTGGCTATTCACAGAAAGGGACACTTTTGGAACCAGCAAGAGGTTCAAGGGGTGGCAGAGGGGGTCTTGCACAACAGTATAGAGGCTGTGGTTTTTGTTGAACTCGGGGCAATTGAGACAAGAGAAAGGAGATGGGTACAACCAGCCTGATTCTAAATGTCGTCGTCAGACCAACAACCAACAGAACTAGGTTTCCCAGTCCATCTCTCAGAAGCCGCTTCAGCAAGGTGGTAACTATTCTGGTAACTATGGTCACAATAATGACAACCAAGAATTTTATAAGGATACTTGTGGGCAATGGTGGAAGTAGACAAGTGAGGGCTTAAAAATGATTCTGTGAAGATCTGATTGGCTCTAGATCTATGTTCTTGAAACAAAATTGTTTCATCTTTAAGCTAGTAGTTTACTTGCCATTTGCATTCAGCTGGAGGAATCACTCTTGTGTATACATTCAAGGTGTCTTTATTTTTCTCTACTTGAAATGCCTTAGACATTATCAGGCTTCTGGTGGAGGCCCCTTATTCTGGGGTCCCCAATGCTTTTATTGTTCAAATGTCTTCTTCAGAACAAACTGGTAAATCCGTGGTTTTGCAGAACTTTTTTTTTTTTTTTTTTTTTAGGATTTGGAATAGAGTACTGGAGTATGAAGTATGCTGTTAATAAAAGTACAAGCCAGTGCCTTGTCTTAGTAGTTTTAAGAAATAAAAGCAGTCTTAAGTCTCCCTTTTTTGAAAATAATCTATGTCTGTATGTTTTGCATTTCTAGAAGCAGGCTAACTGCGTTTTTAAATTGTTGTATCCACACCTGTTTGAAATCTACCCTAAAAAATGCGTTTGGCTTAAACGTCAAAACCTTGACAATGTGTTCTTTGATGTGATTGTATTTCCAATTCCTTGTTCATGTAAGATTTCAATAAATCTCAAAAATCTATTCTAAACATCAAAAAAAAATTTTTGGCTTGATCATGGTGTCTCTTTAAAAGAATAAACCCAAATGAAGACAATGTGTTCTATGATTTCTGCATATTTTGTCAACATTTAATCAATGATTAGGGAAAGCTTTACCTGTTCCTTGACTCTAAGCTGGGGAAGGCTTTGCTGCTTATCATGGGTCTAGGCACTAGTTCATTTACTGGCTGTGTACATGTCAACAATGCAGATTCATCCAACTTCATATGTTCCATACACATAGACACAGGGGTTTCTATGACTCCAAAATCTAGCAGATCATACACATGTTCACTGTCCTCTATTTGTCAAGCATATGGCTAAGCATCTTGCCTTTTCACAATGACAAAGATTAACAGTACCCACATCTCCCTAAACTGCTAGGTCTTTAACTTACTCACCCTGTGTATTAACTATAAAATATAATATAAAATATAAATATAAAAAACCCTATCTGTGCTTAATTGACATCTGCTTCTTCCCTCTTTGACCAGAATCTTGAGTCTTTCGGGCCCCACTTCTGAATCCTTTCTGTATGGTTACACATACACTTGAGCTTCATTTATATTTACTTTTATATTTTTATTTCAAATACGTTTCTTAGTGATCATAAGATATTCTATAGAAACTGAATTTACTCAAAGAATGTAAATAATGGAATTAATTTATTTATAATGAAAATCAAAGTAATTTTCTCCTTGTTTGGTAGCTATTCTTTTTCAATCAATAACAACAACAACAATAATAATAATAATAATAATAATAATAATAATAATAATAATAATAATAATAATATAATCCAGGTCAGTGACTTAGTTATGTATGTTGTCTCCTCTTTCCTATCCTTTACCATTTTGGAGAATCTTAATTTGCAGGACCAGTTTTGGTGCTCCAAGCATTTCTGTGTTACTTTTGCTCTTTACTTCTTGTGCTTGTACATTTCTCTACTATGTCAAATTATTTCCATCATGATGTCTCCTATACTTGAATCATTGCCTTCATCTGTCTGCAAGCAGCCAGTCTCTAATGAAAGTCGAACTCCAGATTCATTTCTTTAAGATTATTTCTCCAACTGAGAAAGTGATTTGTCTCAGTTTTATGATACCCTTTACAAAATGTCATGCGGTCCCTAAAATTTTTCACATGCAGGATCTTATTTAATTTTCTCTGCAACTTTGTATAGAGCAGGCACCATCAACTCTATTTTATATGTGGAGAATTCAATTCATAATTGAGTTCCCTCCTTTCATTTTTATGGTACTGGGGACTGAATGTACGATCTCACATATGCTAGGGAAGTTATCATCATTAAGCTATGTGCTTAACTTTAGTTGAATTTTCTAATCATTATATTGATAACTGACAGAAAAGTATCTTTAAGTCCTCTGTCTTTCACAACCAATAATTTTCCATTACCATATTTCATGCTTGCTTTTGGGTAACATGAAAGGTAAAATAGATTAATACACCTAGAAACTTCAGTTCATTTTGACAGAAAGTCAGATTCTTCATTTTTAAAATAGACATTACACTAATACAATTCTTCAAATGTGAGATGTAATTTAGGGGAATATTAACAGTTTCCTTTCATAGAGTGAGTCTTTTCTGAACATATGTGGGCATTGTTTTTAAAGGAGTTCATTAATTTCCACAATATGGAAATTACTCATGGTCTTAGCTAAAGCATATTGCTTTTCTCAGCCACAGAATTTTACTCCTTTGAGCACACTCAAGTGTTCTGTATTTTACTAGTCCTTTCTTCCTATTTTCTCCCAATTCCATCAGGTTCTACCCACCCTATCTCCAACAAATAGGTTCTTATTAAAGTTAAGTGGTTTTAGCTTTCATCAAAGTTATCAGTGAACAGCATGTTGCTAAATTTAATGGTAAGTCTTCAGAGTACTGTTTGGTCCATCAGCAGCTTTTGACACCTAATTACTCACTTTCTTTGAAATGCTTCCTGATCTGGCCTCAACCCTATGTGAAGCTATCTCTGTGCTTCTTCATGACTACTGATTTTTTTAGTTGTACCAAGTTTCACATCTGAACCTTGTAAGATTGAGGGTTTGGTATATTGACCTATTTTCTTCAGTTACATTTTTAGTCTAGCTCACTATTCTCAGATTCACTAATTAACAACTAAACAAACATTGGTGATTAAGTTCCAATGCATTTCTCCAGCAGAAAACCTCTTCCTTTGTGCAGTTATGAGATTCACAATCTGTCGCCTCAACTTTGGCATTATCAAAATAATCTCAGAGTTGTCATATTCCGATTTTGACTTCCATGCAAATGTCTAAAACTCATTTCTTCCTAAGGTTGTTTACATGTCTGTCACTTGTTTAAACCAAATATTAACTGACAAGTATTTTAGGCAGACAGAGTCAAACACCAATACCAGTAGTTGAAGAATTCTCATTTCAGGAATTTCATTTAGATAAAGTCAAAGTTCATGGGAAAGAATTACAGGGTAGGGGTGTCATGAAACAAAATAATCACACTTATTAAGTGGAGATAAAGGATACTTAATACTTCAGAATTAAGTGCAGGCATGTAAAGGAGGACAACAGAGAGAAGGGAAAGGTCTTAAGGAAAGTCCATTAGTGCACACAACTTGAGATAATTTTATCTAAGTGTTTAAACAATAACTATGTAGGTGAGTATTGTCTGTCTTCAAACTGTGCTGTTCAAAAGATATAATCTATAAGCAGGTTCAGCAAAATATTTGAGGTTGATACTTATTTTTCTTCCGTAGTCTTTTTTCTAAAAGAATCTGTGAGACAGTTTATGGGCTTGTTTAGATTTAAGCACAAGAGATATGGTTAAACTCAAATGTAACAAATATTCTGGTCCTATGTATTTTTTTTTTTTTACCATGAACAGCCCAGATTGAGGTGTTTGTAGACAAATGAAAATTGTTTAGGTAGATAGACAGAGTCATGTTGAACTCTTTGATATTCATTCAGATTACAGAAACAGACATTTTTCTCATTCCAAGATTCTTAATTTTCTTTATTTTTAATATTATCAAACACATTAGTTTTGTCATTCTTCTGTATCAAATTATGATGCATTTTTTGTGTGTCTTATACATTGAACATGTAGTCTCTGCTACTTTCTAGATCAGAATTCTGAAATACATCTGGAATCCTGGTGTCAGCAGGATAGGATTTTATTGGCAGCTGTCAGTACAATTTATTGTCACGTCATTTTCTACTTTTCAGGATCTCTTTGCACCCTGCTTCCTCTATAGCACACTTCTTCCTCTCTGATTCAAAACTGAGCCTGCCATGATAGTCAAAAATAATTTACCCATTTTGGGATTAGCTCATCTGGATAATCCAATTTGCCATGCCAGGTAACAATAGCAGATTCCAGTTTCAGTTTGAGAGGGCATTATTTCAGACCATCATGTGGAAAAGCTTAATGTCATTCTTGATAGTGCACTTTCTCCTCCAACCTAAGTCCAAATTTATCTACAATTCTTGGTCATTCTAGATTTGAAATGTCTCCATTTCCTGAACTTTACGTCAGTTATTATGATGCCAAACATGGTGAAAATATTGCCATATGAGAAATACTACTCTTCTGACTTCTAATCTCGCTATTGATATGTTATGTTCTCTACCAAAAACAGAGTATCCTAATTAAAATAGTTTTATCATATCACTACCTAGTAATTTCGAATCTCAGAATAATGTTAAAATTCTCATCCTAAATTATATTTTAAGCCACGCCTTCATTTAACTGCCAGTGCTTACCATTCATGTTGTTTATTGGACCTACTCCTGCCTATTTGCTAGAGAAGATTTTTGCTACTATATCTTTGTACTTAGAAAACTTCTCTCTAAATAGGTCTAGAAGGCTGTATCTTCCAATATTTTTAAATTACTCTCAAAATGGAAGGTGGGTTTCCTAATCTTGTCATGGTAGTTTTATACCTAAATGATACTCTTATGCCTAAATATAATATTATCCTAATTTATTTTTTTCTTTGACTTTTTTCTTTCTTTTTAGTTTTCCTTCTTTTTTGCTTGCTTTTCTTTCCTTTTTTTCTTTCTTTCTTTCTTTCTTTCTTTCTTTCTCTCTCTCTCTTTCTTTCTTCCTTTCTTTGTAATGACATCTTTGTATCTCTGTAGCTAGACAAGACTTGGCACACAGCAAACAAATGTTGAAAAGGAGACTAGATAAGAGTGTTAATGAATGAGCAGCCAATGCAAATTGAACATATGCAAAGGGGCTACCAGTCTGAATACACAGGCAAACTAACAGCAGGAAACAAGTAATCTGCGTTTTAAAATAGGCAAGGAATCTGAGCAGACAAACACATGCACACACACATGTCCTGCAGGTCCATGACATCTACAACACCAACATCCGGGAACTCCAGTCAAATCTACAGCAAGACAGCACCTTATACCTGCTATGATGGGTGTTAGCAAAATGAAAAAAGAAGAAAAAGAGTCACTGCTGCTGAGAATATGGAGAAAGGACTGTGTTAACAGGAATGTCAGTGTATATAGAAACTATAAACAGTAAAGAGTTTTATAGAAAGAAACACCTAAGAAATAGACGTACTATTGGAGGCAGAAATTCATTTGCTGTGTATAGCTGTGTATGTATTTAAAAGAACTGAAATCAAGCTCTCAAAAAGGAACTGTTGGGTGTAGCATAAATCACGGTGGTCACAGTGTCAAAGCAACCATAATGTTCAAGATGGAATGAATAAAGAAAGGTGGCACACACACACACACACACACACACACACACACACACACACACACAAAGAATGTTAATGAATGGTGCCCAAAATGAACTCAAGCAGCTCCTGCACCCAAATCCTGTTAGGCAGAGAGCTGAACACCCAGCAGTGGACACTGTCCTGAGACTGCAGGCTGACCGCCACTTCTGCCCCCCTCTGCCCTCATCCCCGGCCCAAATGGAAAACTGCACAGTGTCTCTGGATACAGGAATATAGTAACAGTCAGAAACAGGGAGAGGCTGGGTACGGCCTGCTCCTTGAACTGAACTGAACTGATCACACAGCTCCCTGCACTCAAATTCCACAGGGGAGAGAACTGGACCCTCACAAGAGTGGACACTCCTGAGAACTCAGATGAGACTACTCTCTCCACACATTCTAGACTCAAGAGGAACTCACCTAGTGCCATCTGTGCTCTTCTAGGCACCTAGAAGCACTCAGGCAGGACCCTTTAGGGTTTCTGCCTGTGCCAAGAGCTCAAAGCCAGTCTCCAGGAGTGCATACACACCTGAGAGCAGAGTTCTCTGTTCCCAGATCTGACTGAGAAACAAACAAACAAACAAACAAACAAAAAAAAACAGGTCTACAAGAGTGATAACACACAGGCCTATAGGAGGGTAAAGCCACTGTCAGAAACAGTAAGACAAGCTAACATCAGAGACAACCTGATGGTGAGAGGCAAGAGCAGGAACCTAAGCAACAGATACCAAGATTACTTGGCATCAACAGAGTCCAGTTCTTCCACCAAAGAAAATACTGAATATCCAAACACACAGGAAAAGCAAGATTTGAATTTAAAGTCACAATTTATGATGATGGTGGAGGACTTTTAGAAGGACAAAAATAACTCCCTTAAAGAAATACAGGACAACACAAGTAAACAAATAGAAGCCCTTAAAGAGGAAACACGAAAATCTCTTAAAGAATCTGTAAAGAATTACAGGGAAACAACAAAACAGGTGAAACAAATGGACAAAACCAACCAGTATTTAAAAATGGAAATAGAAACAATAAAGAAAACACAAACTTAATCTCTGGGGCAGAAGATACCATAGAAAACATTGACGCAACTGTCAAAGAGAATGTAAAACGCAAAAAGCTTCTAGTCCAAAACATCCACGAAATCCAGGACACAATGAGAAGATCAAACCTAAGGATGATAGGTATAGAACAGAGTGAAGACTCCCAAATTAAAGGGCCAGTAAATATCTTCAACAAAATCATAGAAGAAAACTTCCCTAACCTAAAGAAAGAGATGCCCATCAACATACAAGAAGCCTACAGAACTCCAAATACATTGGACCAGAAAAGAAACTCCTCCTGTCACATAATAGTCAAAACACCAAATGCATAAAACAAAGAATATTAAAAGAAGTAATTGGAAAAGGCCAAGTAACATATAAAGGCAGACCTATAAGTATTACACCAGACCACTCACCAGAGACTGTGAAGGTCAGAAGATCCTGGGCAGATGTCATACAGACCCAAAGAGAACAAAAATGCCAGCTCAGGCTACTATATTCAGCAAAATATTCAATTAACATAGATGGAGAAACCAAGATATTTCATGATAAAACCAAATTTACACAATATCTTTCTTCAAATCCAGCCCTACAAAGGATAATAGAAAACTCCAATAGAAGGAAGGAAACTACAGGTTTGGAAAATGCAAGAAAGTAATCTTGCAATGAAACCAAAAGAACAGAGAGATATAGACATAATTCCACCTCTAACAACAAAAATAATGAGAAACTTCAATCACTATTCCTTAATATCTCTTAATATCCACGGGCTCAATTCGTAATAAAAATACATAGCCCTACAGCCTGGATTTTAAAAGAGGACCCAGAATTTTGCTGCATATAGGAAACATACCTCAGAGACAAAGACAGACACTACATCAGAGTAAAGGACTGGAAAACAACTTTCCAAGCAAATGGTCTGAAGAAACAAGCTGGAGTAGCCATTCTAATATCGAATAAATCTGACTTTCAACCAAAAGTTATGAAAATAGATACAGAAGGATGCTTCATAATCATGAAGGGAAAAGTCCACCATGATGAACTCTCAATCTTAAATATCTATGTTCCCAATACAAGGGCACCTACATACATAAAAGAAAACTTACTAAACCTTAAAGCACACATTGTACCTCACAAAATAATAGGAGATTTGAACACTCCATCTCATCAAATTGACAGATCATGGAATCAGAAATTAAACAGAGACATAGAGAAACTAATGGAAGTTAAGAACCAAATTGACTTAGCAGATATTTATAGAACATTTAATTATAAAAAAATGGATATACATTCTTCTCAGTACTTCATGGTACCTTCTCTAAAATTGACCATAGAATCGAGCACAAAAGAGGGCTCAACAGATACAAGCAGATTTAAATAATCCCATACATCTTATCAGATCACCATGGAATAAGGCTGGTCCTCAATAACACCAAAAATGACAGAAAGCCCACATACACATGGAAGTTGAACAATGCTCTACTTAATAATAACTTTGTCAAGGAAGAAATAAAGAAAGAAACTAAAGACTTTTTAGAATTTAATTAAAATGAAGGGACAACATGACCAAACTTATGGGACACAAGGAAAGCACTAATGAGAGGAAAAATCATAGCTCTGAGTGCCTCCAAAAAGAAGCAGGAGAGAGCATACATTGGCAGCTTGACAGCACACAGAAAAGCTCTAGGACAAAAACAAGCAAATACATCCAAGAGGAGTAGAAGGCAGGAAATGATAAAAATCAGGGCTGAAATCAATCAGGTTGAAACAAAAAGGACTACACAAAGAATCAACAAAACCAGGAGCTGATTCTCGTTTACCTAATCAACAAGATAAATAAACCCTTAGCCAGACTAACCAGAAGGCACAAAGAGTACATCCAAATTAAAACATCAGAAATGAAAAGGGATATAAAAGAAGAGAATTTGAGGAATTTCAAAAAAATCATGGGATCCTAGTATAACTACTACAAAAACCTACATTCGACAAAACTGGAAAATCTGGAGAAAATGGACAGTTTTCTAGACAAACACGAGGTACCAAAATTAAATCAGGATCAGATGAACCATCTAAACAATCCTGTAACTCCTAAAGTAATTGAAGCAGTTATTCAAAGTCGCCCAACTAAAAAGAGCCCAGGACCAGATGGGTTTAGTGCAGAATTCTGCCAGACCTTCATAGAAGACCTAATACCAATACTGTCCAAACTATTCCACAAATAGTAATAGATGGAACACTAACCAATTTCTTCTATGAAGCTGCAATTATGCTTATACTTGAACTACACAAAGACCCAACAAAGAAAGAGAACTTCAGACCAATTTCCCTTATGAATATTGATGCAAATATACACAATAAAATTCTTGCAAACTGATTCCAAGAACACATCAAAACAATCATCCATCCTGATCAAGAAGGCTTCATCCCAGGGATGCAGGGGTGGTTCAATATAAGGAAATCAATCAACACAATCCACTATATAAACAAATTCAAAGATGAAAACCACAGGAACAGTTCATTAGATTCTGAGTAAGCATTTGACAAAATTCAACACTCCTTCATGATAAAAGTCCTGGAAAGAGCAGGAATTCAAAGCCCATTCCTAAACATAGTAACAGCCATATACAGCAAATCCATAGCTAACATCAAACTAAATGGAGAGAAAATTGAAGCAATCCCATTAAAATCAGGGACTACACAAGGCTGCCCACTCTTTCCCTATTTATTCAATATAGTTCTCAAAGTCCTAGCCAGAGCAATCAGAAAAAAGGAGGTCAACGGGACAGAAACTGGAAAGGAAGAAGTCAAAATATCACTGTTTGCAAGTGATAGGATAGTAAACTTAATTGATCCCAAAAGTTCCACCAGAGAACGATTAAACCTGATAAACACCTTCAATAAAGTGGCTAGGTATAAAATTAACTCAAACAAATTAGTAGCCTTCCTCTACTCAAAGGATCGACAAGCTGAGAAAGAAATTAGGGAAATGACACCCTTCACAATAATCCCAAATAATATAAAATACCTCAGTGTGTCTTTAACCAAGCAAGTGCAAGATCTGTATGACAAGAACTTCAAGTCACTGAAGAAAGAAACTGAAATCTCAGAATGGAAAGATCTCCCTTTTTCATGTATTGGCAGGATTAATATAGTAAAAATGGCCATTTTGCCAAAAGCAATTTACAGATTCAATGCAATCCCTATCAAGGATTCAACTTAGTTCTTCTTAGAGGTAGAAAGAGAAATTTACAAATTCATTTGGAATAATAAAAAACCCAGGATAGCAAAAACTATAATCAACTCTTAAGAACTTCGGGGGAATCACTGTCTGTGACCTCAAGCAGTATTATAGAGTAATAGTGATAAAAACTCTATTGATTTTGTATGGTATTGGTACAGATACAGGCAAGTAGGTTAGTGGAATACAATTGAAGACCCAGATATGAGCCTACACACCAATGGTCACTTGATCTTTGACAAAGGAGCTAAAACCATTCAATTGAAAAAAGATAACATTTTCAACAAATGGTGCTGGTTCAACTCGGGGTCAGCATGTAGAAGAATGCAAATTGAACCAAACTTATCACCCTGTACAAAGCTGAAGTCCAAGTGGATCAAGGATCTCCATATCATACCAAATACACTCAAACTAATAGAAGAAAAAATGGGGAAGTGTCTCGATCACATGGACAGTGAAAATTTCTTGAACAATACACCAATGGATTAACTTCTAAGATCAAGAATCAACAAATGAGACCTCATAAAACTGTAAACTTCTGTAAAGCAAAGGACACTGTCTTTAAGTCAAAAGAGCAACTAACAGATTAGGAAAAGATCTTTGCTAATACTACATCTGATAGAGAGCTAAGATCCAAAATATACAAAGAACACAAGACTTTAGACTCCAGAGAGCCAAATTACCCTATTAAAAAATAGGGTACAGAACTAAACAAAGTATTCTCAGCTGAGGAATATGGAATGGCTGAAAAGTTCCTAAAGAAATGCTTAACATCTTTGCTCATCAGGGAAATGCAAATCAAAACAACCCTGGATTCCACCTTTCACCAGTCAGAATGTTTAAGGTGAAAAACTCAGGTGACAACCGATGCTGGTGAGGATGTGGAGAAAGAGGAACACACCTCCATTGTTGGTGGGATTGTAAGCTGGTATAACCACTCTGGAAATCAGTCTGGAGGTTTCTCAGAAAGTTGAACATAGTACTACCTGAGGGCCCAGCTATATCTCTCCTTTGTATATATCCAAAAGATGCTCCAACATACAACAAAGACACCTGCTTCACTATGTTCATAGCAGTCCTATTTATAATAGCTAGAATCTGGAATAAACCAAGATCACCTTCAACAGAGGAATGGATACAGAAAATGTGGTACATCTAAACAATGATGTCCTACTCAGCTACCAAAAACAATGACTTCATGAAAGTCATATGCAAATGATTGAACTAGAAAATATCATCCTGAGGGAGGTAACCCAATCACAGAAAAAGGTACATGTTATCTACTCACTGATAAGTGGATATTAGCCAAAAAGCTCCAATTACCCAAGATACAATCCATAGACTACATGAAGTTCAAGAAGAAGGATGGTCAAAATGGAGTTGTTTCATTCCTTCTTAAAAGGGGAACCATAGGAGATGATAAAGGCAAAAATTTGGAGCGGATACTAAGATACTGAAGAACAGCCGTTCAAAGCTAGTCCCCCATGTGATACACACACACACACACACACACACACACACACACACACACACAGAGCCATCAAATTTAGGTAATATTGATGAAGCCAAGAAGTGCATGCTGACAGGAAACAGATACAGATGCCTCCTGAGAGACACAGGCAGAGCATGTCAAATACAGATGCAAATGCTAGCATCAAACCATTGAACTGAGAATGGGTCCCAGTTAGAGGAATTTGAGAAACGATTGAAAGAACTGAAGGGGTTTGCAACCCTGTAAGAACAACAATGCTAACCAACCAGAGCTTCCATGTACTAGTCATAGACAGACTGACCCATGGCTCCAGTTGCATATGCAGCAGAGGATGGCCTTGTTGGGCACCAATGGAAGGAGAAGCCCTTGGTCATATTTTCAAGGTTGAACACCCAGTGTGAAGGGGTTAAGTGGTGTTGGGGTGGGAAGGAGTATCAGCAGGAGAGGAACACTTATAGAAGAAGGCAGACAGGATAAGGGCTTATAGACAGGAAAATGGGAAAGGAATAACATTTGAAATGCAAATAAAAATCCAATAATAAAATAAATAAATAAAAAATAAGACTTAACCACATATTCAGACTTATAACCATTTATGTCCTTGTCTATCTAATTGATATCATGATTTTCACAACTTTTTCCTTTTATCTTTGTGTTTCTATGTAATATAGGAAAGGAATTTGTAAAACTCGAAAGGTGCTTAGCAATATTTTGGCATATCAAATACCCAATGATATTTACAATTTAATATTTGTATTCAATTGAAGTTTGAAATAAAGTGTAAAATACAATAAAAATAAAAAGAATTGATCTTTCCTATGTAACCACAAATTGCTGCTTGCCAGTAATAAAAAAAATGGCTGAGAATATTGCCTTGCTTGCTTACACGTTGTTAATCTATAAAAAGTTGTTTAGTTATGAATGTATGTAGTTTCTTGGGAATAATTCAAGGTTTTTCTTTACCTGTTCTATGTAATCTTTAGTGAACATCCTTATTTTCCCCATAATCATTGTCTAGAAGAAAAACAGAATGCAATAATTTTACAGTACTTGAAATATTTTTGCTATGATATATAAACTATGGTAGAAAAAATAAAGTTGTTTGAAGCCAAAAAAAAAAAAAAGGTAAAGTGGACTGTCATTAAGTATATCAACATACCCAAGGCAGGCCTCATGTCTAAGAATCATTGACCCAGAAAAAAATCAATATTATTATCAATATTATTTTTGTAGACTTTTTATTTCATTTGAAACTGGTTTTGCATTTTTTGTTAGTGTTTTTGTTTACTTGTGTTTATTTTTAATTATGTGTTTTTGGGGGCATTTTGGGGTTTCTTTGTGATTTTTTGTTATGTTATAGGGTATATTTTTGTGAATGATAGAAAGCACAGAACTCGGTGCGTAGGAAAAGGGCATGTGAAGATTTGGGTGAGATAAAATATATGATAGAATGTATTAAAATTTTGATAAATATAATACAAGAAAAAAGAATAAATAAAATATCAGCTAATGTTTGTGATTTGAGCAACTTGAATAATTAAGTTTTCATTTACCAAGGTATAAAAAGCAAGGAAATAAAATTTAAAAGAGCAGAAAAAAGAGAATATAATATTTTAGAATAAAAAAGAATGTTAATGAATGAATTTACAAGTAATTGAAGGTAGGCAATGGGATCATCCTCCCTGCCTTTGTTGTGAAAAAACTAAAGCTATGTTGAGGTTATTTTCAATAAGAAGTGATAGTATGTCTTGGGCTTGTGCTCATAATTTTTACTTCAAATTGCTCAGTTTGTACATTTTGATAAAACTTTTATAAATATTCAAGTCATTCTAAAAAACACATAGAATTGTTTACATTGTTATATTATGAAATTTACCCATGATGGGAAATAACCCAAGTACAGGCTAAGCCATGCTTGGAGTTTTTATTCATATGGCTTTTTGTTTGGAGATATTTTCAGGCCATAAGATCAAAGCTTCTTGATTGGGAATGTAAATAGCCAGCATTACATGATTACTCTATGTGGTTTATTTTTATGAGATTGGTGTGATTACAAAATAAAGATGGCGTTTAAAGATTTTTTAGAAAGGATTTTGGAAGTAGTGAGAGATTAGATAAAAGAATGTTCCATATGGAGGATGTGGTCAGATACTTAAACTTGTGTGACTTCCAAAACATGGGAAATGTTTATATATATGTTAAAAATATATATCATTTTCCCATGATATAATGAGATAATGAGTTTATCTCATTATCCCATCTCCTTAATACAATTGTAAGCTGTTTAAGAATAGCTTTAAATACTTCTCTCAAAGTATGAACAGTAAAATTTGTTTAGGGAGGTCACTTCTCAAATGTCAAATACTCTATATATGATAGCCAGAGGAAGAGATTGGTCAAGAACCTGGACTTGAGATATGAACTTATACAAAGAATTGAGCCTACATTGAGTAAAGTTAATAGCTATAATAAATTTAAAAAAATCCATTCCTCAGGGGAAATATCAGAACCTTGAAGAATTGTGTAATCAGTTTAATTACTTTATTTTTCCCTTTAAAGGTGACTTGACCATAGCCTCATTCCTGTTCCATAACTGGCTTTACTGAGATGGAAAAAGGAAGCTTCATGTCTTTTCAACTGAAGGTAGTTTTGCAATGTAGAACAAGAAGTCTTAAATTAAGGACCCCTTTTCTCAAAAACCAATAAATAAGAACTACATTGTTTTAATTTTAAAATATAACTTTCAGGACTTAGGAACTATGTTCAATGTAACAAAAGATGCAGCTAGTTACTTAAGGAATGCATTTTTTATTGGAAATATTTTTTTTATCTCCTACAATAGCTCCTGACCAGAGTTTTCTTACCTAGCACTTCTCCAAGCCTCCTCCAACTCTGATGAATCACCAGGTCCATTGGGCCAAACAATGTCTGGTTTCACTGGAGGCCCATACAAAACTTCTTCTCTACACTGCCTGGATAGCCAGGAACCAGAGGCTGCATATCCCAAAGACCTAGGATAGACTCAAATACTACAAACCCAAAACAAAACAAAACAAAAACCAATGAAATGATTCCTATTGATGTTCTGCTATATTCACAGATTGATGCCTTATCCAGTCATCACCAGAGAGGCTTCCTCAGGCAGCAGACAGAAGGAGGTGCAGAGAACAACAGTCTGCTATTAAGAAAAGGGAAATTATAAATTCCACATGTACATTTGGGTCCTCCTCTTCGAAGCTGGAACCTCAGATATAGGGAGGAAAAATTTAGGAGTCAATGGGAATGGAGGCTAAAACCCACAAGGAGAACATTGAATCAATTAATCAGGGTTATTTAGGCTCACAGAGACTAAAGCCAGAAGCACAAGGCCTTCATGGGTCTACTCCAGGTCCTCTGTGTATGTTATAGCTGTTATATTGGTGTTTTTGTGGGACACTTACCGGTGGCAGCAGGTGACTCTTCTTGCCTTTCTTGGGGGTTCTTTTTCTCCTATTGGGTTGCCTTGTCCAGTCTCAATATAAGGGCTTTTGCCTTGTCTAACTGTGACATGTTCTGTACTGTTTGTTGTTACTTGGAAGCCTGATATTTTCTGAATTTAATTAATTTGTGAGACAGGGTAACAGTGTGTAGCTCAGGTTGGTCTGGAACTCAACATGTTGACCAGGCTGGACTTGTTATCTGCCTCTGCTTCCTAATTGTAGAGGTTTAGGTCATAAATCTCCATATTTGGTTGTAGACAGTTTTTAGCTGTGCCTTGTTGTTGTAATCCATATACTGTGGGAAGAAGGGGGCTTTCACACACATGCTTCAGGCAACAAAAACAACAAAAAGAACAAAGAAAAAATGTTGACTTGTCATGAAACATATGTACTTAGGAAATACTAATAAATTCACACCTTCCCTCCACTAGGGTGAAGGTTCGTTTTCTTGTGCTCTTTTGTTCTCTCCCTAGCTTCAGACAACGCCTACTTACTCTGGGCTCCCATGATATTTTTGCATGACTGGAAGGAGACAACTTCCCAGAATCTCCTATTTTTCCTACGAGTGAATCAACCCTATAAAATTGGGGCTTCAATAATTAGTGTTAAAGCATTTACCTTCTGCCAGCTTCTCCATGTTCCTATTTTCAAGTATAATCACATTGAGATTGTGGCTTCAAAGTGCGACATGGAAGGAAAGAATGAAGTTCAGATTTCAGAACCATATTAACTAACTCCCTGCCCCACCCCTTCCCCCTGATAAAAGGTACATGCAGAGCAGTGCATTGGAACTACAGAAAGAGCAAAGACATAACCATATGTGCAGAGTTGCCTGTTAGAAATATTGGGCCTTCTAAGTAAGATTCAAACATCCTTATTTAAGTATTCCTTCCTGATAAACTTATTACTCTCTGTGGGTTGTATCAGGGGTACTCTGTACTTTATGGCTATTATGGACTTATCATTGAGTACATACCATGCATGTCCTTTTGGGTTACTTCAGGATATTTTCTAGTTCCATTCATTTGCCTGCAAAGTTTGGGTGGACCAGAAGGGGGCCCTGTCTGAGATGTAAATAAATAAATAAATAAATAAATAAATAAATAAATAAATAAATAAATAACTTTATTTTTGGTTTTGAGCCTAGCCTTTAATGGCTGAACCATCACTGCAGCCAGTGAAAATAACTTTAAAAAATAAATGTTAGGTGTTTAGCATTAGGATATTAAGATAACAGGTATGAAATGGAGTAGATATTGAAAGGAGAATAAATGGTCACCAATGGATGGAAATAGTCACATTAACCAAAATTAAATATGTTAGGGAGCCATGGTAACTGAGATATTCAACAGGACATATTCATAAGTGTTTTATGTAGTATGGTTGGGGGGTTCCCATTCGGATTAGGTTTGTGGAGACACATACACACACACACAATACACACACACACAATACACTACACTACACATGTGTGAGTATTATGTATGTGTGTGTGTGTGTGTGTGTGTGTGTGTGTGCGTGTGTGCGCACGTGTGCGCGCTACAAATAGAGTAGCATGGGCTACTTTAGCACCATCTGAAGAGCTCTTTCCACCCTGGACATCTGTTCTTTTAATATTTTCATTGGAATCCATCAGTTGCCTTCCTATCTGTAGGAGTGTGGTATCTCTCATTATGTTATAAAATTGCACTAATGCAATGTTTTACATTTAATTACTGGTTTGCTATAGCATAATGTAATCAATATTCAATTTTGTTCTTTGAAAATTTTTTATATATAAAAAAAATCATACACTAAAAAGAAGCAGCCCCGCAGGCTTTGTTTCTCACTGAACTTTTTTCTTTTTAAAATACTAATAATGTTCTGCCTTAACTGTATAATGTATCGTGTTTTCAATTCTTCCATGCATTAAAAAGTAGAAATTTCTGTACCCCCTCTAAGAAGGACTGAAGCATCTGTACTTTGGTCGTCCTTCTTGAGCTTCATGTGTTCTGTGGATTGTAACTTGCGTAATCCAAGCTTTTGAGTGCATGCTGACAGGAGCCTGATATAGCTGTCTTCCGAGAGGCTCTGCAAAGCATGACAAATACAGAGGCAGATCCTCATAGCCAACCATAGAACTGAGAATGGGGTCCCCAATGGAGGAGTTAGAGAAAGGATTGAAGAAGCTGAAAGGATTTGCACCCTGTAAGAACAATACCATTCAAAAATACACATGGACAGACCCATGGCTCCAGCTGCACATGTAGCAGAGAATGACCTTATTTGGCACCAATGGGAGGAGAAGCCCTTGGTCCTGCCAAGGCTCAATGCCCCAGTGTAGGGGAATGTCAGGGGTAGGAGGCAGGAATGTGTGCGTGTGTGGGGGAACACCCTCATAGAAGCAGGGGGGAGGGGAATGGGATAGGCAAAAGGGGATAACATTTGAAATGCAAATAAAAAATATCCTATAAAAACAGAAGAAAGAAAAAAAAAGAAATTTCCATATCACATGCTCATTCTACTTTGATTGTTTTTATTTTTTATTAGATATATTTCTTTACTTACATTTCAAATGTTATTCTCCTTCCCGATTTCCTGTCCATGAGCCCCCATTCCCTCCTCTCCCTCTCCCCTATATGAGTATTTCCCCTATATATCTCCCTTATTGCCCCCCCATATTCTCCAGCATTGGGCATCCAACCTTGGCAGGACTTAGGGCTTCTCCTTCTCCTAATGCCCCAACAAGGCTATTCTCTGCTACATATGCAGTTGGAGCCGTGGGTCAGTCCATGAGTAAGTTTTTGGTAGTGGTTTAGTCCCTGGAAGCTCTGGTTGGTTGGCATTGTTGTTCTTATGGGGTTGCAAGCTCCTTCGACTCTTTCAATATTTTCTCTAATTCTCCCCAAGGGAGTCCTATTCTCAGTTCAGTGGTTTGCTGCTAGGATCGACCTCTGTATTGGACATGCTCTGGATGCGTGTCTCAGGAGACATCTATATCCGGTCCCTTTCAGCATGCATTTTTTAGCTTCATCCATCTTATCTCATTTTGGTGGATATATATATATATATATATATATGCCTCATGTTGGGCAGGCTCTGAATGGCCATTCCTTGAGTTGCTGTTTAAATTTTGCTTCCATATCCCTCCTATGGATATTTTTTTTTTTTTTTTTTTTTTTTTTTTTTTTATTTATTTTTTTTTTATTATTATTAACTTGAGTATTTTTATATACATTTCGAGTGTTATTCCCTTTCCCGGTTTCGGCAAACATCCCCCTCCTTCCTTATATGGGTGTTCCCCTTTTTAAGAAGGAGTGGGAGCATCCGCATTTTGGTCATCCTTCTTCTTGAGCTTCCTGTGGTCTGTGGATTGCATCTTGGGTAATTCAAGCTTTTTGGCTAATATCCACTTATTAATGACTGCATACCAAGTGTGTTTTTCTGTGATTGAGTTATCTCACTCAGGATGATATTTTCTAGTTCATTCCATTTGCCTGTGAATTTCATGATGTCATTGTTTTTGATAGCTGAGTAGCACTCCATTGTGCAGATATACCACATTTTTTGAGTCCATTCCTCTTTGAAGGCATCTGGGTTCTTTAAAACTCCTGGCTATTATGAACAAGGCTGCTGCAAACATGGTGGAGAATGTGTTTTTGTTGTTTGTTGGAACATCTTTTGGGTATATACCCAAGAGAGGTATAGCTGGGTCCTCAGGTAGTGGAATGTCCAATTTTCTGAGGAACCTCCAGACTGATTTCTAGAGTGGTTGTACCAGTTTGCAATCCCACCAGCAATGGAGGAGTGTTCATCTTTCTCCACATCCTCGCCAGGATCTGTTGTCTCCTGAGTTTTTGATGTTACCCATTCTGACTGGCGTGAGGTGGAATCTCAGGGTTATTTTGATTTGCATTTCCCTGATGACTAAGGATGTTGAACATTTC
Organism: Rattus rattus; assembly: GCF_011064425.1. NCBI lineage: Eukaryota > Metazoa > Chordata > Mammalia > Rodentia > Muridae > Rattus > Rattus rattus. The sequence goes on from NC_046156.1 coordinate 46,295,953, forward strand.
TTTAGGTGCTTTTTGGCCATTCGATAATCCTCATCTGAGAATGTTATGTTTAGCTCTGTACCCCATTTTTAAATAGGGTTATTTGGCTCTCTGGAGTCTACCTTCTTGAGTTCTTGGTATATTTTGGATATTAGCCCTCTATCAGTTGTAGGATTGGTAAAGATCCTTTCCCAATCTGTTGGTTGCTGTTTTGTTCTAAGGACAGTGTCTTTTGCCTTACAGAACTTTTACAGTTTTATGAGGTCCCATTTGTCAATTCTTGATCTTAGAGCATGAGACTTTGGGGTTTTGTTCAGGAAAATTTCCCCATTGCTGCTAACCCTACTTGCCCTAGGAGAGGTGTCATATTGCATTTCCAACAGAAAATTAAAGACTTTCCAATTCTCCCTCAATCTTGTCCAATTTTCTGAGGAACCTCCAGACTGATTTCCAGAGTGGTTGTACCAGTTTGCAATCCCACCAACAATTTCTCTATTGTTCTCCATTGTATTTTTGACCCTGGATTGTTCAGATTTGCTGGCCAAATGAGCTGTGGGCAGTCTCTTGTCTCTGCCTCCTCAGGACTGGGGATATGGATTTGTACTCTCACAAAAGTTCTACATATAGCTGCTTGGACTTCATCTCTGAACCTCAGGCTTCAATGAGAATTATTTATCAACTAAACAAGCTCTTTAGACTTTCTCTTTTCAACTTTGATATTTACTATATTTCTTGCCTAACTGCTCTTGCTGGGACTTTCAATACTGCGCTGAATAGAAATGAAAATTAAAAGTAGCTGTTCTTACTTTGTTATTGACCTTTAGAGCAAACAAATGAGTGACAGTATTTCATGGATGAACAAGGAGTTAGCATGGAGTTTGTACACAATTTAACTATTGTAGTCAATTTATTCACATTTCCTTTGTTGTTTTCATTATAAAAAAAGGTACTGAATTTTGAAATTTTGTGAATTGCTTTTTTTAACAGCAACTGAAACTATGTTTCTCAAGTTCTATTTTGTTAATGTATTACACTTATTGATTTTTGAATGTTAAATCAATCTTGTATTCTAGAGTCAAATTTCAGTAGGTCATCATGTATACTCCTTTTAAATACACTATTAAATTTAGCTTAGTACTATTTTGTGTTGAGTGTTTTGCCTAGCAGGAATATTGATCTATAGATTCTTCTTGTAGAGTTTTTTGACTTTTGGCATCAGATTAATTCTTCCTAGAATAAGCACAGAGTTCTTTCTAACTTCAGTTGTTTGGAAGGGTTTGAGGAGTAGTGATGTTAATATGACTTTTAATATTTGTAAAATGTTGCCACTAAACCCACATGATTCTGAGGTATTTGCTGTTTTTCTGATTACTGATTTGATCTTATTAGTTACCATATTCTTCTAGAAGTCTTTTCCTTTCATCTAGTTTCTTCTAGAAGTGTTTTCCCTTTATCTTGTACAGAAAACTGTAGTAGTATAATTGTTCATTTTCTTCACCAGCAATTCATTTCCCATTTATGGAAATGGTATCAGTACCCAGCCTAAGTATCTGATCATAATCGATTCCAATTGATTCCAATCAATTCCATAATCTTTTCACTCTGTCCATCTAACTAAAGTTTGGCTGATTTCACTGAATCATTCAAATATACTATTTATTGATTATCTGTATTTTCTTTCTTGTATCAACTCGAATTTCTGTAATTTCTTTCTGATAATTTTATTTGGCCATAGAGAATACCTGAACAATTCATAAAGAAAAGTTGTTGAAATTGACTCATGGGTCAGTAGCTGAAAATATAAGACCTTCTACTGCTTCAACTCAGAGCAGAAAGAAGGCAGATGGAAATGGACATGTGGGAAGAAAACTAATTATGAAAGATTTTGTGTCATGGAATGCTAGTCATGACCAATAACTAACGCAACTTGATGAGAATGAGGAATATGATGTGCAATTAACAGTGACCCATTCATGAGAGCACCACCTGTAACCCAAACATATCACTGAAGACCTTATGTCTCAGTGTCGCCAGAATCAGAAATGACCTTCCCACTTTCTCTCTGAAAATGTATAGAAATTTCTCACTGAGAAACAGTTTTGTTGCCTATGTATAATATTTCAAATGGTTATCTATATAATCCTTAAGGAAAAAAAACACATGTCAAAGGGCATTATTTCATTTAGTGATGTTTGAAGAAACAATTAGGAATATGAAGGTGGGTCAAAGTTGGAAACTACCTATAGATTTTGTGGGGGGAAAATAGGACTGAATGAATGAATGGATAAAAATCTTCTAATATGTCAATAAACCACACCTTTGGTATCAGTGTTTCTCCCAGACTTAAGTCTGTAGGATAAATGTAGCTTAAAAGTATTTAGGTTCTACTAAATGGTAAAAGGAATAGTTAAAACCAGGTAAATATTTATTTATTTATTTACATCTTAAATATTGCCCCTCTCCCCTGTCCCCCTTGCAAAATCCCTCCCTCCATCAACCTCCTCTTTGCCTCTGAGGAGAAAACCCCTCCCCCACTGGATCCCTCTACCCTCTACCTTGGTGCATCAAGTTTCTGCTGGATTAACACATCCTCTGACACTTAGGCCAGACAAAGTAGCCTTCTACTACATATGTGTCAAGGGCCTCAGACCAGCTCATGTATGCTCTTGGTTGGTAGCTCGATCTCTGGGAGCTTTCAGGGGTTCAGGTCAGTCAATATTGTTGGTCTTCCTGTGGGGTTGCCATCATTACAGTTTGAGGGCCTGTAATCACTTCTGTAACTTTTCCACAGGTGTCCCCAACCACCTTCCAATTTTTGTTTCTGGATATCTGCATCTCTCTCAGTTAGATTCTGGGTAGAGCCTCTCAGAGGGTAGCTATGAAGTAATTAGATGACTATCTTACATATTATTAACAATGTATTTTATATTCTCATGACTTCCGAGTTTTGTATGGCTTGCTAAAATATTACATATTGTGAAGCTATTTCTCATAATTTGTAATTTATCTGGATCATAAGCTTCAGAAAATGGGAGAATTAAATAGTTAATGAGTGATGATATCTGGAACCCTTTGCTATTATGAAGTTCACTGTAGTAGCTATTATCCATAGTGCTGTGTACTAGGTTTTAAGTGAAAGTTTTAATATCTGCTTTAATAGCTAGAGAAAACGAATGATGAAATTTGTGCTTAGATTTTCTAAGTAGTTTTTTTTACATGAACTTTGCTCAGAAAATTGAGGTATATAGAGATGTATAAAATCTTCACTTAAGGTTACTGTACAATAGTTTATACACTTTTGCAGGTCTTGTTCATGAGTGTTGAATGTAATATCATGTGTATGTCTTGCTCTTGAACAACAGTTTAGTTTTTCCATTAGAAAGCAGTGTCTTCTCATAGCATATATTTAAGTCAATCAAAAACTACAGAAATAATGAAGTCATGGAGCATGGAAATAGAGACATCATTTAAAACCACAGAAGAATATTGGGTTTATGAACAGTTAACTTATTTTATTAATATGGGTGAAGAGAATTAATATTCCTCATCCAGTTTCACAATTGAAGCAAATTCACCATTATACTAAAGGAGTATATCCCAGGAGATTCTTTCTGAACTGAAATAATTTGACAAATCTGTGGTTAATTATCTTCATCTCTGAGTACACCAGCAACAAGGAAAAAAACAAGAAATGGCCCATGAACCATGTAAGCCTTTCACTCTACAAGTGGCCCACTAGGATCACTATTTAGCATGCTTAAAGCCAACATAAGGCACTTGGAGTCTCCTTTGCATTCCGTCCTTGCTTTCTGGGTTAATGGAGGGCTTACATGTTTAGAGCTGTCAAATGAGCATCTTTCTACCAGCCTCACATCAATTTCAGAAGAGGGTAAAAGAACAAAGAATGTAATCTTTTTCCATGTAATTTAAGAGTACTCAATTATTTGGGCACTCTGAGATCGTTATTTTATCATTTTGAAGAGCATGCAGTTAATTGAAGGATAAAGTGATCTGAGTTAGCCAAACCGCACAATTGTTTTAATTGCTTCCCCATGGTGAATCACACTAAGCTTTCAAGTTTCTCAAAGAGCTTGTTTTGTTAAAATCTGTTCCTGTCTCCCATTTTAAATCTTGTTGATATAGTTATTTGCTAGTTTCCTCATTACAAACATATATTACTTCTGATTTACCATTGCAGCTGCTTTGCTGACCATGTTTTCATTGAATGTTTCATAATTCCTTTATTGTAGTGTCTGATCCACACATACATCAGGACTTTCTTTTTCTTATGCAATATTGTATATATTGCTACTATGTGACTAATACTCTGATTCTTATAAGTTTAATATTCTTGACAACAGTACTGTGAATACTTTTTGAGAAAATTAAAGGGTTTTTTTTTGATGTTTTAACAGTACCTAATACATTAAGACATTAAAATAGTGATAATAATTGGAAAACATTTATGAGTATTTAACAACAAAGAGTATATTGCAAATAAACTAATTTTAATATAAGCAAAATGATCTACCCAGATGTCACTTTTACATATTTTCTTGTAGTTATCAACAACACATTTATGAGGGATATTCCTAAGGGACTGTCTTGTTCTGTTTCTCTTATTTTGTGGTACTAGGGATAAAACCCAGTGTCTCTGCCACAGAGCTACAGCCCAGCTCATTTTAGTCTTTTGATTAGATGTAGGATCTCATTAAAGTAGACACATTGGCCTTGAACTCACAGTCTTCCTGTCTAAACCTCTCAAATACTCGGGCTTATAAGACTGTACCACTCCATCTACCTTAGTTCTCTCCTTTCTATATAAACACGAACATCACAATTCTGAACACCCTGTTGCTTCCCTAATGTAACCATATTTCAGCCTTGCTCTTCCCCTCAGATATTTTCTGAGTTCTTCATCACTGAGAGCAACTACACTGTCTGCTATAATACTTGTGCTATAAGACTGTGTACCCGCTTATCCTATATTACAGTATTCTCACATCAGTGGCCCTTATAATTCTTTATTAAATTAAGTATGATTCATCATAATATGTTAAATAAGGTCTTTGTAAGTTGCTTAGCCAACATGTTTTGACTAATCTGAACATGATGGGACAAATGTACAAAGAAATTCGGTAACTCGTGGTTTTGTAAAAGGTTGTATTTTTGTCTCGTGATCAGTGTAAATTTTAATTTCATTCAGATATTATTAGTTGATCAATGGCTTGAAATATGTGTGTCAGTAATGTCTTAGTTACCACGTAGAGCAGTGTTCTATGATGTGTTAGAAATGGCAACTTCCTGTAGGTGCCACTATTTCTCTGTGTTTGACCGGTGGGTATGCAGGTAGGTAGAACAGAGTGAGTAAAAAATAAAGTTACTGTAGGGTGTTGAGTATTGCATATCACACATAACCTTACAAGCCATATTATATTTATATGCCTGTTGTAATGAGTGACCTTAAACTGGATTTCTTCCAAGAAGAGATTATTTCCCCATATATCTCTAGGCAAGAACTTTTATGTTGTATGCAGCAGCATAACTCCTAACAAGGATGTATTATAGAGTGCTTCTTTGCCTCTCTTTCCCTCTGGTATCCACTTGCAGTCTTTAGTATCTCTTAGTTTGTGGATGTATATTTATTAGTACTCCTGTCATTGCATGCGGCTCACATAGCCTATCTTTGCATCCAAACATTTCTTTTCTCTTAAAGATTCTAGACATTGAAACAGACTCATTTTAATCCACAGTTACATTTGTTTAACATGATTGTATCTGCAGATTTCTTATATCCAAATAAGGCTATATTTTGATGTCTGTACACATTTAGAAACACTATACTCTTGAGCATATGAATTACGGAGATGAATCTGGGTTTTGGTATGATAAATTAAAGCACTGGTCTTATTTAAAATTTATGTTTTGGTTTGTATATGCCATAAGGCATATTTATCTATCTACTGGAATACTACAGTAATTACAAAAATGGTTGCCCAAAGCCTTGCATTTTATAAGTCTTCCCAGAGATAGTGTAAGCAAATCAAGGCACTTGAAGTGATGCGGCCAAGAGTGAGGTAAATAGGTCTTTGAGGTTGCTGTTCTTGGAAGGATAAATGTACTTTTCATGGAAGACTGTCTAGGTGTTGTGAGAGTGAGTGTTATGAAAGAGGCAGTCTGATCCTAGGATCACTTTTTCTTTCTGTCTATGTAGGTCACAGATGTCCTCTGCTGTCAGACTCTCACCATAGGCCCAAGTAATGGGATCACATGATCATGAAGCTTCACTTTAAAATTCTATGGTGGGTGAATATCATAAAATATACTATGTATATGTATGAAGGTGACAAGATGAAAGACAATGTTATGTCTAATTAATATATGCTAATAAAACATTAATATGTATATCATTTACATGGCAAATTAGAAAATTTTGCTTCAGATATATTCAAATGAACCTTATGGATACATTCTTAATTATAATTTGGTAAAGAAACGTCTTTTGATAATAAGCCTTTTTGTTTGTTTTGTTGAGACAAGGTATCTCTGTGTAATAGTCCTGACTTGTCTAGAACTTACTATGTAGACTAGGCTGGCCTTGAACTCACAGAGATCTGCCCACCTCTGCCTCTTAAGTGCTAGGTTTAAAGGCATGTAGCTCCATCCCTAACTGATAATAAGTCTTTTTATAACAGAATTTAAAATATAAAAATAACCATAATTTAAAAAATTTCATAGTGCCAGTTAAACTAAGGTGGTGATTTTTTCAAACTCTTTGACCACAGCTCAAAGCAAAGAGTGTATTTTATACTTTTTCAATCTTTAAACCTTAAAATACCAATCCAAATAAATAAATAAATAAATAAATAAATAAATAAATAAATAAATAAATAAATATGGTCCTGCCCACCAGTCCCCACACACTCTCGGCTAAACCACCCAACCAGTTAAAGATGTGTCTAGTGGTGAAGAGCAGAGAGAGCCTTATTTGTTGTGACCATAATGGGAAGATGAAATACAGGATGCCAGTGACCCCCTCAAGTTTGTCTTCAGTATACTGACATGTGGTTTAGGCTTACAAAGAAGACAAACTAACCTTACCATGTTCTTAATACATTCTTACTAAATTTCACATAATTTATTCCGGGATGCATCTTGATTTTTTCCCTTCCTATTTCAATCATCTCTTTTTGATCTTCTCTATTTTATTCCTTTTCTTTCACTCCCCATTTTCTGCTTGTGTCTTTTTTTCTCTCAACAACATCAATAAAAACAAATATATGTAAAACTAGCAGTTTCTATGTGTTGGTGAATGAACTGAATTTGAGGCCTAGTACTGGTTCACTCTTTGGTCTTTGTTCATATATTCTGCCTAGAAAGTTTGAATACTATGAGGAGGACACTGATTCTAGTTAACAGGGTATGGTACCAATCAGCAGAACAACAAATTAAATACTGGCAGGAGCAGAGATGATGATGGACTCACTTTGCTCAAGATTGTGCTTTGATCAAGTTTGCTTCATTATGCATATTTCCTATCCTCTTCGTAAGCCTGAACCACATGTCAGTATAATACAGACTTGAGGGGGGTCGCTGGAAACCTTTATTTCAAATTCCCAATATGGTTGCACCAAATAAGGCTCTCTCTGCTTTTCACCATTAACCACCTCTTTAACTGGTGTATTGAGTTGGGTGGTTAAGCCTATAGAGACTGGTGGGCAGGACTAAAGTTATTTATTTGTTTACATTTTGTATTGATGGCGACATGAATATGAGAATGCCAAGTAGAGACAACCTCATAGATTTAGTTTTCTCTTTTCACCATGGGCATTCTGGCTATTGAATTTGGGTTATCATTAGGAAAGCCTTCTTTTGCTAACATGTTCCTTTCACATGCTAATTTGGTGATGTTTTGTGTGAGGCCTCTGAACTTTACTGTGCTTTATCATACAGTCTCACACCTATTCTTGTTGCCTTTGTTTTGAATCCTTCTTCCTAGAGATTGCAGGGCTCAGTGACGCTCCCAGAATTTGTTCTTTCCAGTGCCACTTCAACTTCAACTATTTGAGTGATCCTTTAACAACTGTAGAAGGCATTAAAATGTCAAAAATCTTCAAATTCTTTTGGCTGCTTTTACACTGTGGGTCTAGACACTTAGGCTAGATCCCTGCACAAGGCCACTCCTCCCCGCAGTGTTCTCTGGGGCAATGTTAAGAAGCAATCGGTGCTTTTAACAAGGCTCTGTGTTTGTGTTATCCAGTTCTTCACTATACTTTGCTTTCTATGCTCTAGTGCCTCCTATGATTTCAACCTTTCCACCACCCTTAAACATTTATAAAAAGTCATATTTTCTTTTATTCTTGTAGTGGAAAGACCCTTGAGGTGGATTTTGTTCAGGGAAGTGCTTTGAAGATCCCACTCCCAAGAGGTTCCTCTGACCTTCATCTGCCAACCTCTCATGCCAGAATTCTCTCTGTCTCTCTCTCTGTCTCTCTCTCTTTCTCTCTCTGTCTCTGTCTCTCTCTCTTTCATCCTTATTTTTAATGAAATACTTCTCTAGCTTTTAAAAGAAAGCCTTGTTCTCTTTAAGGCCCCACCATGTTTTGACCTCCATATATTATTTGGCACCTTTCCAGTGTTCTTTCCACCCAAGGTCTAATAATGACCTTGAGTTACCTTATTCTAATAAAGTGAACCTTGTGGATGGAATTATGCATAGTTCCTTTACAGGCCACCTCTTTTCTCTCTGTCTCTCTCTCTCTCTGTCTCTCTCTCTCTCTCTCTCTCTCTCTCTGTCTCTCTCTCTCTGTCTCTCTCTCTCTCTCTTTCGTTCTTTCTTTCTTCCTTTCTTTCTTTTTCTTTTTTGTTAACTTGGTTGGTATTTAAAGTTGCTTCTATTACATTTATTTATGTATATTGTTTTGATTACTCTGTGTGTGTGTGTGTGTGTGTGTGTGTGTGTGCGCACACGCGTGTTTGTGTGTGGCGTGTGTCATGAGCGTGCCATGGCAAGTATGTAGGCCAGAAGACAACCTAAAAAGTCCGTTCATACCTTTAACTACTTGAGTTCTGGGGGACTAATTTTAGGATATCAGACTTTCTGGCAAGAACCCATTTTACCTGTTGAGTCATCTTCTGGTCTTCAATTTGCTCCTGTTCTTTTAAAATCTTGTTTGCCAAGTACCTTCTATCCCAACTTACTTGCTGTCTTGTAATATAAATTTTTGTGCCTTCTCCCCCTCTTCTCTTAATTTCTATCTTCCTGAGAGCATAACTTGAAAATTTGCAACTAATAGATAACAAATTAATACAGAAATATTTGCTGGCTGACAAATTTGTGCTTCAAAACTGAAATGAAGCAGCTTTCTATGAAGACGGTTCAGAAGAAAAGATTTGTGTTAAAAAAACTTGAATGCAGTAATGAGTGATTTTATGGGGTGCATGTAATAAATAACATTTGTTAGCACATGTCTATAATGTTAGTAATTATGAAAAAGGGTGGGGGACGATGTTTTGGTATGTGTATTTTTGATATCAGTCCTTTTACCCTAAAACTCATTTTTAGGGGAAAATAATGGTTCTGATCACAGCTGAGGTACAAGAAAGGTACTCAAGCAGCTTTTCATTCTGAGACCTGAGTGAACAAGTCTTTGTGTCTGTAGAATTAAAGTCTGTAAGCTCCTGCATCATGCTGATTTGGCATTTCTAAATCCCTCAGTCATGAGGGCTTAACTTGGTGAGTGCACTAGAAGGGATGAATGTAGAAGTGGAAATGCCTTTAAATAAAATGATTTTATTTTGGTGTGTGTATGTGTGTGTGTGTGTGTGTGTGTGTGTGTGTGTGTGTGTGTGTGTGTGTAGAGGGGGGGGAAGGCGGTCCTCATTTGACACCCTTTTACCTATGAGGAAAGAACACCAATCTAGAATGCCTCCAAGCTCTAAACTCGTTTATTAACCCAAATTCTTTAGAACTGGCTTTTTCATTTAAAATTATCCATGAGAAATGGCATAAGTATGCTTGTATGAAACAATGATTTCCTTCAGAGTGGCATTGTTATTGAGCATACATATACACTGTGGCTACCTAGCACACAATTGATTATGTAGTAATAATGTAAATTGATATGCCGTAATCCAATGTACAAGAAGTAGACATTTGGAATATGTCTGCTTCAGGTTGCCCCACTGAGGAAGAAATCGTAAATTGCTGCCCTAAAACCTCTTAGTGAAGAGCAGCATGCATCAAACCCCATGATTACACAACAGCATCCACACTTGTCAGAAAATGATCCCAAGAAGTTAGATGACTTTTCTGCTGTTTGCAATCTTGATATAGAGATTAAAATAATTGACAAAAGACTTACACACACACACACACACACACACACACACACACACACGTGTTTGTATATTACTTCCAAACAAATGTATAGTAGAATTTTATGAATATAAAACATAGCCATCGGGGTTGGGGATTTAGCTCAGAGGTAGAGCGCTTGCCTAGGAAGCGCAAGGCCCTGGGTTCGATCCCCAGCTCCGAAAAAAAGAACCAAAAATAAATAAATAAATAAATAAATAAATAAATAAATAAATAAATAAAACATAGCCATCAAATACTGCACTATTTTCTTTAAAGCTGAGTGATTTTAAAGTGATCTCTTACATTCTCAATAGGGCCATGGAAGTAATTTTTTAGAATGCTTTTTATAGTAGTTTAGAGGTTAAGATAGGTAGAGTGCCATCAGAATTGATTTGACAGCTTATTTGAACATGAACAAGGAAGTAGCATATGCAATTGATTTTTTTAATTTATTATAGATTTCCCTAAATTATTGCTTTTACTTTTAATTCGGCTTTACCACAACACAAATTCCCATGGGGACTGTATTAATACTCAGTAAAATTTCAGAGTTCTAAACACTTAATGCATACAGGGTTTCAGCTTACAGTCTCCTTTGATCTTCTGGTTCTAATCCTCAGATAAAAGTATCTTCAGCGGTTGTTTAGTTTTATGGTAGTTTTTTCACATACAAATATATTAAGGCTATAAACTAATGATCTGGTGGTTTCCTTTACCTGTGACTTTTACATGAAAGCCATCTGCTAAATTAAGCATAGGATTCTGCGTTAGTCTGACTCATGTTCACACTGTTACCTGTCCGAAGGATCTACAGTGTACATTTAATAAATGCACACTTGAACAAGTGGTCACACTCTGAAACTTGAAAAATGACTCAATTCAAGACAGCAAATGAACTTATGGATTCATACACGGCTAGAGGGCAACAGGTACTTGAATGAAAGCCTTTTCCATTATTTAATCAGATTGCTATCTGTTCTAAATTTCTAAAATTCATAAAATCCTGACCCCGAGAAGCAGGATCAGCAATAAAATGGAAAATGTATATCCAAGTTAAGATTATAGATCGAATGTAGAGATGCTTTGAATTTTCCTCTTGTGATTGCAGAAAAGCTGAAGTAATGATATTAGAAATTTAAACATCAATAGACAAAACTAGAAATAACAGCAAAATGAAATGCAATATAGAAAATATAGCAAAAAATAGTGGAAACTTGATTTTCAAAGAAGTCCAATGTAAGCATGACACTGTGACAATACACGAAGGCACAACCATATTGATTTATACTGCTTACAAATCAGGAATCTCAGAGAGTAAGTCAGCAAAGGCTGTGGACCTGACAGTGAGGTAGACATGAGGTGCAGCAATCAGATGAAGAGTATCCAAGAAGTCACATCCTTTTGTTTCCCCATTTTGTAAACTCTTAAGAGATCTGAAGCTTCGGTGACTGGTGAATGTTCAACATGTCCAGATCAAAGGATTTAGGATAGGATAAAAGTATGGGTCATCATTCTAAAAACAGGTAAACTGGGAATGGGGAAAACTGTGACTTTTTTGTCTCAACAGTGTTCCTTACTACAGGCTGGCAGACCATGGATCCTTTGGTAAGAGTTTTAAGGATTAGAGGAATCGCTTCATTCTCAAAGAAACTATAAAAAGATAGAAGGTAATGAAGAAAAGCAGCATGTGCCTTTGTGCTTTATATGATTTTCATTTATGCATGCTGTGCTGGCATATTGCAAATCATGCCTCCTTTTCTTTGATTTGTCCACTTATTCCATGCTTTATGGAAGCTCAAAATTAATAAACTATATTTATATAAACTTAACTTCATGAATAAATTATTTTTCTCTTTGCTATCAGCCAATATTTATAAAAGACAGAATTTCATGTAGGAGATTGGATCTCATTCTCTCTCTCTCTCTCTCTCTCTCTCTCTCTCTCTCTCTCTCACACACACACACACACACACACACACACACACACACACACACACACATAACACTGCCTTGGTAGGGATATCAAACCTGCAAACAATTGTGGTTCTTAGCGATATTAAATTCCAAGATTTATTTTTACATTTCAGAACATGTTATTTAAACCAGGGTTACAATGTAACACATCCAAAATCAGATGGACCTCTGAGAGTCTTGTAGAAGGGTTGGAAGAAGGATTAATGGACCCAGAGGGGATAGGAACTCCAAAAGAAAATCAACAATATCATCTAACCTGGAACTTTGGGGACTCCCAGAGACAGAATCATGAACCAGGGAGAAAGAATAGGCTGTGCCTAGCACCCCACCCCCACATATACATAAAAGATGTGCAGCTTGGTCTCTATGTGTGTTTCCCAACAACTGAGTGAGCCTGTTCCTGACTCTGTTGTCTGCCTGTGGATCCTATCTCCTAACTGATCTGCTTTATCTGGCCTTATTGGGAGAGGATATGCCTAGTACTTCAGTGACTTCATGTGTCAGGTTAGGTTGATTTGGGGTGGGTGTGCTTTCCCTCTCAGAGAAGAAAAGGAGGGGAAGATGCAGAGAGGGTGTGGTATTGGAGAGGGGGCTACAGGATGTTCAGGGTACAAATAACTTAAATCAAGAAAAAAATAATATGTAGATATATTTCTATGTTAAAAGAAAGGAAAAGAAAACCTTCCCTGTGAAACCTCAAAACAAAAGTGGCATCTTGTTTGGGTCATGGAAATTTGACTTTCCTTAGCAAAACTTTCCACTAGGCCAAGAGCATAGTAGGTGCTTTACTGTGAAGTTAACTATAGGGAATGAGAGGAGAGTGTCCAGAATATTGGTTTGCATTCTTCCTTTCCTCTCGCTCTCCCTCCTTCCCTTTTTTTTTTTCTTTCTTCCTTTCCCTCCCTTCTTCACTTCTTCTTCCTCTTTTTTTTTTCTTTTTCTTTCCTCCCTTTTTTCTTCCCTTCCTTCCTCCCCTCCCCTCCTCCCTCCTCCTCTCCTCCCTCTCTCCTCTGTCCCTCTCTCTCTCTCCTTCCCCCCTCTGTCCCCTCCTTCCTTCCTTTCTTTTTTCTTGCCTAAAACATGGAAGAAATACAAGAGAAAGAAGTCTGGTCAGTCTCTGCTTGGCCTCTGGCTCTACAGCATGCTTAGAGCATATCCACCAGGGCTTAAGTTATAGATTGGTTGCATATCTTTTTATGCAATGCTAACTTTATGAATTCAAACCAGAATTGAGCTCTGTAAATTACATCTTGAATCCTCTCAGTTAACATTTATTGATATCTATGCAATATTAGAAGATTGTTTTTTGATTAAAGTGTAATACTGAGGTTGTACACTGTCCTTTTGCTGTGTGTGTGTCTGTTGGCATCTTTTTGTTTCTGAGAGGAGGGAGATTTTGTATTTGTTTTCGAGTAAACAGTGTAATGTTTAGGGATTTTAAACGCATCCATCCCACTTTCAATTAAGACTCACATTAAATACTTTGGTAGCAAATATAGAAGGTGGTCGAATTCCTTTCGGAAGGGTATTTTCTGTAAAGCAAATAAGAGGCAGGTGTATGGAACAGCGTCAAACATAAGTGCTTGTACAGGAGGAATTAGAATATAAGTAGGTCCCTGGTCCTATTTCTCTAAGACAGATAGGAACATACCTGTAAGAAAATCTGATCTTATCTGTGAAGAAATAAGTGGAAAGGAGGAAAGAAAGAAAGAAAGAAAGAAAGAAAGAAAGAAAGAAAGAAAGAAAGAAAGAAAATTTGTAAATCCATGTGAAGATTGATTTCTTTGATTTCCAATAATTTTTCTAATGAAAGATTTATTACTTTTACCCTTTTTTCTTTTGGAATGAACAGTTCTCTGTTTATAAAATCATCATAAAATACAGCCTTATTTTGGCAGAATAAAATAAAAGAATTTGGAATCACCAGATTCAGTAACTCTCTAGCACTGAGATTTCTAGTGTACATGGTATGGAATTACTATGCAAAAAGTTATTCTGATTTAGTAGCCATTGGCTTTAAAGTGCTTTTATTTTATAATTTGTCATGTAAACCCAGAGAACAACCTATTTCTTTGGTTTGTATTTTTGAAAGAAACTCGCGGTCCCATAGAGGGCTAGTTTCTATTGGAAGAGAGACGCTCTTTGTTCCTAATCATCCTTTGGATATGATTCCTGAAGAGCATCATTGTTTGCTGACATGCACTTAGAATTTTAATTGTCATTAGAAATAGAATAGAAGCTTAATAAGCAGTTAACTACAAAATAACCAATTTTTAAATGCTGAGTAGTCCACCTAACTGATCTTCTACTAGGAAATATATACACTATTATGGTCAGATCTGTATAATTTTCCCTTTTGTTATGAACAGAATACAGGAAGCACAATTCAACAACCCAATATTTTTTACATCAATTTGAATGTGAACAATTTCTTAATGTCCTTTTAAATTCCCATTTACCAAAATAATTCCCTAGGAAACATTCTCCTTTCTATTTGTTCTGAGAAAAATTAATTTCTAGTAATCATATACACATATTTCTGAAAACAGTATTTAAACAGATTTTTTGAGAACTCTGAGTGCAGAGCAAATAGTGATGAAGTTATCAAGGTTTTCAGAACGAGGGCCCCTGATTAGCTCTCTATGCCCTATACTTCTTACTGTTACATACATAAATGCATATCTGTGTCACAATTATTTGTATGCTAATTCCATGTAAATTTTTATATATATGAAGTTACTAAAAAAACAGTAACAATTTTGTACTGATTTTACTGACAGAAAGAAAGGGTGACATCATCTTGAACTCTGATGAATTTTAGACTTTTACTGTGTTAGCAGAATCTTTAAAAAATAGAGAAAAATAGAAAAATCTCAACAGCTCAGTACCTGAAACTTATATGTTGTGCCTTAGCAGTTGGTTGGGCACCATCCTAATTTCTTCTATGTTTCCTTCAGGCAGGAGAATCTGTTAGAAATATGGTTAAGAACATTAAAGAAAAACAAAACACATCTACAAGAGTACCATGAGTTAGGCACAAGAGACTAAGTTATTTTAGTGAGTATAATCTTAATTTCAGCATATATATCTTCAGCTGTCATGTCATAATTGTTCTGTGTTTTAACATTCTTTACTTCTCTGTCTTTGGTTCGGTCAGAGAAGAAGAATGAGGTCTGGATATAAGGTTTAAAAAAACTATTTAAATTACCTGATTTAAAATGATTCCTCAAAGTCAGTTATCTCTGGCATGAATTCCCTCAATGCTCAGTATAATTAATATTGGGACACTGAATTTATGCCTTGATTATCACCTCCCTTGAAACATAAACTTTTGAAAATAACATTGATAATCAAACCATCTGTTTCAAGTCTGTCTCACCAATATCCAACAGTGTCTAAGACTAAAAAGAATCATAATTGTGTCTTAAATAAATATCATTTGTAGGTGATGATCCAATGACTGTGGTACTATTGGTGCTCCTCTGGTTTGCAACCATAAGTGAGAATACTTTAAAATCACAATTAAGACTCTTTAAGAATTCTAAGTACTGAAAGATGTATACACACTGTAGATTGACTGCTAATTATGAAAAGAAATTTTCTTAATCTTGCCTTTTAACAATGGCATTTTAAAATGTGGCCTGAAGGTGGCAACATTGAATAAAGTTCTGCACAATTTTCCAGGCAAAGCTTTTGCTGATGATTTTAATTAAACTCTTACATTTTAAACTTCTTCTCCACACTTTTATTTACTATAGTGCACAACAGAGAATTTTACTGATTTTTTTATACTGTAACCTTGAATATACATGTTGAAAGAAAACATTTACAACTATGAAGAATGAGAGTTAACCTAGGTAATGTTCAATATAGCTTTGCTCAAAATTTCAAAGTATAAAATCAGTTTTAAATGCAACATATGTTTCTTGCCAAGAAAATTTGCATCAATAGATATGTTTAAGCATAAGCCAGAACCTGTTTTTTGATATACAAAATTATTTCCTCTGATACATTTATTCGAAAGGAATATAAATTAGTGATATATATGTATATATATATATATATATATTCATCCAGCAACAACTACCATATAATACCATCACAATATCAAACAGAACATTTGCAATCCGTATAATGTACAAGTTTACTAACAATGCAAGTCTCTGATTATTACATTTGGAGGTGTATTGTCATATTATCTTTTTTTTCATTTCTTTTGAGTAGAATCTTCATAAAGCAAGTTCTACTATTTTATACTCTCCTGAATCTTCAAAGCCTCACTGTGAAGTGGAAAGGTAGCAAGTGATGTGTCACAGAGGTTAATTGACTTCTTATGAGACCTGTCAATGCATAGCTAAAAATAGATTTTTGAATTTCATATCTCTAGACAATGACAACTGCCCACGGTTATAATTCTGTTAATATGTTTATAGGCACCAGATATACTAGTCACTACCTTGCTTCTGGGAAATAGAGAAATTCATGCTTTTGTGCTATTTAGGATTTTGTTGTGTATATAATGTGAGTTCTGGATAAGGTTTTGGAGCTCTGGTGCACAGTGTAAAAGAATTTAAACATAACACTTTTGTAAGCTACTAGGTATTTCCTTTCTACGGCATATTGCAATAAAGAAAAAGGATATTGTCTTAAATTCTTTAAGAAGCCTCTTTTGAATCAATTAGAATTCTTAAAAGTCGATTCTAGGATTGACAAATAAAGTAGCTGTATTACCCAATGATAATGATATGAGACAATCATCAGAACAAGGTCAAAATAATATAACTTGAGTGAGAGAGTGAAGACCTGTAAGACAGCAAAAGGAGGCTGGTGTATGGGAAGCTAATCAGGAATTGGGCAGGACCAGAAACGACATGAAACATATGGATCCTTGCAGCAGGTGCAGAGAAAATATAACCAGAGTTTCTATTCACAGGTCTTGAAGATTCTCTCTCTCTCTCTCTCTCTATATATATATATATATATATATATATATATAGATATATCCCACCCCCCATCCACGTCCTCCTTCTGCCTCCCAGACAGTCACCTGCACTAAAGGACCTATCTTGGAAGGACCAAGGGCTTCCTCTTCCACTGGTGACCGACAAGGCTATTTTCTGCTACATATGCAGTTGGAGCCCTGAGTCAGTCCATGTATAGTCTTTGGGTAGTAGTTTAGTCCCTGGAAGCTCTGGTGGGTTGGCAGTTTTGTTCTTATGGGGTTGCAAGCCCCTTCAGCTCTTTCAATCCTTCCTCTAATTTCCCCAAAGGGGGTCCTGTTCTCTGTTCAGTGGTTTGTTGCTAGCATTCACCTCTGTATTTGACATGCTTTAGTTGTGTCTCTCAGTAGAGATTCAGCATGTACTTTTTAGTTTCAACAACCTTATCTAGCTTTGCCACATGTGGGGCAGACTCTGAATGGACGTTCCTTCAGTCTCTGCCTCCTTATTCCCTCCTATGGATATTTTTGTTCCCTCTTTTATGAAGGAATAGAAACATCCACATTTTGGTCATCCTTCTTCTTGAGCTTCCTGTAGCTGGTGGTTGTATCTTGGGTATTTTGAGCTTTTGGGATAATATGCACTTATCAATGAGTGCATACCATGTGGGTTTTTCTGTGATTGGGTTACCACACTCAGGATGATATTTCATAGTTCTTTCCTTTGTCTATGAATTTCATGAAATCATTGTTTTGATTACTGATTAGTACTCCATTGTATAGATGTACCACATTTTTTAAATTCCATTCCTCTGTTGAAGGGCATCTGGGTTATTTCCAGCTTCTGGCTACTATAAATAAGGCTGCTATAAACAGAGTGGAGCATGTGTCTTTGTTGTATGTTGGAGCAACTTTTCGGTATATGACCAAGAGAGGTATAGCTGGGTCCTCAGGTAGTGGAATGTCCAATTTTCTGAGGAACCTTCAGACTGATTTCCAGAATTGTTGTACTAATTTGCAGTCCCAACAACAATGGAGGAGTGTTCCTCTTTCTCCACATCCTCGACAGCATCTTCTGTCACCTGAGCTTTTTATCTTAGCCATTCTGACTGGTGTGAGGTGGAATCTCAGGGTTGTTTTGATTTGTATTTCCCTCATGATTAAGGATGTTGAACATTTTTTAGGTGCTTCTCAGCTATTCGATATTTCTCAGCTGACAATTTTTTGTTTATCTCTGAACCCCATTTTTGATAGGGTTCTTTGGCTCTCTAATGTCTAACTTCTTGAGTTCTATGTATATTTTGGATATTAGCCTTCTATCAGATGTAGAATTGGTAAAGATGACCAACATCTGGCAAGAACTCACTTTTAACAAAATTGATTTCAGATTCCCAGAATTAAAATGTTTGGTTCATACTGTCCCTCTAAAATTAGGAAGGTGGGAGAAAACAATTTCTTAGCCATGTAACTTTTCCCCAAGCCACATGAAACAACTGTGAGGGTTTCGGGATCAGTCTAGAATGCATAATGGTTTGGTGCGCATATTCCAGGTATTCACGTCCCTAGACCAAAGGGCCCACTGGCCAACAGTGCCCTTAAACTACAATAGTAGGCTTAAATGCCATCCAGCCTGGACTCTAGGACATTACTTAACACTACTGCAAAATCACAGCTCTGAGCTAATGACAGATGTCAGATTAATTGTGAAAGTGAAATATAGCATCTGAATTAAAAACAACCTAATGCAGGAAATAGAAGCAAGCAAATCTCTAAATTCCGGACCAACTTGGTCAGCTCAATGGATTCATGGTAGGACTCTGTGCTGATGGATACAACTGCTTACAGATAATAATCTGAGATTCAAAATGACATTAGTTTTTGTTAAAAGTATCATATAGAATTTTGCTTAATAAAAATTTGGAGGGTACATAGCAATTAAAAATACACATTAATCTTTAATTTATATACAAATTAAATTAAATGAGAATATTTAGAAGGTATGTTCATAATTTTTATCTTATAATTTCAAATTGAAGAATAATGTTTTTCTGTTGCCAAAACACGTTTTGTCCTAGGAAATGTATATTCTATTAGTTAATGTAGGTTCCCAGATTTGGGGTTGGGGAAGAATTGTCTTACTTTTATCTAAAAGAGAAACCAGAGCTTTGCTCATGAGAAGCTAACTTGGGGTAGTTTCATGCTATTCTGAACAGTCAGCTTGTCTTATTGGAAAGTGGGACTCTCACAGAAGAACAAATAGCAGCTCAGAAGAACTAACTTGAAATGAAAGGGAATTTGAATAAAGTTAAACATAAAGAAGGATATTAATTTAATTTAATTTGTATAAAGAGAAAAGGGATATAGGCATATTTATTCACAGAGACATTAACCTCCAAAGAAGGTAGAAAGAAATGGATATTGATATAAATGATTTAAAGGATACATAGATACATAAATAAATCCAGGCCTTTGATCTGAAAACTAGGGAGACAAAGGAAGAAACAGATAGGTTTCTTGTGAATTTGAGTCCAGCCTAACCTATACAACACATCTAGGTCAGCCAAGTCTACAAAGAAATACCCTGTCTCAATAAATAGTGATAACCATTTAAGATTGTTTTAATTTATCAAAATGAAGGTGATTATAAGTTTTAAGGTATGAGTTTTACAAATTCTGTATGAGAAAAGTCAAAATAGAGGAAACTTAATAAAAAGGTGAAATCAACTTATATATTTGATGACTTCAAGTTGCTGAACTACAAGCTATTTTGGGAAAGAAACTGTATTTGTGTTAACAGATAAGAAGAAAAATTTTGAATTCCTTCCAAAGTAGTAAGGATCAGATTTCATAGAAGAAGACTACACTGAAGATTTTAGCTACAGACAGGAAGAAAGAAGCGAGCAAGATCAAACAGGACTGGAAACATGATTTGCTGATCCAGGGGAACAGCCCTAAAAAACATCTCTAGCCATAAATTCATCTATATGTAGCCAGTGGATCTTCTTGGCTTCAGAGTCCTTATGGTTCATCACTTTATCCTTTCAATCAGCATGAATGAAGATGTTTTATTACAATTTGCTTATATGATCAAATTTACTCCTAAAGAAAGTTGTCTTTCACCTGCTCAAGCAAAGAACAAAACTTCATCTTTTACTGATCAATGCACAGTGAACATCCCATACATTTTGCTAATATAGAAACATGTCACCTTTATAAGCTTTATGCTTGAAGAAAAAGCAACCAAAGGGAAAGCCCTGACAGGATTCACTTTTGGAGATGCTGAGATGCTGAGACCTGCTGTTGAGCTCCCTAATCAATTCTGCTTCAAACTGATGCTGTTCCCAGAAACTTGCTTCTAGAACAACTTCAGAAAGGACTGTTGATCTCTGCTGACCTTGGTTCATCCAGCTTTTGAGACTGTTCCAGTCAGGACTTATAAAATTAAGCCCTGAACATGCTTAGCACATAAAGACTAGGTAACAAATAACATTAGCTGGCTTTGCTTTGACTTAGCCACTTTTCTTATTTTCCTTTGGACCCCCAAACAGGTATTCTTTCCCCAACTCAGGAGAAAGCAATTATAAGGAGACTAATATCCCAGCCATTTAAGTTAGAGTGGATTTCTTGGTTATTTTTATAAATTGTACATAAACTATCATTTTAAGGCATGATTTACAAATAATTATGGTCTTAGACAGGAAGCTTAGACTTAGGGATTTCTGTCTTTTCTTTCCTCATCCTTATCCTTTCTTCTAAGATAAAGGGAAGGGGACTGAAAAGAAAGAGGGGGACATAGTTATATAATTATAAGAAATTAGACAGCTAGGCAGAGATGAATGAATCTACTCTTAAAAAGCATTTTATAGTCATACTCTTACATTGGTAGAAATCTTTAAATAAGATACAGAATTGATGTTATACTTTGTTATATTGATTTGGAATTTTATATCTTGATACAAAATTTAAGATTAATTTTGATACCACATAACATATGTATGTCTCAATTCTTATACAGTTATTATGCATATGCAACTCTTTTAAGAATACAAGGTTTAGATACAATCCTCTTAATGGCTACTATGGCAAACTGTTTAAAATAATTAAGAAATGAGAATGAATAGTTAGTCAAGTTCATAGTCATATTAGATATTAGTTTACTTAATTATAGAAACATGTTTTCAAGGTTATTCAGATAGTAAATAGCTAAAATTAAACAATTTAACAATTTTATATGCTAAATATAGCTAGATGGTCTACAAAAACATCAGAGTAACATAGAATATAGCAGTTAAAATAATTTCATTGTTAAAAGATCTTTTGAGTATGAGGCAGATATGCTCCGACAGTACCCCCATTTCATTTTAAAGAAGATGATAAACATGAATTACCTCCATGTTGCATTGCCTCAATTATGCCAAGATAGTTACAGGGCAAGAAATGCCCTAACTTCATCTGCAGGAGAAATGCTGTCCAAAAATGAAAAATGGACAGTATATAGTCAACTGTTAATATGTGCCTAGATGCTTCCAGTCTCTGCTTCCGCTCAGATCTGACCCAGTCCAATACCTCTCTATCCCCAAATCATGTGTGGGAGGGAGGTGGACTCTCAGAAGTGTTGTTACTCCTGAGAACTCAGGGGAGACCACTACTTCTAGTAACATTACGGGTCCGAGAGGAACATACCTAGAGAGCCCTCTGGAAATAGGAACCTAGCGTGTGCCCAGAGCTGAAAGCCAGTCACTAGGTGTGCTGACACACCTGAGAGCAGAGGTAAGACCAATTCATCTGCTCCTACCAACCCACCTGGAGTCCTCAGGACACACAAATGCAGGAGGAGTCTGGGAGAGGATCCTTCTGGTTTTTGCATGGACCCAAAGCCGACCTGGTCCCACAGCACTCTGTACCCAGATCCTGCTGGGAGAAAACAGGCCTACAGGAATGTTCACAGACAGGCTTAGAGGAGGATAAAGACACTGTTAGAGATAGCAAGACTAGCTAATACCAGAGAAAACCTGATGGCAAGAGGCAAGTACAGGAATGTAAACAATAGTAACCAAGACTGCATGGCATCACCAGAGCCTAGTTCTTCAACCAAAGCAAATATTGGATATCCAAACACACTGGAAAAGCAAAATTTGGATTTAAAATAACATCTCATGATGATGATAGAACACTTTAAGAAGAACATAAATAACTCCATTAAAGGCCAACACAGGTAAACAAGTAGAAGCCCTTAAAGAGGAACTTAAAGAATTACAGGGAAACACAACCAAACACGTGAAGGAATTGAACAAAACCATCCAGGATTTAAAAATGGAAATAGAAACAATAAAGAAAGCACAAGGGGAGACAACCCTGAAGATAGAAAATGTAGGAAAGAGATCAGGAGTCATAGATGTAAATATTACCAACAGAATACAAGAGATAGAAGAGAGAATCTCAGGAGCAGAAGATATCATATAAGACATTTACAAAACTGTCAAAGAAAATGTAAAACACAAAATGCTCCTAACCCAAAACATCCAGGAAATCCAGGACACAGTGAGAGGATCAAACCTAAGAATAATAGGTATAGAAGAGAGCAAAGATTCCCAACTTAAAGGAGGAGTAAACATCTTCAACACAATTATAGAAGAAAACTTCCCTAACATAAAGAGATGCCCATAAACATACAAGAAGCCTACAGAATTTGAAACAGATTGGACCAGAAACCAATTCCTAACTTCACATTACAATCAAAACACCAAATGCACAAAACCAAGAAAGAATATTAAAAGCAGTAAGGGATAAAGGTCAAGTGACATATAAAGGCAGACCTATGAGAATTACACCAGGCTTCTCACCAGAGACTATGAAATTCAAAAGATCTTGGACACATGTCATGTTTACCCTAAGAGAACACAAATGCCAGCCCAGGCTACTATATGCAGCAACACTCACAATTACCAAAGACCGAGAAACTAAAACCTTCCATGAGAAATTCAAATTCACACAATATCTTTCCACAAATCAAGCCCAGCAAAGGTTATGAACCAAATGGTTTTAACAGATATTTATAGGACATTCCATCGTAAAGCAACAAAATACACCTTCTTCTCAGTACTCATAGTACCATTTCCTAAATTGACCACATAATCAGTAACAAAACAGACCTCAACAGATACAAGAATTTTGAAATAATCCCATATATCCTATCAGATAACCTCAGACTAAGGCAAGGCTAGTCTTCAACAACAAAAAATACAGAAAGCCCTCAACGTGAAAGCTGAACAACACTAAACCCAATGATAACTTTGTCAAGGAAGAAATTAAGAAATAGATTAAAAACTTTTTAGAATTAAATGAAAGCACAGAATACCCAAACTTTGGAACACAATGAAAGCATTGCTAAGAGGAAAACTCAGTGTTGAATGACTACAAAAAGAAACTGCAGAGAGCTTACATTAACAGGTTGACAGCACACCTTAAAACTCTAGAACAAAAAGAAGTAAATGCTTGCAAGAGGAATGGACAGCAAGAAATAATCAAATGCAGGACTGAACTCAACCAAGTAGAAACAAAAAGAAGTATGCAAAGAATCAGGAGGTGGTTTTTTGAGAAAATCAACACAATAGTTAAACCCTTAGTCAGACAAACTGGAGGACACACACAGAGTATACAAATTAACACTATCAAAAATGAAAAGGGAGACATAACAACAGAATTTGAGGAAATTTAAAAAAATCACCAGATCCTACTACAAAAGCCTATATTCAACAAATCTAGAAAATCTAAACTAAATGGGAAACTTTCTAGACAGGTGCCAGGTACCAAAGATAAATTAGAATCAGGTAAACCATCTAAACATTCCCATAATTCCTAAAGAAATACAAGGAATTATTAAAAATCTCCCAACCAAAAAGAGCCCAGGACCAGATGGGATTGGTGGAGAATTCTAGCAGACCTTCATAGAACATCTAACACCAAATACTGTCTAAACTATTCCACAAAATATCAACAGAAGGAACGCTAACCAATTTCTTCTATGAAGCCACAATTATACTTTTACTTAAACCACACAAAGACCCAGCAAAGAAAGAGAAATTCAGACAAATTTCCCTCATGAGTAAATGCATGAATTGATGCAAAATACTCAATAAAATTCTTAAAAACCAAAAGCAAGAACATATCAAATCAATCTTCTTCATAATCAACTAGGGTTCATCCTAGGGATGCAGGAATGGTTCAGTATATGGAAATCCAGTAATGTAATCCACTATATAAACTTACTGAAAGGAAAAAAGAAAACATGTGATCATATCATTAGATGCTGAGGAAGAATTTGACAAAATTCAGCACTGCTTCATGATAAAAATCTTGGAAAGATCAGGAAATCAAGGCCCATACTTAAGCATAGTAAAAGCAATATACAGCAAACCAGTATCCAGCATCAAACTAAATGGAGAGAAACTTGAAGCAATCCCACTAAAATCAGGGACTAGACAAGGCTGCCTATGCTTTCTGTACTTACTCAAAGTCCTAGCCTGAGCAATCTGACAACAAAAGGAAGTCAAAGGGATACAAATTGGAAAGGAAGACGTCAAAATATCACTATTTGCAGATGATATGATAGTATACTAAAGTGACACCAAAAATTCCACCAGAGAACTACTAAGCCTCATAAGTAACTTCGGCAAAGTGGCTGGGTATAAAATTAACTCAAACAAATCAGGAGCCTTCCTCTACTCAAAGAATAAACAGAGTGAGAAAGAAATTGAAGAAATGACACCCTTAAAAATAACATACAATAACTCAGTGTGACTCTAACCAACCAAGTTAAAGTTCTGTAAGACAAGAACATCAAGTTTCTCAAGAAAGAGATTGAAGAAAATTTCAGAAGATGGAAAAACCTCCCATGCTCATGGATTGACAGGATTAATATAGTAAAAATGGCCATTTTGCCAAAAGTAATCTACAGATTCAATGCAATTCCCATCAAAATTCCAACTCAATTCTTCTTAGAGTTAGAAAGAGCAATTTGCAAATTCATTCCAGATAACCAAAAAACCCAGGATAGAACACACTATCCTCAATAATAAAGGGACTTCTGAGGGAACCACCATCCCTGACTTCAAGCTGTATTACAGAGCAATAGTGATAAAAAACTGTATGGTATTGGTACATAGACAGGCTGGTAGATCAGTGGAATAGAATTGAAGAACCAAAAATGAACCTACACACCTAGGGTCACTTGATCTTTGACAAAGGAACTAAAACTATCCACTGGAAAAGAGATAGCATTTCAACAAATGGCATTGGTTCAACTGGAGCTCAGCATGTAGAAGAATGCAAATTGATCCATTCTTATTGCCATGTACAAAGGTCAAGCACAAATTGATCAAGGACCTCCACATAAAACCAAGTGCACTCAATCTAATAGAAGAAAATGTGTGGAAGATCCACGAACATATGGGCACTGGGGAAAATTTCCTGAACAAAACTCCAATGGCTTACGCTCTAAGAACAAGAATCTACAAATGGGATCTCATTGAATTGCAAAGCTTCTGTAAGTCCAAGGAGAGTGTCATAAGGACAAATCAGCAACCAACAGATTGGGAAAATATCTTTACCCACCCTACATCCAATAGAGGACTACTATATAATATATACAAATAACACAAGAAGTTAGACTCCAGAGAGTCAAATATCTCTATTAAATTGGGGTACAGAGCTGAGTAAAGGATTCTCAGCTGAGGAATATTGAATGGCTGAGAAGTACCTAAAGAAGTGTTCGACATCCTTAGTCATGAGGGAAATGCAAATCAAAACAACCCCGAGATTCCACCTCATTCCTGTTAGAATGGCTAAGATCAAAAGCTCAGGTGATAACAGATCCTGGTGAGGATGTCAAGAAAGAGGAACATTCCTCTTTTTTTTTTTTTTTTTTGTTGGGATTGCATTCTGGTACAACCACTCTGAAAATCAGTCTGTACTGTATGTTCCTCAGAATATAGGACACAGTTCCACCTGAGGACCCAGCAAAAGCACTCCTGGACATATACCCAAATGATTCTCCAAAATATAACAACAACACCTGCTCCACTCTGTTCATAGCAGCCTTATTCAGAATATCCAGAAGCTGGAAAGATCCCAGATGCCCTTCAACACAGGAGTGGATACACAAAATGTGGTACATCCACATAATGCATTACTACTCAGCTATCAAAAACAATTGCTTCATGAAATTCATAGGCAAATGGATTGAACTAGAAAATATCATCCTGAGTGAGGTAAACCAATCACAAAAAAAATCTCACATGGTATGTACTCACTGATAAATGCATATTAGCCCAAAATCTTGAATTACCTAAAATGTAATCCACAGACCACATAAAGCTCAAGAAGAAGGACAACCAAAGTGTGGATGTTTCACTCCTTCTTAAAGGGGGAACAAAATATTCATAGGATGGAATATGAAGACAAAGTTTAGAGCAGAGACTAAAGGAATGGCCATTCAGAGGCTCCCCTACCTGGGGATCCATCCCGTATACATACAGCCACCAAATCTAGACAATATTGCTGATGCCAAGAAGTACATGTTAACAGGCACCTGATATAGATGTCTCCTGAGAGGTTTTGCCAGAGTAAGATAAGTACAGGCATATGCTAGCATCAAACCATTGAACTGAGAACAGGTTCCCTGTTGGAGAAGTTGAAGAAAGGATTAAAGGAGCTGAAGGGACTTGCAACCCCATAAGAACAATATCAACCAACCAGAGCCCCCAGGGACTAAACCACTACCAAAAGAGTACACATGGACAGACCTATGGCTCCAGCTGCATATGTAGCAGAGGATGACCTTGTTAGGCACCAATGGGAGGAGAAGCCCTTGGTCCTGCCAAGCCTGGACCCACCAGGGTAGTAGAATGTCAGGGCAGGGAGGCAGGAAATGGTATGTGATTGGGGAGGGCGAACACTTTCATAGAAGAAGGGGGAGGGAGGATATAATAGGGTGTTTATGGATGGGAAATCAGGAAAGGGAATAACATTTGAAGTGTAAATATTAAAATATCTAATGAAAAAAGAGTTCTGCCAAGACCAGGGAATTTTGTCCTTCATAATTCCTGCTTCTCTTATGGTCTGTGTGGTCTTCTGGGCCACTAGGCTATAGGAAGATGCTCCAATGTTATAAAGAATAGTAGTGACTACCCAGGCAGTCAACTATTTCTATCTTTTCTCTAATTTTTACAAGCTCTTTTCCTGTGCTTCCTGCAAACACAAATAATATAAATATATTCCCTTTTAGGTCCTCAAAACAGTTGAGGACAAGATAGTTACAGTCTCATAATTAAATTAAGTTGGTTAGCATTTAGGAAAATGCTTTCAGTCTCAGAATATATTTTTAAGTTAATATTGTAAACAAGGATAGAAATGAAGATAAAAATTATATTACAGAACTTGAAACTCATGAGATAAGATAGATGGTAGAATACTTTATCCATGTTGCCAAATATAAACAGATTGTACACTATAAATATATATCAAACCTTATAACTTTCATAATTTTATAATTTGTATTCAATTTAAATCTAGGAGATGAAAAAATCTTAATTTGACAAAAAGGGAAAATGTAGTCGGTTGGTCTGATACTGCTTGTATGGTAATGCTAAATACTAGCACCTAAGGCCTGATCACTCCAAGAGACAAGAGTTTGCCTTTAGACCAAAGTGATGCTATATGATTTTGCCCAAGTTATTTCTGATTGCTGAATAAACATTCCTACATCCTATAGCTGGATATAACTGAGATAGATGGAATTTGTTGTTCTCAGTCTTAAGGCAGGAGGAGAACCATGTAAAAAGGAGAGAAAGGTAGAAAGAGGAGATGTCATGGAGTAAGAATCTTAAAATAATGCACCAGTGGAAGGTGAAGCCCTTGGTCCTGCCAAGGCTGGACCCTCAGTGAATGGGATTCTTAGGGGGAGGGCAGTACTGTGGGGAGGATGGGGAGGGGAACACCCATATAGAAGGGAGGGAGAGGGGCTAGAGGGATGTTGACCTGGAAACCGGGAAAGGGAATAACATTTAAAATGTAAATAAGAGAGCTGGATAATTGTAATTAAGAACAGCCCAACAAAACACGACCAATCAGTAGTAGACTTATTGGCAGGGAAATATACATAATAGCATAGAATATATTGGCACAGGTCTACTGCTGATTAAGGCTTATTAAAAATATAAAGGTTGTGTGTGTCTTTTATCTAGCTACTGAATAATCAATGGTGTGTTAGAAGCTCTACAT
This sequence comes from Rattus rattus, assembly GCF_011064425.1. Lineage (NCBI taxonomy): Eukaryota > Metazoa > Chordata > Mammalia > Rodentia > Muridae > Rattus > Rattus rattus. Next base: position 46,324,485 of record NC_046156.1, read on the forward strand.
TGAGATTAAATATAGCCGTAACCTGTAAGATGTCATAATGGTAAAGGCAGGTACAAGATAGAATGAGGCCTGTTACTGGATGAGAAGGAAAGATGGGCGGGAGAAAAGTTTTAGAGAGAGGAGACTGGGGTGAGGCTGAAGAAGCAGCGAAGAGAACATGGAGGCTGATGTTAAGATTCTTCTCTGCACATTTACAGGTTGTTATGAATAATTTTATGGGATGGATGTGTGCAGGGCTTTGTATGTTTAGGTGGGCAATTTTACATTATCGATTAGTCACAGGTTAATTGTGTGGATGTATTGTCCCCACATTGAGCATTTAACACAGGCTATATCAGGAACAGCTGAAGGTTCAGTTTGGCATGGTAAAAGCAGAACACTGATTTCACTAATGGCTGAAAAGAAACAGGAACAAAACAGGAAATATAAATAAACAAGCTACATGCTAATCCTGAAAACAGGCTTATAAGACAGTCTAAAGAATTCTGGAAAAGTAAAACTGGATAATCTGATGGGCTAAGGCAATCGAAAGAACACATGGAAATAGCCCACTCCCACCAAAGAAACACGAAACCAAAAGAAGAGACAGGAGATCCTGAAACATAACAAGGAAGCCTGAAGAGAGAGAAAATATCAGGAGCCCAGAAGAGCCACAAAACCTAAAGAATAGAAAACATAACAAAACAAGTAGAAGCCCATAGAGAGAGTCACAAAACCCTGAAAGAATCAGGAAAACACAATCAAACAGTTGAAGGAATAAAATGTAAAGCAATCAAGAAAAGCTACCAAAAGAAGAGACAAGGAGCTGTAGATACCAAACAGAATACAAGAGATGAAGAGAATCAGGAAAAGATCCAGAAACTATTGACTCAATGAGAAGATCAAAACACACAGGAATCCAGGACCCAATGAGAGAAGATCAAACCTAAGAAACAGCTAAAGGACCAGTAAAATATCTTCAACAAAACACAGAAGAAAACTTCCCAATCCAAAAAAAAGAGATACCCATAGGCATACAAGAAGCACAGAACTCCTTGGGAAACACCCCCCACATTGGGAAAAAAGAATATTAAAGCTAAGGGAAAAGGTCAAGTAAATACAAAGGCAGACCTATCAGAATCACACCAGACAATTGAAGGCTCCTGGACTGATGTCATTAAGAGAACACAAACCAAGGTTTGTATCCTGCAAAACTTCAATCAACATAGACCAAGATATTCTTTACAAACTTTTCACAACCAGCCTACAAAGGATAATAAATGGTAAAGCTTAAAGGAGGCAAGCTATTAGGGAGAAGTAAGAAACTAATCGCCTTTGGCAACAAAACAAAGAGAAGAAAAGCACACAAACATAACCTCACATCCAAATATGAATACAACCGGAAGCAATAATCACGCATAACATTGGCCAACTCCCCAACAAAAAAGACATAATTAACAAACTGATACAACGAACCCCTGTATTCTGCTGCCTACAGGAAACACACTCAGAGACAAAGTACAGACATCACCAGAAAAAGGCTAAAACGACTTTTGGTCAGAAGAAGCAAGCTGGAGAAGCCATTCTAATATCAGATAAAACTTTTTCAAACTAAAAGTCATCAAAAAAGATAAGGAAGGACACTTATATTCATCAAAGGAAAAATCCACCAAGATGAACTCTCAATCTTAAATATATGCCCCCAAATATTTAAAAGAAACCTTAAAGCAAAACACATTGCAACACAATAATAGTATTTCAATTTCTGATTTTTAAACAAACGAGATAAGAGAACTTCAAACATTTATAGAACGTATTAAAGAAAAGGATATAATGGACAAAACGGGCCTCATTAAGGAATTCTAGCGCGCATAACCACCACGTTGGTCAGAAATTAACAAACAAAGAGAACTCATGAGCCAAAATGAAACGGATATTTATAGAACACCCAAAAGCAAAAAGGATGGGTAGAACAATGACTCATCTCAGGAAGAAAACTGAAGAAACAATTTTTTTAGAAATAAAGAAAGAAATTAATTTTTAGAATTTAATAAACGAAGATTATACCCAAACTTATGGGACACTTGAAAGCTCATTGAGTGCCTGCAGAAGGAAACAGGAAAAGAGCATGTCAGCTTGACAGCACACCTAAAAGCTAGAACAAAAAGAAGCAAACAAACCCAGGAGGAGTAGAAGGCAGGAAATAATCAAACCTCATTTCAACCAAGTAGAAACAAAAGGACCATAGAAAGAATCAACAGATCCAAAAAGTTGGTCTTTGAGAAAATAGATAAACCTCAATAGAATCAGAGGACACAGAGAGAGTTGTCCAAATTAACAAAATCAGGAAAAAAAGGAGACATATAACACAGATTCAGAGGAAATTCAAAAATCATCAGATCTTTACCTATAAAAGCCTATATTCAATAAAATCTTTAAAATCTGCAGGAAAATGGATGACAGATACCAGGCACCAAGGCAGATAAACCAGTTAAAACAACCCATGGAAATAGAAGAAGTCCAACCAAAAAAGAGCCCAGGTCCAGATGGGTTTAGTTTTATCAGACCTTCAGAAGACCCTAAATATTATCCAAACTATTCCACAAAATTGAAACAGATGGAGCACTACCGAATTCCTTCTTATGAAGCCACAATTACTATAGGTAATTTCCTTATGAATATCGATGCCCAATAAAATTGACAAACCCAATCCAAGAGCACATTCATCCACTTTTCTTTCCCAGGCATGCAGGGGATGGTCAAAACTTGAAAACCACTGATCCATTAATAAACAAACTCAAAACCACATGATCTTCATTCTGCTGAGAAAGCATTTGACAAAAATTCAAACCCCTTCAAGGATAAAAAGTCCTGGAAAATAGGAATTCAAGGCCCATACCTAAACATAGAAGCCATACAGCAAACCAGTTCTTTAAACTAAATGGAGAGAAACTTTACTAAAATCAGGGACTATCTGCATTTACTTATTCAATACAGTTCTGAAGTTCTAGCCAGAGCAATAAGACAACAAAAGGAGGTCAAGGGGATACAGATCGGAAAAGAAGAAGTCAAATATCACTATTTGCAGATGATATGATAGTATATCGGTGATCCCAAAATTCCACCAGAGAACTTCTTAAACAACTTATGGTAATAAAATCTAAATCAGTAGCCTTCTACACAAAAGAGAAAACAGGCTTTAGGAAAGACACCCTTCATAATAGATCCAAATAATATAAAGTACTCTGACTTTAACCAAGCAAGGATTCTGCCCAAGACTCTGAAGAAAGAAATTGAAGAAGATCTCCAGAAGATGGAAAGATCTCCATGCTCATGGATTGGCAGGATTAATATAGTAAATGGCTATTCTACTCAATCCATCAATTTCCCCATCAAAATATTTTTTCAAAGAGTTAGACAGAACTCTGAATAACAAAACCCAGGATAGCTAAACTATCCTCAACAATAAAAAGGACTTCTGTAGGGAATCCCCCAGATCTCTGCAGTATTACAGAGCACAGTGATAAAAACTGCATGGTATTGGTACAGAGACAGACAGATAGACCAATGGAACAGGAATTAAAGACCCAGAAATGAACCCACACACCTATGGGCTGATTTTTGGACAAAGGAGCCAAAACATCCAATGGAAAAAGATAGCATTTTCCAAATGGTGCTGGTTCAACTGAGGTCAAACATGTAGAAGAATGCAGATCGATCCATGCTTATCACCCTGTACAAAGCTTAAGTCCAAGTGGATCAAGGACCTCCACATCAAACCAGATACACTCAAACTAATAGAAGAAAAACTAGAGAAGCATTTGGAACACATGGGCACTGGAAAAAATTTCCTGAACAAAACACCCATGGCTTATGCTCTAAGATCAAGAATCGACAAATGGGATCTCATAAAACTGCAAAGCTTCTGTAAGGCAAAGGACACTGTGGTTAGGACAAAACGGCAACCAACAGATTGGGAAAAGATCTTTACCAATCCTACAACAGATAGAGACCTTATATCCAAAATATACAAAGAACTGAAGAAGTCAGCAGGGAGCCAACAACCCTATGTGAGCCAAAACAGAGAATTCACAGCTGAGGAATGCAATGGCTGAGAGAAACACCCAAAGAAATGTTCAACATCAAGTGGGAAATGCAATCAAAACAAACCCCTGAGATTTCTTGAGAATGGTTCAAAAAATCAGTGGACAGCAAATCTTGGAGAAAGGGAACACTCTCCATTGTTGATCTAGACTGTTGCAACTGTCTCTGAGGTTCCTCAGAAAATTGGACATTGAACTGCCTGAGGATCTCATTCCCCTGGCATATACCCAAAAGATGCCCCAACATATAAAAAGACACGTGCTCCAATCTTTCATCGTGAGCCTTATTTATAATAGCCAGAAGCTGAAAGAACCCAGATGCCCTTCAACAGAGGAATGGATACAGAAAATGTACATCTACACAATGGAATATTACCAGCTATCAAAAAACAATGACTTTGTGAAATTGTAGGCAAATGGTTGGAAACCAGTGGAAACTATCATCCTTGATAAGTGAGCCCAAATGCTTGAATTAATTCAATCACAGAAACTCAAACATTTTTCAAAATGTGAATGCAGATAGCCCAAATGCTTGATGATGCCCAGCAAATCTCAGACGGATAGTTATCCTAGACTTCTGAACTGAGAACAGGACCCCTGAAAAATCAGAGAAAGAACTGAAGAGCTTTGAAGGAGCAGACCATATATGTAGCAAATGCCAACCAACCAGAGTTTCCAGGGACCAAGCCAATACCCAAAGACTATACATGGACTGACCCTGACTCCCTGACCTTAGGGTTGCAATGAATATCCTAGTAAGAGCACCAGTGGAAGGGGAAGCCCTGGGTCCTGCTAAGACTGAACCCCTAGAGAACTAGACTGTTGGGGAGAGGGCAGCAATGGGGGAGGTGGAGGGAACACCCATAAGGAAGGGGAGGGGGAGGGGATGCTAAACCGGAAAGGGAATAACATTCAAATGTATATAAATCTCTAGAGTTCTAAAAAAAAAAAAAAAAAAAAAAGAAAAGTCTTTGGAATTGTATTGGTGCCTTGGCATTTTTCATGGTGGATTTTTAATAAAGTAAGACGATGTTTCTGCTGAAAAAAAAAAAAAAAAAAAAAGAAAGTGTACAGAATTTATAGCCATGCAATCTAGAATGCTTTAAATAGTATGTGGGGGTCAAAAGTTAGCACGGCCTGTGGAATGCTATGTGAGTCATGGTAACAAGTGCCAAGGGAACAGTGAAAGCAGTAACAGAGAAACAGCTAGAGCGGGCGGATCCTTGGGATTGGGAACTTGCAGGAACCAGGACAATTGTCATCATTTATAATTTTATAGCAACACTAACTCTAAACACAATCCTAAGATATCAGAATGCTTAATTTGGCCCCTTCACTTACATTATATGCTATGCATATTCCATAGCAAATCTCCAGAATTCTGTTAATGTAAGAATAAAGAGTATTTTGGTTTAAAAGTCAGCCTTGAAATAATCTTTCTAAGAAAATTATACTTCCAAAGTCAGTACTAATAAAATATTATTTGTTTTTAAACTAATTATAATTTCTATTTTCAAATGAATAATTATTTACTATATAGGTATTAATGATATAGTGTGTTTTGTGATTGTAAAAAGCTCATTAAGTTAAATTCTATAAGTTGGTCTAAAAGAGACATGGAGGAATCTAGTGAAGAAACAGGTTTATAAACCTTAGCTCGGTTATCTGCTGCCTTCTAGGTCATTAGAGAATTGTCTATCATTTAATAATAAAAAGGAATAAAGCTAGCAGTGCTTTGCATATAAGTATGAATCAACTTGTACAGTGCATGAAAAACTACCCTATTAGTGAAATATCTGTGATGACATAGGCAGGCAGACAGATATCCACAAATATGGAGTTTTTGAAAGATGAAAAAGGAATGTCCCATTAAACCCAACTATGGGTATTTCTTATATCCCCTTGCTTTAGTTTTCTTTTCTTTCACTGTGATAAAATACTCTGATCAAAAGCAATCTACTGCTTCATTCTGCTTAGAAGTTACAGTTAAACCCAGGGACATCAAATACTGGATGAAAGTCATTCTTCTATGGCAGCTTTTACTTCCATCTGCATTTATTTAATGCTGAATTTATTCCTATGCCATAAGTTATTGTTTCTTCCGGGATATCTCTTTATTCATTTATTGTAACCCAAATTCTGCCCCTCTCCTGGTTCCCACCTCACAGAGTCTCTCTCATCATTTCTCCTTATTTTCTCCTCTGAGAGGGTGGACCCCCTCCTGGGTATCACTTAGTCTGACCCATCAAATCACTGTAGGCTTAGACACATCATTTCCCACTGAGGCCAGACAAGTCAACCCTGTTGAGGAATACATTCAACAGTCAGGCAATAGCTATAGTGACAGCCCCCATTGCAATTATTCAGGGACCTACAGGGACCCTCAGCTGTACTTCTGCTACATATGTGCTGGGGGACATGGGCCAGCCTGTGTATATTCTTTGGTTAGTGGCTCAGTCTTTGAGAATTCCCAGGGATCTAGATTGATGACTGTCTTGGTCTTCATGTGGAGTTCTCATTCCCTTAGTTGCCTTCAATCTTTTCCCCAACTTGCCAATAAGAGTCCTCGAACTTCTTCCAGTGTTTGACTGAGGATATCTGCAACTTTTTCAGTCAGTTACTGGATGGAGACTCTCAGAGGATAGTTATGCTAGACTTCTGTCTGAAAGCATAACAGTATCATTAATAGTGTCAGGATTAGTGCTTGCCCATGGGATGGATACCAAATTAGGCTTGTTAGCGGATGGCTATTCCTTTAGTCTCTGTTCTATCTTTGTCCCTTGCATTTTTTTAGACAGGACAAATATTTGGCTGAAAGATTTCTGTGTGGGTTGGTGTACTTATCCCTCCGCTGGGGTCCTACCTGGCTACAGGAGATGGCCCCTACAGGTTCCATATCCCCATTTGCTAAGGTCACACCTATGTCTCCTGGGAGCCTCCCTCATCTCAGGTCTCTGTGACTTCCTGGAGATTCCCCTCAAATCCCCCCCCCATGGGCAGATTTCTGTTCATTGTCCTGGCCTTCTGGGATACTTGAATCTCACTTAGAAGGAAGAATAAAGAATTAGGTGTGGGAGTTTAGGATCACGTTTGTTTGGGCAGAGACAAGAAAGAAGGCCAGAGGGCCAGGGGAATGAATGGAAATCTCTGGCTTTTTAAATACAGCTTTAGCCTATTTGCCTAGGGTTGAAACCACCCACAGTACACTTATTCCTCCCATGTCACTCATTAGTCCAGACAATATATCACAGACAATGAAAAAAGAAACCAATAAGATTGAATGCAATTCTTTTTTTTATTAACTTTGAATATTTCTTATATACATTTACCCTTTCCTGTTTCCGGCAAACATCCCCTCCCCCCTCCTTCCTTATGGGTGTTCCTCCCCACCTCCCCCCCCGTGCCGCCCTCCCCCCAACTGTCTCTGTTCACTGGGGGTTCAGTATTAGCAGGACCCAGGGCTTCCCCTTCCACTGGTGCTCTTACTAGGATATTCATTGCTACCTATGAGGTCAGAGTCCAGGGTCAGTCCATGTATAGTCTTTGGAAGCTCTGGTTGCTTGGCATTGTTGTACATGGGGTCAGCAATCTTCCAGTTCTTTCTCGATTCCTTCAACGGGGTCCTATTCTCAGTTCAGTGGTTTGCTGACATTCTGTATTTGCTGTATTCTGGCTGTGTCTCTCAGGAGCGATCTACACTTCTGCACTTCTTTGCTTCATCCATCTTATCTAATTGGGTGGCTAATATACTTATATATATGTATGGGGCAGGCTCTGAATGGGTGTCCCTTCAGTCTCCTTGTTCCTTTTAAAGAAGGAGGAAGCATTCACCATCCGCCTTGAGTTTCATTTGTTCTAATCTAGGTAATTCCTAATAGCCACTTATCAATATGCATACCATGTATGTTTTTTCTGTGATAAGATTGAAGCAATTCTTCAGCAATGACTAGCTAACTCTAAATTTTTTCAAGTTGGGCAATGAAAATTAACCAATATATCCCTCTTTTGTTATATTGAACCTGTTTATTTTTTAATTTCTTATTTTATTGCAATGTCCATGATACAGGGTTTTATTTTATAACTTTGTACATCTTCTGAGTGTCAATCAGTATATGATGTAGAATAATACATATTGGTAAAACATTTGGCTGGTAAGTCGAGTGAATGAATCTTCGTTGATGATAGTTGGCACAGGAGTTCAATCTATTGGCTCTAGAAATTCTCTTAAACTGGATTTGAGTTGTGTTCAAATGATTTAAAGAAACGGATGAAATCAAGTACTAAAAATTATCTTTTTCTTTTAGTCCAATTTCTCACACTATTAGCTTGAAGGTGACTATGTCTATATTCAAGGAAGCAATAATCTGTAAAGTTATATTGGTTTCCTGTAGATAACTAGTTGGTCTTGTAGTATTTATTCTGTTTTCTATATTTGTGTCATGGAACACTTTTTACTCTTGGCCATCGCTAAAGTGAAAAATATTCTTAACAGAGAGACACAGTTTTATGATTAATTTTACTTAATTCTTTTCACTATAATAACAAATAGTGCAGGCACAGTGCCAAGCATATCTAAGATATGTGGGATGGAATATATATTAAACAAGGATAAGCAAAGTAGAGAAGTGGAGGTAACATTTCTATTGTGAGGAGATAAAATCTTTGTACTAGGAATATCACCAGCATGATCTAACTTGCCATTCATTCGTGCCTTCATTCATTTAAAATGTCTTCTTGGTCTACTTGGGATCAAGTATTGGAATAAACAGTGGAATACAAAGGGGAGATGACAATGGCATGCTTCTATAATTCATTGAAATTCTTTTATTCTTTGCTTCCCTTGTTTAAGTAGTCTCTTTGAACTTTCTGGTCTAAAGGGAAGAATTTAAAATTTAACAGGGCCTGACTTTTAATACAAAAGAAATGCTTTACTTCCTCAATTTCACAACTTAATGAACAGACTTATTGGCTTAGCAGGGCACACCAAATCTTAAAGTAATCACCAGCTTTGAGTTTATAACAACATTGTAAAAGATGGTTAGTTTGTTACTAACAAGAATTCCCTGAGAACCACCTGCTGGAGCAAACCAAACACCCCTCTTTTCATGACTTGTAAGCTGGTTTTTCTTCCTTTGATTGAATATTGTATAGTTTATCCATTCTTTCATCTACTAATGACACGTTGGTTTCTTTTAACATATAGCAGGTATGAATAACTGCCTATAAACATCCATTGGGTGTGCACAAATATTTTCAATTTCTTTTGGTAAATTGCTAACAAGCAAGAGCCCTGGATTGTTTGCCTAGAGTATGTTGTCATATAAGAAATTAAAAGACTAAAATGGAAGCACATTCCTACCAGATATATAAAGGAGGAACCCTGCCACTCCAATCTTTTTTTAGCATGTGATGTTGTCATCGTTCTGAATTGTGATCTTACTAGTGGAATTTAAATTGCATATCTTGATTTTTACTGATATTTTTGTGATGGTAGAAATGTGCACATTCATCTGTCTGTTTGCCATTAGAATTGGCGACTCATTTAAGGAGATTATTTTAGTGTCCAGTTTAGAACCAGGCCTTTTTTTTTCTTTTGTAGAATTTTAAGGTTTTATTTTTTGTAAATTTCTAATATCAGTCTTTCATAGCTACAGTCTGCGGATAATCTTCCTACTCACTTCAAAAGAAAGCATTACTCTTAATGAAATCCAGTTTATGAACATCTATTTTTATGTACTACTCTTTATCAAACATTGTTTCAAAAAAGTCATTGGAGGACCCAAGAACTTATAGTTTTGGAGTCTCACTAGTTTTCCTGTTTACTCATGTCTGTAATTACATGTAGTTATCTTCTGTGAAGTGTATAGACTGTATGACTCAACATTTTCATTATTCAAATAAACATACTTTTACTGTATTTACTTTTTTATTTGTTCTTCTCATATATTAAAGCTGCACACACACACACATTATTTTATCTGAGAAATCTACATATGTCTCTTTTCATGGATTAAAATAGAGTAAGAAATTTTTATTTTCTCTTTGCATTTCTCATTATTTAGTTATCATATACTTTTAAATACCATTACTTTCAGAGCATTTTAAGTTTGTAGTTCCTCCAAAGGAAAGATATTAAAAAGTATTACTTTTGCTTGTATTTTATGTTTATGGATGTTTTTTACCTATGTGTATATCTATGCAACACAATGCATGCAGTGCCCACAGAGCTAGAAAAGACATCAGATCCTCTGTAACTGGAGTTACAGGAGGTTAACTTCATGTGTGTGCTGGGATCTGAATCCTGGTCCTATGTATAAAAAACAAATGCTCTTAACAACTGAGCCATATTTCCAGTCGTAAAGGTAAGGTGTTTTGTCCTCTGCTTTTTTTGAGGATTTCATCTCATATTTTATTTTATGTATTGTTCTGTACAATAGATGAGACTTTGTGTCTAAGTTAATATTTTTATAGTTACTGAATTTACATATCTATGTTGCTTGGGAGAAGTGAGTAGTTCATGTTTCTTATGTGACCATGAAGAGCTGTTGAATTTTCAGCTCTTTGTTTAATTATTACATACATAGTTGGTGAATTTCAAGCTCTTTCCATCAGAATTGTATTTTAAAAGTTAATGTTCAATATCTGCAAAACCAAAGTACCAGTGCAGCTTAAGTGGATGTATGGAAAAACACCCACTGTGAGACTTTATAATCAGTCAGAGTTTTGTCTGTACTTCCCAGGGCACTATATGAATTTAGAAATCCTTTTGTTTATTGGACAGTTCAGAGAGGAGCTCGTAAAGGACCATAATGCAGCATGTGTCTGAGCAGTGGTCAAGATCAAGACAAAGATTTTACACACATGTTCAGAAGTAGAGAACTGTGGGGTTTTGTTTGTTTGTTTTCCTTTTTGTGGGTTTTTGGTTTTGGTTATTATAACTTCACAGCCACATGCTAACTGGCTCCCTTTAAGTCTTAATGTAAACCTATGCTCACTGCATAACTCGGATGAGTAGGGTCTCTCTAAACTTTCATGGCAATGCACATGTGAAAATCACCTCACACTCTGGGTGATCTATACAAAATATAGATCTCACACTATTTCCCATTAAGTTATAGGGTTCAATGACTTCTCAAATTTAAGTTTTTTCCTAACTTGTTGAGACAAATTCTCACAGCACTGAGCTGATCATCTCTACTTCATCTGCGTGTACTGACTAAGATAAATGTTAATCCCACTTCCACTGCTAATGCTGCCACTTTCTTCGAGGGAAAGCTGTGAATGACAGAACTCTCATGGCACCAATACTGCTTTAGAAAGAAAAATAAGGCAAAAAACTTGGCTCGTGGAACACTGAGATAGAAACAGCGAAGGATACGAATGGCAGCTTTCAAAGCATCTTCACCACTTAAAGTGATATTTGCATGTATGAATCAGCATTTTACTGAAGAATGACTTGATAACAAAAGATTTGAACAGACTATACAAGCTACCTGTGTGCTACAGAAGAACTATAATTTAGATAAAAATATTTCCTGACATAGTTGTTGTAGAAAATTATGAATCTGTGTTAGTTTGTTATGGTTTTCCCAGCAAATTAGCACAAAGGAGACTAAACAACAGATTTTTATTTTCTAGAAATTCTTCCAAATTAAAGGTCTGAGGGCAATGGTCAGTATATATATGAAGAAAATGTTTCTTTGAGGTTACCAAATGGTTTATTTTTTTCTCTCTGTTTTTACATGGACTTTCTCACTTACATATGTGTTAAAATTTTCTCTTTCTACAAAGAAACAATTAATGATTATAATTCCACCATAATGAAGTCATGTAAATGTAATTTGTTTTTTTAAAGACCTTTCCTACAAATAAAATTTCAGTAGAAGACATTTTTAGGATACACTTTTAATATAAAAAATATTTAGTGGGAGAATCTATTTGGTGTATAATATCAGATATTTTACTTTCATTGAGTATTTTAAAAATGAGATTACCAAAGAATAAAATAAGACAAAGAAAACCAAATGAGATGGTTTATATTACATAAAGAAGCTAGCTATATCTGCCTTAATACTTAAAGGCAGACTTAAAGGAACACTCAAAGGAAACAAATGCCTGACTCTCCCTATGTACACACTATAGTATGGCACAAAACTCACACATTTATAACCCTAGAAGTTACACAGACATGATCGATGTAATGAGTTAGTGTTCAACTGTACCAAGGAAGTATCTTTGAATTATTCCGCCAACAGTGAAGTAACAGTAGAGATGATAATCTTTGGTTTCATTGAGTTAAAGAACCAACCAGAGCTTCCAGGGACTAAGCCACTACCCAAAGACTATACATGAACTGACCCTGGGCTCCAACCTCATAGGTAGCAATGAACAGCCTAGTAAGAGCACCAGTGGAAGGGGAATCCCTTGGTCCTGCCAAGACTGAAACCCCAGAGAATGTGATTGTTGGGGGAAGGGCGGTAATGAGGGGAGGGTGGGGAGAGGAACACCCATAGAGAAGGGGAGGTGGAGGGGTTAGGGGGATGTTGGCCCGGAAACCGGGAAGGGGAATAACAATCGAAATGTAAATAAGAAATACTCAAGTTAATAAAGATGGAAACAAAAAAGAATATAGCATAGTTCCTTAGGTCTGCCTCAAAGTCTAGAGAATTTTATTCACAAGAATCACCTGGCACTGATTTAATACTACACACCAATATATCTGTCCTCTTATAATTTTAGGACAGCAAAATGCATGGCTCCAGCTGCATAGGTAGCACAGGATGGCCTTATCTGGTATCAATGAAAGGAGAGGCCTTGGTCCTGTAAGGCTTGATGCCCCAGTGTAGGGGAATGCCAGGGCAGTGAGGTGGGAGTGGGTAGATGAGTGGGGGAGCACCCTCATAGAAGCAGGGGGAGGTGGAATGTGATAGGGGATTTGAGGAGGGGAAACTGGGAAAGGGGATAACATTTGAAATGCTAATAAAAATGCAATTAAAAAATCAAACATTGTGTGGTTTAGTATCCAGCTCCTGCTTCTTGCCATCTCAATATCATCTTCCTTTGGTTACTTCTACTTTAGAGTTTGGTGTTATTAAATTCTTAAGAAATAAACTGACCCATTTATATGTATCTTATATAACTGCCTACCAAGTGAAAATAAAGAACAGCTATACCAATATGTGATGTTATATTCCTTAGTGTAACTTGAAAATCATTTTCCAGTAGAGTTCATGGTCTTTCATTCATGGAAAAGATTTTTCTTTCAGAGTTCATGTAAGAAACATCCTATTCATAATTCTTTTCTAGAAATTATGATCTAAGATTAACTGTAAAGTGTTAGATTTTCTAAAATATATTTGTTTTTGCTGTGTAAAATGAGTAATTCCTTTACCTTCTCTCATTTAAACCTTCAGCTGTTGTAGCTGTAGGTTGTAAATAAGTACAAATGGTACAATTGCCCTGCTATATCCTTCACTGCAACGGCTATGCCTTAGTTTGCAGATGGACTATTCCTTCTGTGGTTCGATACAACAAAGCCATATTGTGATCTACTAGGATGCAAATCTGTACAGAATTTTTAAGATGGAATTTTTGTGTCAATAATTGAAATATTTGATTGGAAACTTGGAAAGATAATAGTAGAATTTCTACCCAAGGCCTCTGACAAATTATACACTAATATAAGAAACCATATTCTCAAAAATTTACAATGTTATTAGAATTTCTGTTTCTCAAACAGAAGTTATTGCTATGTTAACCTGTACCTTTAATACTTCTTGCATGAGTATTGGTCATTAATATTTTGATCCCTTATCTTTCATAGTTGTATTATTTCTCCTTTTAAAACATTTTTTTTGTCATCAAATTGTCTTAAACTTGAGAGAGTAAGTAGAGCTACCAAATTTGAGAATATTTCTACTTCACATTAAATAATTTTAATGGAAATAAAATGATATTTTAATAGTTAACAGGATATAATACCAAGTTGATTTTCTTCAATTATTCTGATCTGGTTGTTATATTAATGTCTTATAAATAATTGTTTTCATCTTCCACATCTTTATTCGTCAAATGCCATTCTCTGGAACAGCAAATAATGGGATGAGGAGGGAATTAGTTACTTTCTCACCTTTCTGACTGAATACTGATAATGATCAATCAGGGGTAGGAAATATTTGGGTAACGTCATAGTTTCATGGCATGAGAGCCGCACAGCAGCTAGGGCTCAGACTGTAGTCACTACTGTGGACAGCACAACTTGGTGAATTTTCAGGGATCCAAAAGTTCTAGGAGAAACTGTGCTGGGGATGGGACCAGGTGATGACTTTTAACCTCCCACAGTGACCTAATTTCATAAACAATTCCTCACCATTGAAATGTTCTACAATTTCTCTGACAGTGCTATTAGCTGGACTACAAGTTCTCTGATACATGAGCCTTAAAGCCTATGGCTTGTATGTGAAATGTTATCTTTAATATTATATTTTGCTACAGCTAGAGGGAAAACTGAATGTCTATTTTGTTTTTATGTTTTCAAGGCGAGGTTTCTTTATATAGCCCCTGCAGTCCCAAACTTGCTCTGCCGACCAGACTGATCTTGAACTCATAAAGATCAACCTGACTCTGCCTTATAACTACTGGTATTAAAGGCATTTGCCAACATCTGGAACCTTTTATTTATTAGTTTCTCTTGTGCCATATTTTATAGATATGTACTAAATGGCAGTATGTCAACCTCACATAAGCTAGAGTCATCAGAGAGGAAAGGACCTCATTTGATAAAATATTTCCGAAATATTGGGCTGTAGGGAAAGCCATAGTATATTCTCTTAATTAGTGACTGATGAGTGAGGGCCAGTGCATCCTTCGTGGTGCTATCGCCAGTCTGGTGATCTTTGATTTATAAAGAAAATCAGGCCAAGAAAGCCATGACAACAAGCCAGTAGGTAGCAATTGCTCTGCTTGGAAAAATTGTCTCTGAATTCCAAGAACTGAACAGCACTGACTGTACAAACCGAATGGAACTGCACAAACTAAGCTGAATTCAACTGCGTTCAATTAAACAGCACTAAACAACATGCTGGACTGAACTCAAATGAACTGCACTCGCTGAACTGCCCTGTCTCCTGACTGTGCTACTCTTAAGTAGCCTCTTTCCTGTCTGCTGTTCGGAGAGTTGCTAGTCTCTAGTTGCACTGTTTCTGGATTAAGATTCCTCCACAGACACCCATCTTAAGTTAAGTGTCAGTTTAGCAAGTGTACGTGTTGAGCTGTGCATATGTGCATGTGGGAACTCGAAACTGATGTTATGTATCTTCCCCCATCACTTTCTACTTACTTATTTTTACATATATTGCTGCTCATTGGACTGGAAACTGGTCTACTTGGGTACACTAAGTTGTTGGCAAAGGAAGTCAGGCGATATATTTGTTTCTACCTACTGCCCAACTTTACCCACAGTTCTGGAGTTACAGATGTGTATGCCATGTCTGACTTTTTTTTTTAAAGAAAATGACATGTTAGACACAAAAGCATTATTTATTAAATGTTTATACACTGTAGCTCAAGTGCTTAAGTTTAGAAGGACTTACCCTTTCTTGTATGTTCCAGAATCTCTGTAGAATGTCTCTGAAGCACAAAATAATATTTCTGACTTACTGATGAAGAAACTAAGGACTTTCAACAACACTTGCTCATGGTTTTGCCACTAATAGGGAGTAGATCTGCTTTCAATCAATGGACACACTTTTAGCCTATGTGATATAAACCTTTGGTTCAGCAGAACTGGAGTGGGAGTGTGTTCCTTACAAAGAAAATCTTTTATATTCAGGTGGCTTACTTTTTTCCCTTCTCCAATTTCAAGCACTTTGATTTTATCTTATGACAATCTAACTCTTATCCTACAAAAATTATGCATTCTTCATGTGAAATATTTATAATTTTTAAATCAAGAAATAAATTATATAGCACATGTAAATGAAACTAGCATCTTTGTACTGTATGCTGAGGATTCATTCTAAGGCCTTCTACCTGTTATGTTATGGCTACTCCCTTGAGTTCTTCACCCAAGGTCAAACATGAAATCCCTTTAATTTTAAAAATCATTTTTCTTTTACTATATTATAGTACATATATTTTATAAATACTATTCATAAGATAGTATATATTATTCATAAATATAATATATATATATATAAATTATGCATAAATATATAATACATAAAGTGTAAATGTATAGATATATAGATAGATCAAATGAATGAGTTATATTTCTTCAAAAGTCTAATGACTGTCCATATTTCATTTTAACAGTGTTGGGATGAATATTTTATAAAAACTAAATTCTTCCTCAATTAAACATTTTTATGCTGGAAAAAGCTGTCATTTTCAATCTTATTTGAATTTGTTTTACTTTTAATCTTTCAAATGATTCATCAGGTACTATAGCCCGGAGTGGAGCTAAAGATTGTATCTTTGAGAGTTGACCATACTTTAGAAAATATCAGGGGTTTATAAGATTAAATGAATGATCAGTTGTAAGTTGTACAATGGACCTGAAGGCAAAAAAATATTTTCTGAAAAATTAACATAATGAGGGGTTGGGGATTTAGCTCAGTGGTAGAGTGCTTGCCTAGCAAGCGCAAGGCAGCGCAAGGACCTGGGTTCGGTCCCCAGCTCCGAAAAAAAAAAAAAGAAAAGGAAAAAAAAATTGACATAATGAATTTACTTCTGACATAAGATTACATAGGCTAAAATTTTTTTAAAGATACCACATGACATTCTATTATTTCAGATGTATACTCTGAAAATTAATTTATAATACTGTAAAATTGTATTGCCAAAATCAAAACATAATTAATTTTATTGGTTAATTTTAGAGTATGCTCTTTTTATTAATGGCTCCTGCATAGTAATTTTTACAGCCTCAAATTTCTAGGTTAAATTGTTCAAAATATTTTAAATTCAAATTTGAAACTTAAGTCTGTCTTCCTGTCAAGTCCTTTCCGTAACACAAATTTGAGGAATAACATGCACCCACGAGAGTATGCTCTTTTAATTAATTCTAAATCTTTTTGGAAATGCAGGGTTGCTGAAGTAAAACCAGGGCTTTGAAAATTGTATTCAAATACCACTAAGAAGCCACGTCCATGTTGGTCTTATCTTGGATGTGGGATTTCTGTGAGGCCAAGCGTAAGATTTTATATTCTACATAGCGTTCAGTATATTTATCTTCTTACTAAGACACAAATAGAACATGCTCATTTTCAGTGTTAAGAAAATGAGTAACCAAAACCCTGTCAGGAGACAGTATTCGAAGTTTAATGTAAACATTTAAAAACATAAGTTCTATCCCACTGCTCCTTTCTCCTGAATTTTCATTGTTTTCACAAAATACATTGTTATTTATTCGAAATCATTTGTATACCTCATTTTAATTTACCTATAAATGATTTGTTTCTCTCTTTCAACCATGGATCATTAACAAATATATTGTTTCAAATCCTAGATTCCCTTCCCCACGGATATGTCATTATTTTGATTTTTAGTTTGTATCCTTTTGGTATACTTTCCTTTATGTTGTTGATATTCTATGATTGAGTGGGATTTCTTGCCCACTTCTAGAACTGATCTTGAAAATCATATCTGCTGGTTGTGCTGGTCACTTTGTCAGCCTCACAGGCTGGAGTCATCTGGGAAGACGGAATTCACTTGAGGATTTGCGTCCATCAGATTATTCAGATGGCAAGTTTGTGAGGGTATTTTCTTGATTAATGATTAAAATGATTGATGCAGGAAAGCCCAGCTGACTGCTGTCAATACTGGGGAGATGTCCTTGGAGTTACAGGAAAGGCAGGTGAGGTGTGATTCCAAAATCAAGCCAATAAGCAGCAATACTTCATGGGCTCTCCTTTAAGTCCTGTCTCCAAATTCCTGGTTTCGGATCCGCCTGACTTCCCTTAATGATGGGCTGTGAGGTTTAAGATGAATTAAGTAAATCGTTTCATCCCCAAGTTGCTCCTGGTCACAGTCTTTATCACAGCACAAGAAAGCAGACAAGGACACTGGGGCCACAGAGAGGTCTTAAGAGATCTAAAGTACTAAGTGCTCTAAGAGAGAATTCGAGCTTTGATTCCACAATGCAAATCAAGTCGCTGCCGAGCACCTGCACCACCTTCTCTTTTGCTGCTGATAGTTCCTGCACACCACGTTACACACACATGCACACATGACACATACTGTGAAGAAGCTGTCAGAAGTAGTCTTTCATAAATATTTATTAATGAGTATTAGAGACTATTTTGATTACTTTGGATTATATATAACTCAATGACTGGTAGTAAGATTATAAAATATTGTGCAGTATTTGTGAAATTATTCGCTTCTTCTCTCTTTAATCATGCTCATTATTATGTACACAAGGGAGGACCCTCGGCTCCAGCTGCATATGTAGCAGAGAAAGACCTTATCTGGCATCAATGGGAGGTGAGGCTCTTAGTCCTGTGAAGGCTCGATGCCTCAGTATAGGGGAATGCCAGGGTAGCGAGGTAGAAGTGAGTGGATGGGTGGGTAAATGGGGGAGCACCCTTAGAGAAGCAGGAGAAGGTGGGATGGGATCGGGAGTTTATGGAGAGGAAACCAGGAAAGGGAATAACAATTGAAATGACAAACAATAACAAATAAAAAAGAAGTCAAGAATAATAATTATGATACATTCAGCTATGCTACTGACTGATTTATATTCACATTTATAGAAAAACACTTACGTTTAAGTTCTTAGGTAAGTGTTCCTTTTTCTTTTGTGTAAAGGGTATTTTTGTTGCCATTTATTTTTAAGGAATACTTTTCATGATTCCATTTACTCAATGTATTTTGGAATTTTTTATTACATTATAGTGTATGGGGGCATATTTATGTGTGTATGTGTATTCATGCTGTGACATGCTTGTGGAGGTTACATAAACATTTGGGATTTCCTTATTTCACTGTGCGGGTTCTGGTAATTAAACTCAGTGTTGCTGGCCTATGTGCCAAGCACTTTACCTGCCAAGCTATCTCATTCAACATAATATTTTTATTTTATGTTAATTTCCCTGTTTAGATATGCTCTGTGTTTATCCATGGCATTGCTACAATTATTCATTCGAGTGTTCTGAGAACCAAGTTAATAATTCCTTTTCTTAATCAGCTTTAATAAAAAGAAATAAATGTCCCCATTGTTTAAAAACTGGTAGCCCTTTATAAAGAGCATGAACGAGCTCTGTGACACTGTCCTAATGCAATACTTAATGTTAAACACTGCCCATGTCTAAAACATCTTTCCAAAATTACAAACTGCTTAACTGAAAACCATTGGCTTTGAAACACATACGTCCTTTTAAAACTTGGTACCTTTTTGTTATTAATTTCATTCTTTGAGATTACGATATAATTCCATATTTTTCTTTTTATTGCCCCCAAACTTTCCAATATACTCTTCCTTGCTCTCTTTCAGACTCATGGCCTGCTTTACGTTAAGTGATTTTTAACATACATATATTCTAAATTCATAAACACAACTGCTCAGTCTACGTAAAATACTAAATGTAAACACCTGTTTTTATGTTTCAGTTCCTTTTACTCCGTGTGTTGCTTTCCAAGTTGTTTTGATGGGTCAGTGATAAATACATAAACAAGTTATGATTTTAGGAAATAAAAAGACAAAAATTTGTGGAGGGCATGGAGTATATAGATCCCTAGGAGAGTTGCACAGAGATGGGTAATGAAGATAACCAAAACACTTTTTATAGATACATGAAAAATGAAAATATGGTGCCTTTCCTAGTAGTGTAGTAGGTGCATAGAAAATCCACAGCGATCAGTAATCTTTAGCACATACCCTTTAAATGAAGCACTTTACTACAACAGTTTACTTAAAATGAGGACGTAATTTCATTTTAAATAAATACTGTAAGTGAAGACTGATGAGAGATATTTGTGTTCTTCAAATATTGCTACATGGCATCATTTTACATTACCGTTAAGACATAGTTTTGATGTGTTTTACTTTTCCTTGAGACATACAATGCATATTTTATTATACGCACTCTTTATAATAATGGTTCGTTACTTTTGTGAGAAGTATATGAACTGCATACTTCATGTTTTATAAATGGATATGAATGGTAATTTTGATTTAATTCACTGTTAAAGTTATGGCTTACAGTACTGAGCTAGATAGACTTTCAAAACCGTAAGTTAGATAACAGTACCTTAATACTTAAAGTTGACCAATGGTCCCCATTACTTTTGTAATGACGTCAATTTTCTTTTCAGTGGGTACATAGCCCAGAGGACACATGTGTCTGCCCTGGTGACATTTTAACTCAGTTCCTATTCAATTTATCACATGCCTTACAGTTTCTGTGGCTTTGGCTTTCTCGATAGGAAACTTTTTTCTCTCATTAACTTTTTTTCTAGCTCAATTGTACTTTTCTTTTTTGTACTTTTCATTGTACTCTGAATCTTTCAATGTTCTAATTGTGATTATCTTGGCACTATATTTATGTTTCCTGTGTCTGCATAATACATTAGCTACTTTAATTGTGGCGTTTAAAAGTGGAATTGATTGCCAAAGCCTGTAATTCCAGGTATTAATCAAAGAAAAGGAAAAATTTATTTCCTTAATACCATACAACAAGAATAATTAATTTTGCTGCTTCCACTATGGGAGAAATGAAATAAAATTTTCTGAGATAAAATTAATTCATATTCATGTGTGTATATGCATGTACATTCATACATACATACATTCATGTGTACATGGGGGGGAGAGAGATTGTAAGAAGGCTACTTAACAAAATATCATTAGATTTTAACCCAGTTTTCTATTTTATAGTGTGATTTTAAAGTATTTTAACTAATACATATTATGGTGTTAGATATTATGAATGATCAGGACTGAAACTTGGAGAAAAAAATGCCTTGCCTTTTCCCTAGAAAATAGTCACAATTATATTGAACATATATATATATACATATATATACATATATATATACATATATATATATGTATATGCTGAAAAGATGACTCAGTGGCTAAGAATACTTGTTGCTCTTGCAATAGACTTGGGTTTGGGTTTCACCATCCACATAGTGGGTCATAGCTATCTGTACTGAGAATTATATATCTCTTCTGCATTCTGTGGGCATAGGATACCCATTTAGTCCACATATATGCAGATTAAACAAGTCATATACATAATGAATAAAGAAACCTTAAAAAGACCAATTCACTTCTACAGTTTTAGAAATAATTAAACACTGAATGCTCACAAAAATTATATTTTTAAAAGCCTGCTACTTAATATAAAGATATATTTGATTTATATTAGGAAATTTGTTTTTCTCAATAATACATGAACTCGAATGAGTGAAAAATATCATCTGTTTGTTGGAGAAATGTTATTTAGATAAAAACCCTCTGGAATGTATGAATATATTTTATGCCATACACATTGGTTTAATATTGAGAACACAGCAGCCTTGGTTCTCACAGTGAAGCCTTTGATAGGTACACACAGGAAACATAGTCAAATATGAAAATGGGTTATTGCTAAGCACTAAGAAACTGCAAATATCTTGGTGGATTCTTGATGCATATATATATATTACATTTATTAAGAAATTCTATTAAATAAATTCATTTGGTTAATATTATTAGTCAAATGGTATTTGTTGTTACTTGAACCATTAAATAATTTGCAATTGTGTTTTTTCCAAATTATCAAACACTGAATAAACCTTTTAAGAGTATCTTTTCCTTTGCCACCTCTATTGATTCTTGTTTCATTCTTAAATTATCTGAAAATAGTTCCTAAAGGAATTAAACATTTTAATATGAATTCCAGCATAAAAGATCTGGATTTATCTCCTTTTACCATTCTTAGAAGGTGGGCTCCTAGCTTCAGAGGTTTGTGGCCCTCTGGAAAAGCACGGTGCTTTTTCCATCACTGCAGCAGTGAGGCTAGCCCTGTGCACTTCCTCAGAAGAGTTGAGTGACAGTGAATATGACTCTAAGTACTGTATGTTCTCAGTTGTTTCAC
Organism: Rattus rattus; assembly: GCF_011064425.1. Taxonomy (NCBI): domain Eukaryota; kingdom Metazoa; phylum Chordata; class Mammalia; order Rodentia; family Muridae; genus Rattus; species Rattus rattus. Next base: position 46,346,650 of record NC_046156.1, read on the forward strand.
AGACTATTATGTCTCTCATTCTTTCTTCTAAGCCTAATACAGAAGCATCATCATGGTTTGAACATGACATACTGCAGGCTGTCATATTTAAACACTTTGTCTTCACCTGCTAGAAGTGTCTCACAAGGCTGTGGAACATTTATGGAGTGGAGCCTCACTGGAGGAAATGATAATGTGGAAATCTGATATTCTCACCCACTTCCTGTCCACTCTGCTTCCTGACTGTAGATACCCTGTGGCCTGACTATTTGCATTCCTGCCATTATGGTCTCCTTCCCAGAGTAGTATCATTTAAACCACTGTTCTGAATAAACCCATAACTCTATTGTTACTTACTCTCAAGTATTTGTTCACACAGAAAGAAAGATAGTGGATATTGGCTTTAAATAAAACACAAACAAAAAAGTAAATGAAAGAGAATTGATAAAACATAGGAAAGAATCATAGCTGGCGATAATTCCTGTGTAGACAAATTAGGCAGGGTTAAGGGATGTGACGTACTTTAGGTAGTTGTTATTTTATAAGTGTCTTCATCAGAGTTCTATTGCTGTGAAGAGTCACTGAGACCGCTGCAACTCTTGGAAACCATTTAATTAGGGCTCACATTCACTTCAGAGAGAGAGAGAGAGAGAGAGAGAGAGAGAGAGAGAGAGAGAGAGAGAGAGATTGCCAGAAAGACAAGGCCTAGCTTGAGGTTTTGAAACTCCAAAGCCCACCCCCAGAGACACACTTTCCTCCAAAAGTTACACAGGTTTCCAAAAAGCCACACCTCCTAATCATTCCCAAGTAGCACCATTCCCTGCATAAACATTAACATTTATGAGCCCATAGCAGTCATTCCTATACAAACCAATGCAATAAGGATTACTAACCTTACCATGTGTTCCATGTGTAGCTTCTCTCTCTCTCCCCTCTCTCTGTGTGTGTGTGTGTGTGTGTGTGTGTGTGTGTGTGTGTGTGTGTGTGTGTGTGTGTTTATGGGAAAGACTCTTTTTGCAGCAGACTAGCTTGGAACTCATTATGTATCAAAAGATACAAGGAGGGAGAGTTAAAACGATGAGCATTTGAAGTGCCATATGGTAACATAATATAGTAGACGCTTCTAAAAGGCATTACTTTCTGAAATCTGGATATTCTGTGCTATTGAATATTTACAGAGAATGTGAAATAAGAGTATGTAGATTTTCATGACTGTTTACATAACTTTTGTTTTACTCTGAATCAGAAGGATATATTAATACATTTTATATGTGAAAACAATAAGATAAGTAATGTGAAAGATCTTCTTTCTCTTTTTTAATATGTTTTTATCTGAAAATCTAATCTAATGCATACAGGAAACACTATTATTACATACTAATAAAATGTTGAAGATAAAAACATAAGATAGTGTTTTCCAAGGTTAGGGAGGTAAACAAATCAATAATACAAATTTGAATTTTGTAGGTACAAATAGAAAAGAATCCGCAGAGAATACTATGTCTCAGTGTGTGCACAGGTGTGGTTATATGGATACCAAAGGCATATGTAGCAATGTGTGCCTATTTGATAGTGTCTCATCTATAGTACTAACAGAACTATAGATAAATAACATATATTGTGATTTGATTTAGAAAGTTTTGATCCATAATTATGACTTTCCATATTCCTTTTCTCATGTTTTACGTTTGTAAGTATTCTGGTCATATTAACAATTATTGGGGTAATTAAAACTGTCAAAGACATGTCATCGAGAGTTAAAATGTTAACAACATGGACGGGGAGTAGAAATGTCTGGAACAAGAGGTGGAAGGGTGGCAGAGAGGGCAGTAAAGGACAGGATATAAGGAGGGAGAACTAAAACTATGGGCCATTTGAAGTACCATATGGTAACCTAATATACTAGAAGCTTCTTAAAATATTTACAAGTACAAGTGAAATTTAAGTGGAATAACCAGGGGAGACAAAGCGATAGATAATGTCTTTCATTAGCAAATGGAATTCCCATTTCCAGAAATGGGTTACCTCCAAATGAAGCATTGGATAAAGGAGTACCATGAAAATTCCTAAACAATCCAGGCTATTGATTGCCAAGGCTGTTGCTCTACACAAGCTGAGTGTAAGTCCATATTGCTAAAGACAACACCCACATATCTCATTGAACACAGAAAAGTAAAGCTGTGACTACATAGAAATTTCACCACAACTGACTAATTGATGTGCCTGGTACCAGATGGTACTTTATACTCAACTCAAGGGAAAAGGTGAGTACACTGTGCTACAAACCTTTTGATTCACAATGGTGAACTGCCTGCAAGGTTCACTGGTGCAATGGTGGTACTAATCTATGGGAAGAGCCAAACAATATCTCATTTGACTTAAGTCCTACCTGCACAATGGAATCCATACCCTAATGATATCTGTGTGGCCAAGATCCTGATACTAGATGGGCCAGGGACTTTGGGGAAAAAACAAATAGCACCTTTTCTAAACCTTAGGAGCTTGGCAATAAAATGTGTCTTTTGCATATATATTATGATTTCCAGTGTTGTGCTTTAATAGAATTTCTGTGTGTGCAAATGTGTGTCTCTGAGACTATATCTATGTAAATAGTTTTGGCATTTTTTCTATTTGTTTGTTTTACTATATTGATTTGTTTTTATTTTATCATTTTAATTTTTTTATTTTTTAAATAACTGCTTCTTTAATTTATGTTCTCAGTAAATCAAAAATTTCTGATACATTTTATTTGTTAAAATCAATGTGATTATATTTATTTTTTGTTGTTGTTGGATTTTTTTAAATTTACATTTCAAATGTCATTTCCTTTCCCGGCTTCCCAGACATTCCCAGCCTTGGCAGGACCAAGGACTTCTCCTTCCACTGGTGCCCAACAAGGCCATCCTCTGCTATTTATTATGTTTTTTAAATACTTGTATCCTAATGAAAGAAAGAATGAAAGGTATGGATTTGGATGGGAAGGTGGGGAGTATCTGTTTGCGAACAGTTAAAGTAATAGGAACCATAAACATAGTATAGTTTATGAAAAAATTTATTTTGACAATAAAATGTTAGTAGAGGTTAATGACGATTGTTAATAAACTATAAGCTGGGAAAGTAAAATTTAGAAGTGAGGAAAAAATTAAATTGTCTGAAAACAAAACTTAGATCAAATGACTTGAGTGAAAAATATCAGATTATATGATTGTTCAGATAACAGAAGATAAGTCAGAACAGAGACTGAAAATGTATGGAACTTTCAGTTCTAAATGGATCAGTAAGTGTTACATCAATATGGTATATGCTACCATAAACCTGGGATCAAGACTATGACTTCAGTGTAGCAGTCATCTAGAAGTTGAAATTACTAAAGTGGTATCGAGAATCAATATGTATAAAGAAGGAATGGAAATGCTAACATCAGTATGTGAGAAAAATGTATCCACAAAAGTGAAAAAATAGTGAATGTTGAAGTAATATTATAAATTCAAATATAGAGTTTGAAATGGTGCATAAACTTTTCAGAAATACCTGTAAAGAATAACAAGTACATCTAGCAAGTAGCAAGAGATTTGAACATTTTCCTCTGGATGCTCCTTCTTTTAAGTTACTATTCTATTGCTGACAAGAACTGAGACAGCTCTTATAAAAGACAACATTAAAAGAGGAGGGGACCAGGAAAGGGGATAACATTTGAAATGTATATACATAAAATATCCAATAAAATATTATGCTGCTAAAGAAATGTGGCTTCCCTATAGTTCTAGAGATTTAGTCCGTTATCATCATGGCAGGGAGCATGGTGTCATGCAGTCGGGCACTTGAACAGTAGCTGAGAGCTACATCAAGATCTGCAGAGGGAAAGAGAGAACTGGCCATAGTTTTGAAACGTCAAAGCTTATTCGCCAATGACACACTTCCTTCAAGTCCATATCTACTCTAATAAAAACCACACACATCCAAATCCTTATTTATTATTATCAATATCTTGGGGTCTTCAACAAAAAGTCTTAACTTTCACAGCTTCAAATAATGGTCGCGGATTCACAGGACACATCCTTGATACATACCTGGCATCAGCAGCTTTCTTTAGCTGTGGAGAAAGATTTCACAACTTCTCTCTTGAATTTTTGACTCTAAAATCTGCCAAGTTCTGTTGATTGCTGGTCCTTGAACATGCTCAACTCATTCAATTGCATCTGTATCAGCTTTTTGTTATTGTTAATTTGCTTCACTGCTTAAGACATTCTTTAATTCTTTTTCACAAGTTGGAAGCTTAGCAGGGTAGGGTTCCTGCTCTGGTGTCACCGTTCCCTTTTATTACATTTAGATTCAAGCTTTGTTTAAGTGTTTCTTTTTTTTCTTTGTTTTTAATCTCCTTGAGCATCGGACATAGCTTGTTTACACTTTCTGGTGCTCCTTTTCTCTTCAAACTATACATTTTATATTTCTTTCTCGCTCAGCTTGCTCCTTTTCATTATAGATCTGAATTAGAATGACCACTAACAACCACATGACAGAACCAAAACTAGGCTGACTTTAAATCTCTGCCAATCCAAAACTCTTCAATTTAGCTGCAGGCATGTTTTTTTTGAATAAGAACAAAAAGTAGCCATATCCTTCACCAAAATACAAAAAGATCTCTAAGCCACTCTTACCTGTGACTTTATAATCTACATTGCTCTCAGCGCCACTGTCTTTTATGCTCTCAATCATATATACCATTAAGTCCTGCTTAGAGAGTTCAACTGCTTTAAATCTAAACCCCACAATCTACCAATATTAGCATGGTCAGTTCTGTTATAGTAATATTCTACTACCTGATACTGACACCCTCTGCCAAGATCTTTCTAAAAGCATTGGGATAAGTCAGCCACAGACTGAAACCTGACAATCTGTGACCTCCATTCCACCTTTCCTCTGTTACCTCTTTCAGATATTCTGTCATAGCCAAACAATTTTGGCTAGTAAATTTTGAAGAGCTTACATCATGGATTACATTTACAATCCCTTAGTCTAATTTTTTTTACAGTACTTGAATATTGTAAGATTTCAGGTCATGTTGACAGATTATTAGGAAAGACAGAATATTCATTGTAATTGTAATGGATGATTCTGAACATGAATTCTGAATAGATATCTTCTTCAACTATTAGAAAACAAAGCATTGTTCACTTATACTTGCTTATAATTATTATATTAAATTCTCACATTAAAATGAATTGCAAATATATTTGATTTCATATATCACTAATAAAAATAGTTGCATTTTCTTTATCTACTAAAATAATGATACTTTTCATAGAAATGTCTGCCCTTTTAATGAAAAAGACTAGTAACATTTTACAATAATTTTACACATGCTTTGTCATGCTGAAATGAGCATTTCATAGTCAATAACATGTTTATTTTGTTTGTGGATATTTCCAAGCACATAATAAGTACTTAATCTTTGTTATTAATAAATACATGGAAAAGGTGGTTCAAGACCACTACCTTGTCAGAGAAGATATTAAAGTTTCATCAATTCTTTACATAAAGGCAGAATTTTATCATCTGTAAACACAGTGCCTGATAGAATACTTCCCAGAGTGAAATTGATGTCCTGCAGTAATGTTAAAGGCTAGTCTCAGTCTCCATCAGGCTTTCATATTCACAAATTAAGTATTTTGAATGCCTTACTTGATTTATTGTACTTCTTGCAGAACAGGAAAAGTAATCCTAAGTACATTTTGTAAAATAATCAATTTTATTTAAATTTAAATCAATCCGGTATTCTGTGAAATAATGTCCCATATTATAATTAAGTGAAAGAAAATATAAGTGTAGGAAAAATTATTCTTTGACTTTTGGCATATTAATACAAAAGGTATATAGGAGAAAGACTCAAAGTTGTAGAAGGAAGATATAATTCCTGATTATACAATTGGAAAACACACAGCAAGCATGGGTATAGATATTTTATCTAAGATAAAACTATGATAAATGACTCTAGGCAAGATTAATTTCAATAAAAGTATTCTAATTATTTCTTTGTATTTGTTGAAATATAATAGCATTATAGAAATAACATCATTTCAAAAGAGTGAAGTTAGTCTAATAAAATCTAATTCCTTAAGAAAGTTTAAAAAGAGCAAAATAGGGGATTTAAAATTTTGTTATAAAACACAGAATAAAATTTATATTAAAACCATTTAGTATTGCAGTAGAAATAGTTAAATGAAAGTGATAACCCTTGACTTCATTTTCCCAGCATAACATATCACTGAATTTTTCAATGACATGCTGATTAAAAGCAACAGTGAATTCCTATTTTTATAGGATGTGTTACATTGCATACATTATTTCTACACCACATTACCACTCTGTGTTTGAATGTTAACTAAAGAGCTTCAAAATTCAAGTTGAATGAGGGTTTCATCATAGAGGAGCTTAAGCACACATTTTAGTTACATATAGTCATGTACTGTAAATCTCGAGGCCAGATGTTATCTTGGATCTGTGAGTGTAATGTGGCAATAGTACAACCTTTGCCTTTAAAATCTAGTACTAGCTAGCATTGTATTATGAATGTATCAGGTAAGATATTTCTCATTCACTTGGTCTTTTATGAGACAATAGACATTTTCCTGACATTCTCTCACCTCATGTAACTAGATAAAAAAACATATTTAATGTGTTCCCTACCAGTCTCATTTTAAAATTTCTTTCAAGCCAAGCAGAGAAAAAGGAAGCAACTATAGATATACTGGGCATGAAAGCCAGGCATAGGGAACTAAATACATATAGGTTCGTGGGAAAGTATAAAGGAATAGATTATAGTTAATGGGGCAATGACGTGCAAATGCAGACAGGGAGTTAACCCTGCATAATTAGAAAAATAGGGAACAGAAGCCAGTGACAGAGAGTTCATACATCGTCAACTGCATCTATGAGTCAGGGATTAGACATGACAATCACAAAACCATGGCAATTCTGTACCAGAAAGTCATAAGGCTTATGCCTTCACCCAGGAACTTATGTTCAGTTTCAGTCTATGATTACACATCAATACTTGCAAATATATAGAATCAACACAAACACTGTAGCATTACTACATCTTGCTGGCTAATCTGAAATACTTAAAGAGACAAAAAAGCCATTTTTCCCATAATCACCTTCATACTTTATAAAATCCTACTTAATTTTATTTGCTACAATCTGACTTGTACTCAGAAACTTACCTAAGAGAAATTCTGGTAGTGAGTAAAAAAGCAATTTATTAATCAGTAAGTATATTTGCCACAATTATTTTGTATTTTTGTAATTAATTATGCTACATAATATATAAATATTACATATATTACATAATTGCATATAATAATATATAATTAATTATATTATGGAAGATGTTATTGTGTGACTAATGCAATATCATATAAAATGCAAAGTATTGGGAAAGTTCTTTACAGAGATAAATTCATAATAATTAAAAGATAAACTCATTATTCTTTCTTCAAGAATCAAAAAAGTGAGCTGAATCAAATATTGGAAGAATAATCCAGAAGGAAAGAACAAAAGTTGAGAGCAGTGTGATACTTAGGACATACAACTGAAAAATATAATAAAGTTGAGATCTGAAAGGAATGGACTTAAATCAGTAAATATTATTTCACTGCTAAGGATATAAGACAGTATACTAAGTGTCAAGGCATTCAAGGAAAAAATCAAATGGTTTCACAGCCCTTTCAGATAGTGGATCATAAGGGATGGACAGAAGCAAATGATTACTGCAGGGGAAGGCAGCCTTATGACTTCACTTAATTTCTATAATACACACTATAAACTCATCAAATGGATTCAGGGATAGAGAGAAGAACTACATCAAGATTTTGCATATACATTGTTTTTTTTCTTCTTTTTCTCCAGAATGAAGGGAAAATGATTCAGAAATTGACTGGAGATCTATTAAACTTGGTCTTTATTCATTTATTAGAATTAAATATTCACATTAATCTCAGGAGCATGTTAGACTTCATTTCAGGGTCAAAGAAATTCTTTGATACAGTATGGATTATGACATTTACAGGGGCCAAATTTTGAGTCTTACACTATAATTGTTTGTCTTTTTAGTTGAAGAAAGAAAAAGGACATTTCTCTAAGTGTTTCTCCGTCATTTGATATTCCTCTGTTATGAATTCTCTGTTTAGTTCTACACCCCATTTTTGATTGGGTTGTTTAGTTTTTTGGAGGCTAGCTTTTTGAGTTCTTTATATATTTTGGTTATTAGGCCTCTATCATACGTGGGGTTAGTGAGGAATTTTTCCCAATCTGTAAGTTGCTGATTTGTCTTATTGACTATGTTCTTTGCCTTACAGAAGCTTTTCAGTTTTATGTGGTTCCATTTATCTTATTTATCTTGATCTTAGAGCCTGAGCCATCAGAGTTCTATTTAGGAAATTTCCTCATGTGCCAATGAGTTCAAGGTTCTTTCCCACATTCTCTTCTATTAGATTCAGTGTATCTGGTTTTATGTTGAGGTTCTTGATCCACTTGGACTTGAGCTTTGTGCAAGATAATTAATATGTAGCTATTTTCATTTGTCTACATATAGACTGCCAGTTAGTCTACCACCATTTATTGGAAATGCTTTCTCTTTTCCATTGCATATTTTTTTCACTTCTTTGTCAAAGATCAAGTGTTAGTATGTTGTTTTATTTCTGGGTCTTCACTTCTATTCTATTGATCAACTTGTCTGTCTTTGAATGCAAATCAAAAGCACCCTGAGATTCTACCTTATGCCAATAAGACTGGCTAGGTTCAAAAAACTCAGGTGACAGCACATATTGGCGAGAATGTGGAGAAAGAGGAACACTATTCCATTGATGGTGGGGATGCAAACTGGTACAACCACTCTGGAAATGAATTTGGAGGTTCCTCAGAAAATTGGAACTAGATCTACCTGAAGAGCCAAAAGTTGCCCCACCATGCCACAGGGGCACGTGTTCCACTATGTTCATAGTAACCTTATTTGTGATAACTGGAAACAACAGAGTTGTCCCACAACAGTAGAATAGATACAGAAAATGTAGTTCATTTTTGCAATGGAATACTATTTGGCTACAAAGAATGAGGATATCCTGAGTTTTACTGGCAAACGAATGGAACTAGAAAATATCATCCTGAGTAAGGTAACTCAAACCCATGGTATGTACTCATTAATACATGGATATTAGCCAAAAAAGTAAAGAATACTCAGGAAAGAATCCAAAGAACTCAAGAAGGTTAACAAGCTGAAGTGTCCTAGCAAGGATGCTTCAATTCCACCTGGGAGAGAGAAGAAAGCAATCAAGGTAGGGGGAGAGGAAAAGGGGAACATGATCAGGTATTGGGGGAACAGAAGGGAAGCCCTGAGAGACAGAAGAATAAATGGAAATAGGCAACCTTGGGAGATGAGAGGTAGGAGACCCTCTAGAATGTACCAGAGATCTGGGAGTTGAAAGATTCTTAGTACTCGAAGGGAGGGATCTTAGATGAAAAGACCAACCGTAAGGAGAGGGAACTTATAGAGTCCATCTCCAGTAGAAAGTCAGGGCTTTAAGTGAGGGATGCGATTGGCATCCCACAGTCAAATACTCTGACAAAGAATTGTTCCTGCCTAAAAATCTGCAGGGACAAATATGGAGCATAGACTGAGGGAAAGGAGGTCCAGGGACTGATCAAAATTGGGATTCATCTCAAGGGGAGTCTCCCAGGCCTGACTCTATTATTGATGCTACGGTGTGCTTACAGACAAGATCTTAGGTTGACTGTCCTCCAAGAGGCCACAAACATCTGACAGAAACAGATGCAGATACTTACACCCAACCAATGGACTGAAGACAGGCACCCATGTACTGACTTAGGGAAAGTTTGGAAGACCAGCTATCTCTACTAACCTGGACCCCTGAGACCTCTCAGATAATGAGGTACCAGCCAGGAAGCTTACACTAGCTGGTAGGAGGCCCAGGACATATATACAGCACAGGACTGCCTGGTATGGCCTCAGTGAGAGAAGAAACGACTTACTCTGGAGAGACTTGAGACCGCAGGGAGTAGGGAGACCTGGAAGAGTGTGGAAGGAGTTGTGGGGTTGGAGACATCCTCTTGGAGACAAGGGCAGAAGGAATAGGATAAGCAGCTGTCGAAGCGTGGACGGGAATGAGATAATGAATGGGCTGTAAAAACTTTAATGATGAATGAATGAATGAATGAATAAATAAATAAATAAGTAAATTGTGTGCTTAACGTGGACAGGATACTGTGACAAATAAGGCACAAATAAGAGTTCATTAAATTATCACAAGAATCGCCCCCAGTTTATATTTAATAAAATTAAGGATCATGAATGAATAGTATATATTGCAATTAATGAAGAATGTTTAGGGTCCCAACCAATTCTCTTACATAAATGATATTACTCTTGAAATCTTCAGGTTTATTAAAGCAAAATTTAAGAACATAGCAATAAATGAAAAATCTAAAACCATATCTTAGTGATAATTACAGAGAAGGAATTTGAAATGAAAAGGAAATATAAGCCCAATTTTAAATTTTCTTTACAAAGTGAGTAGTATAATATTTAAAAGATTATTGCTTTGTCTGAAATAATAACTATTTTCTCAAATGAATTAAACAACAAAGAATTGCTTAAAAGAATTTTTCCTTCAAAGATAACTTTGGATAAGTCTCCAGGTTTAAAATACAATTGGATAGCTAAAAGTTATAATTTGCAACTAAATAAATAAAAACAAATTCTTGCACATAAATTGAACAGTGTGGTGAAATATGTGCTTAATCCACCTCAGGTGCGTTTTGTGAAAGACATTAATAATGGCTAATAAAAAGGTTTGCGGAGCACTTTCTTGTAGCTTAGAATGCTACATTCTTTTACCATAGAATGTAAGTGACAATGAGTATCTTGCAGTAAGACGTTCAGGTGTAAACAACTTCCTATGCAGGGGTTCTGAGAATTTGTAGATGATATTTGCCACAGGCCAGGATTTTAGAATATATTATCAGTATATTTGATATTCATAATAAATAATATAATAATTCAAATTCATACAAGATGTTCAGACATTGGTTGCAAAATTTATAATATTTCATATTTTATTTGTTCGTACTCATATCTCAAGCTCTAGAAGAAATTCTTCATAAAATATTAGTAGAAAAGTGTCAAGATTCAAAAGGAGTTCCTTATAGTTAAATTTAAATTTTGTTTTGTTTATTGCACAAAAGATTTGAATATATGAAATGTAGGAGTTCTGATCTATACAGTAACATACCCTATATATCATTTCCTTGTTAGAAAATTTTTAAAATTTTTCTCTGTTTACCTGTATCTTCATGTCTAAAGGTTGTATAGATCTGTTTGCTGTTATATTTTACACTAGAGTAAACTTAAATCTCTGTATTTTCAAAATTTAAATAAACCTCTTTCTGAAAAACTACTAAAAATAATCATACTTTCATCAACATACAAGCAAATTTAGCTCTTTAACATATAATGCCCATTTCCTACATCTTATGAATATTGCTATTCACCATATGGTTTTTACATGAAGAACCAATCAATCTTCAATCAATGTATCCCCCTGTTTCCTAGGATTTTCTTTTCCCCCATTATTTTATTAATTTTGAAGGATGATCTCACTCTGTATGTCAAGTTGGCATTGAATATACAATCTTCCCACTACAGTTCCTAAGTGCAGGGTTTGCACACATGGATCACACAGTATGTCATTTTTTTAAAATGTTGCATCTTAAATGGAGTGAGGCATAATAGTCATAGACTGGCCTACATTTTATAAATAGCTTAATATTTCATGAAGTTATTTTTTCAATGTGTCCCTTCAAAAAATCATGTATGAAACTTGTTATTACTTTGCTAGGCATTCTTCATGGTTGGTATTATTCAGTTCATCACTAAGCAAACAAATCGTATCTATATTAAATGGGTTACATGACTTAAAACATGTCTGAAAACTCTTTCACAAATGCTGGATCAAAAGTTGAATTGTCAGTATTGTCTTCTTGAATAAAAGACAAACTTTAAAAAGAGATTAGAGTAGGTTATATAAAGGAATATACACATATACATATATGAATACACATACATCATACACATATACATAAGACATTTACATAATATAACTTAGTGAATAAAGAGGTCACAAATTTAAAAGAAAATGGTGAGGGATAAAAGAAAGTGTTTGATCCTACCTGTGTCTGAAGCAGAACCCCTGCACTGGACCCAATCTCATACAGCCCACAACCCAGGTGTAGCTCAAATCCCCAGGTATTCTGACACATCCAGGATCACAGGATCCTAGAAACACATGATCAGATGGTTACAGGAAGGGCAGGCTCCAGTCAGAGACAGGGAGACCAGAGATAACCACATGGCTTAAGAACATAAACAACAACCAATTTGACTTGGCAACATCCAGATCCAGTTCTCCACCACAGCAAGTCCTAGATACTGTAACACATCTATAAAGCAAGATTTAAATCTAAGCTCTCATTTCAAAAAGATGATAGAGGACTTTAAGAAAGACATAAATATCTCCCTTAAAGAAATTCAGGAGAAAACAAGTAAACAAGCAGAAACCATTAAAGAGGAAATGCTTAAATCCCATAAAGAAATACAGGAGAACCCAAACAAACAGGTGAAGGAATTAAACAAAACCATCTAGGATCTAAAAATGGAAATATAATCATTAAAGAAAACTCAAAGGGAAACAACTCTGGAGATCAGAAACCTAGCTAAGAGAATAGGAGTTGCATATACAAGCATCAACAACAGAATACTAGAGATAGAAGAGAGAATCTCAGTGACAGAAGATAGAATAGAGAACATTGACACAACAGTCAAGGAAAATACAAAAGGTCAAGAGCTCGTAACACAAAACATTCAAGAAATCCATGACACAATGAAAAAAACAAGCCTGAGAATAATGTGTATAGAAGAGAGTGAAGATTCCAGCAAACAAACTTGAGTAGCCATTCTAATATCGAACAAAATAGACTTTCAACTAAACATTACCAAAAAAGATTGAGAAGGACACTATATACTCATCAAAGAAAAAATCCACCAAAATGAACTCACAATTCTGAACATCTATGGCTCAATGCAAGGACACCCACCCATATTTGTAAAAGAAATGTGACAAAAGCTTAAAGCATTTATTGAACCTCACAAAAGAACTTCACTGTTACCAATGAATAGAACATGGAAACAGAAGCTAAATAGAGACACAGTGAAACTAAAAGAAGTTATGAACCAAATGGATTTCACATTTATCTATAGAACATTTCACCTTAAAACAAAGCAATATACTTCTTCTATGTACCTCATGGTACCTTCTAAAAAATTAACTATAAATTCTGATACAAAACAAACTGCAACAGATGCAAGAACATTGAATTAATCCCATGTATTCTATTGGTCAACCAGGGACAGAGGCTGGTCTTCAATAGTAATAAAGCAATAAAAAGTCCACATACATGTGAAAGCTGAGAAATATCTATTCAATGAGATAACACGGGCAGGGATGAAATAAATAAATTAAAATTGTTTTAGAATTCAGTGAAAAAGAAGACACAACATATGCAAATTATGGGATACAATGACAGCCTTGCTAAGAGGAAAACTCATAGCTCTGAATGCTTCCATAAAGAAATTGGAGATATCCTACACTAGCAGCTTAACAGCTCCTCTGAAAGCTCTAGAGCAAAAAGAAGCAAATACACCCACGAGGATTAGATAGCAAGAAATAATCTAAGTCAGTGCTGAAATCAACCAAGTAAAAACAAAAAGAACTATACAAATAATCAATAAAACTAGGAGCTGGTTCTTTGAGAAAATCAGCAAGGTAGATAAACCCTTACCTAGACTAACTGGAGGTCACAGAAACAGTATCCATGTACAAAATCGGGAATAAAAAGGGAGACATAACAATAGAAACTGAGGAAATCTAAAAAATAGCCATATCCTTCTACCAAAGTCTATACTGAACAAAACGGAAAGACCTGGATGAAATGGATGATTGCCTAGACATAAGCTAGGTACCAAAGTTAAATCAGGATCAGATTAAAAAATCTTAACAGCCCCATGATCTCCAATGCAATAGAGGCAGTCATTAGAAGGCTTCCAACCAAAAGAAGCCCATGTCCAGATGAATTTAGTGCAGAATTCTATCAGACCTTCAGTGAAGACATAATAACAATACTCCTCAAACTATTCCATAAAATAGAAACAGAAGGAACACTGCATATTTCTTTCTATGAAGCAACAGTTACACTGATACTTAAACCACAAAAATATCCAAGAAAGAAAGAGAACTACAGACCAATTTCTCTTATCGAAGCCAAAATACTCAATAAAATTCTCTCAAACCAAATCCAAGGATAAAACAAAAAAATCAACCACTGTGATCAAGTAGGCTTCGTTTCAGGAATGCAGGAATTGTTCAATATATGAAAATCCATCAATGCAGTCCACTATATAAATAAAATAAAATAAAAAAATGATCATCTCATTAAATGCTGAAAAGCTTTTAACAAAATACAACATTCATTTGAAAGTATTAGAGCGATCTGGAATTAAAGATGCATACCTAAATATAATAAAAGCAATATACATTAAACCAATAGCCAACATCAAACTAGATGAAAGAAACTCATAGGTAATCACATTAAAATAAGGAACAAGACAGGGCTGCACACTCTCTCTACATAGTCAATGTAGTACTTAAAGTTCTAGGCAGAGCAATTAGACAGAAAAAAAGATCAAAAGGATACAAATTGCGAGGGAGAAAGTGAAGATATCACCATTTGCAGATGACAGTATACATAAGCAACCCCAAAATTCTACCAACTGATAAACATTTTCAGCAAGGTGGCTTGATATAAAAGTAACTCAAAGAAATCAGTAGCCTTACTCTACTCAAAGGATAAACAGGCTGAGAAAGAAATTAAGGAAACAACACCCTTCACAATAGTCACAAATAATGTAAAATATATTTACGTGACTCCAACCAAGGAAGTGAAAAATCTGTATGAGAAGAACTTAAGTTTATGAAGAAAGAAACTGAAGAAGACTTCAGAAGATAGAAGATCACCCATACTCATGGATTGGCAGGATTAATATTGTAAAAATGGCCATTTTACCAAAAGTAATCTACAGATTCAATGCAATCCCCATCCAAATTCCAACTCAATTCTTCATGGAGTTAGAAAGAGCAATTCACAAATTCATTTCAAATAACAAAAAACCTAGTATAGTTAAAACTATCCTCAACAATAAAAGAAATTCTGGGGTAATCACCATCCTTGACATCAAGCTATAATATAGAGCAATAGAGATTAAAACTACATGGTATTGGTACAGAGATAGGCAAGTAGATCAGTCAAATAGAATTGAAGACCCAGAAATGAACCCACAAATCTATGGTCCCTTGATCTTTCACAAAGAAGCTAAACCATCCAGTGGAAAAAAGCTAGCATTTTCAACACATTATGCTCGTTCAACTGGTGGACTGCATGTAGAAGAATGCAAATTGATCCATCTTTCTTGTACAAAGCTCAAGTCCAAGTGGATCAAGGACCTCCATATCAAACTAGATACACTAAATCTAGTTGAAGAGAAAAGAGGAAAGGGCCTGGAGTACTTGGGCACAGAGGAAATCTTCCTGAACAAAACACCAATGGCTTATGCTTTAAGAGCAACAATCAACCAATGAGACCTCATTAAATTGAAAAACTTCTGTAAAGCAAAGGGTACTGTCAATAGGACAAAATGGCAACTCTCAGATTTGTAAAAAGATATTTACCAACCCTACATCTGATAGAAGGCTAATATTCAAAATATACAAAGAACTCAAGAAGGTTACACTACAGAGGACCAAATAACTCTATTAAAAATGGAGTACAGAGGTATACAGAGAATTCTCAACTGAGGAATACCAAAAGGCTGAGAAGCACTTAAAGAAATATTCAACATACTTATTCATCAGAGAAGTGCAAATCAAAACCTGTCAGAGTGGCTAAGTTCAAAAACTCAGGTGACAGCAGATATTGGCCTGGATGTGGTGAAAGAGGATCATTCCTTCATTCCTGATGAGACTGTAGCCTGGTTAAACCACTTTGGAAGTGAGTCTGGTAGTTCCTCAGAAAATTGAACATTGTATTTCCAGAGAACCAGATATACCACTCCTGGGCATATACTCAAAAGATGCTCTAACATATAATGACACATGTTCCACTATGTTCTTAGCAGTCTTACTTATAAAAACCAGAATCTAGAAGCAACCCAGATTTCCCTCAAAAGAAGAATGGATACAGAAAATGTGGTGCATATACATAATAGAGTACTAATCAGCAATTAAAAACAATGACTTCATGAAATTCACAGGCAAATAGGTGGAACTAAAAAATATCATCCTGAGTGAGGTAGCACTCAGTTACAAAGAACACACCTGGTATATGCTCACTAATAAATTTATATTAGCCCAAAGGTTCACAATGCACATGGTACAACCCACAGACCATATGGAGCTTGGAAGGAAGGAAGATTAGGGTATGGATGTTTCAGTCCTGCATTAAGGGGCGGGCGCAATGATTGTGAGAGGTAAAGAGTAAAGGTGACCGGTGAGGGAGAAAGCAGGAGGAGGAAATAAAGTTGACAGTATCAGGAATTGGAAAACATGTGAGAGAGGTACAGTGGGTCAGGAAATCGAAGAAAAATATGTGTGTGGGGGTGGGGGCGATGAGTAACTAGGGATAGCCACAGGAGAGTCCCAGGCACTAGGGAAAGGTAAGGCTCCCAGGACCCAATAGGGATGAGTTAAGTGAAATGTGTAGAGAAGGGGAAGGGAGAGGCTGTTGAGACCACCTCTACCAGATAGGCACAGTACCTGGTCGAGGGATGGGGCCACTCGACCAAGTCAAATTTTTAAACCAGAAACGTTCTTGTCCAAAGGAAGAACAGAGACATAAAATGGAACAGAGCCTGAAGGAAGGGCCCACCAGGGACTGCCTAACCTGTGATCTGTCATGTCTGCAGGCACCAAACCCAACACTGTTTTAGTCATCAAGAGGCACTTGCTCACAGGAACCAGTGTGGCGGTTCCCGAGTAGGTCCAGCTAGCAACTGACCCATGCAGATGATTCCTGGAGCCAACCATCAGATTTGGCTCAGGGAACCTAGTGGGTAAGTAGGAAGAAGGACTGGAGTAGCCGAGGGGAATTGCAACCCCTTTGGAAGAACAACATATAGGCTGGTCTGACCACCCTGTTCTCTCAAAATCTAGACCACCAACCACGGAGTGTACCTGGAGGGATTCATGGTTTCAGAGTAGCAGAGGATGGCCTTGCCTGCCAGTAAGGGGATGGGAGGCCCTTGTTTCTGAGGACATTTGATGCCCCAGCATAGAAGGATGCTGGAGCAATGGGGCTGGAGAGTGTGAGTGGGTGGGGAAACACACTCATTCAGGCAAAGGGGAGGACAGAGAGCAGATGTGGGATGGGGGATTGTTGGAGGAATAACCTGGAAGTGGAATATCATGGGATGGGGGTTGGTGAAGGAGGTAACTGGGAAGTAGGACAGAGATATAAATGAATGGAATGATTAATAATAAAAATGATGATGACGATGATGATGACGATGACGATGACGATGACGACGACGACGACGACGACGACGACGATGATGATAATGATGATGATAAAAGTATTTGAAGAAAGAAAAGGGAATGGGGGAAATGTTATTAAAAAAATCATAAACTCAAAGTTTAAGAAAAATAAAACGAAATTAGTGATGGAGAGAGTAGCTCTTATAATTGTCACACATTTATATTCTTTTCTGCCCTTAGATGTTTATTCTGGTAGTTGAATTTTGATATAAAATTTTGACCTATTCAGAAGCCTGCAGCAGTGGCTTATACGTATGAAGGAACGTGTAAGTTTATATTCCATTTCTGGATATTCTATCTGTCTAAAATGTTTTACCCATTGGTTCTAACATATGCAGACATAGACACTATATTCATTTTGCATACTTAGTGCTCAGTGACATTGGTATATTAAATAAAATAGCCACAGAAACAAAACAAACTAGAAACCAGATGACATAATTTTCTTAGAGAAGTCTATATTCAACCTTATTGCTTATTAAAGGTTTTCATTCTGAGTGCCTTTCTTTTACTTTTAAAAGTCATCCAATATTTTAAAAGACTGTCTAATAAAAAACCCAATCAAAACTTCATAAAAAGATAACAGCACTCTGGGTTGCCTATTATAATTACAAAAAATATAAAATAATATTAGAAAATTTATAACATAGATGCACATGGCACCTAGCACACACACAGAGAGATAGATAAAGAATGTGACAGGGAGAAAAAGAGATAGAAAAAGGAAAATAAGGAAACACTGAAAGTTGAGGTAGAGGAAAGATATAGAGAGACACATTTAGGAAAAAAAAACTCAAGAGAGCTGGGTCATAAAGCCACTATAGCAGTAAGCACTATGTGTCCCCTTGACAAATGGAGTGGGTCACAAGAGCTGATGCTGAGCTAGGGAAATTACTGCTGAGGCTCTACAACTGTAGCTAGGCCAAAATAGCAATGGCTATTGCTTTGGTTCTTTACGTGAACTCATTCTTTGGACTCAGACATACTTTCCTTTGTTTCTTTACATTTTATCTTTATTTTCCCATAGCCCTCATTGCTAGAAATAACATAGTTTATCTTTTTCCTGGCAACCCAAAAGATAATAACTGAGACAGTATTCTCTATCCAGCATGGTTTTCCATGCTTTCTACTGTTAATCATGCTTCATGCTGCCTAAGAACTGAAAGACTAAAAGACTAATATCAATTTACGTAACTCTGTCAGTATTATAAGTGTGATTCCACATGTATCAATTATATCGATCTTGCTATCACTCCAAAACTCAACAATCCTTCTCATTTTACATACCAGTTCTGTTAAAATTTAATTGAAACATAATTACTTTAAATTACCCCCATATCATCCTTACTATATGTCTCGTGAATTGCTACCACACCTCTCAAATTAATAAACATACTCTTCTTCAATCATTTTTATAACAAATGACATAAATGAATCAGTACATGGATACAACTAGTTGAGTCATTCAATGTTTCCTGCATGTAAATGTTTCTATGTCTTATCACTGAGAATTGGACAGCCAGTCAGGGGCCTTATCCTGGGAGAAGATTAATTTCTTCTCTCAGCAGTTATCATCTAGGGATAGAGCTCGGGGATATTTCTCTCTTGGAATGTCAGCTGTGTGGGATTGTTCAAGTCTTCATTGGGCAGTCATGGAGTTGAGATTTCATGGGTATAGTTTCCACTTCCTAGATAGAACAGTTTTTCTCTAGATATCCTGGCCTTCTAGCTCTTATACTCCTTCTCTCTCTTATTCCTGATGTTTCCTGAGCCTTAGCTAAAGCACTTGTAATTAGATGTTTCAATTGGAGCCAAGCACCTCATGGTCAGTGGATCTGTGTTTTGATTCACTGTTGGTTTCTATAGTAGTCGTCTGTTGTTAAAATTTTTTTTAAATTCTTTGTTAACCAGTGAGACCTACTCTTACCTGTTGATATTATACTGGTTAAAGCAAGTGACAGTAGGGGTAATAGGTTATCCTATTGGGTTTATGGATCACTAGTCATTGATAGCTGGTCAATTATTATTTTCCATAGGAACTATACAATAATTGAAAAGAATTGAGGCATTTGAATTTGTATACCAATGATTTTTCTAGGTCATCAAAAACAGAATATTTTGCTTCCCAAATGAAAGGATCATCTGGTGCAAGTCTCAAGGAACAAATTAATATTTGCTTTTCTAACACAGGTGTCAAGGGAGTGTTTTGTTACTCTAAAAATTGGACTGTTTATTTTAAAAGATCATCATGCAATCTTGATATTTATTCCCTATTATGAATCTAATGTATCAAATTAGATATTCATTTTTATCTATGGTTTGTCTTTCTCAAAAATGACTTTAGAGACTCAGAGTTCTTCACTTTTATGAAATACAATTAATCACAATTTATTTTATGAATTCCACTTTAGAGGTATGCTTAAATTATTTTGTCTAATCTCAAGTTACAGATATTTTCTTCTAGAAGTTTGGATACCTTGATTACATATAATAATTTTTATACCCTATGTAAATGTTTGCTTGGAATACATTCCTCTCAAATATAATGCAATGTTACTTTGTATAATCCTGAATTTAATTGCTATGTTTCTGTTGGGAATATTTCTCTCTTGCTATTAGAAATACTGACCTATAATTTTATTTATAAGGAGGGAAGCATTGTCTCTTCTTCAATTTCATGGAAAGAATTAGGGAGTTTTTTGTTTAATAGAATTCTATAACAAAATTATTGAACCGTAGAGTTTTCTATAGAAAAAATTAAAATCAAATTAAGTTGTTTTAATATTCATTAAAGCCTTTAGGTTGGTTCTTTTTAAGCAGGCTTTGGATCTTTATATATTTCAAGTAATATGTTGATTTTTTTCTAAGTTTTAAAATTTGTTTCAATAATAGGTTGAATAATTCTTTATTACACATTTCTTTTCTATAGAAACTAGTATGACAACCTATCATGTGTAACATTGGCTGTTATCTCAAATTATATGTGAATTATGCCATTTTAAATTGTACTGATTTGCCTTTATTATTTATTTAGTGTATGTGTGTGCATCATGTGTTTAGGGTTTTACTGCTGTTGAGGAAGGCAAGTCTAAAAAGACAAACATTAATCTTTCAGTCCGTCATCAAATTAAACATGATGTTGGCATAACTGAGAGTTCTGCATCTTCATCTGAAGGCTGCTATTGGAAGAATGATTTCCATGTATCTAAGATAAGAGTATTAAGCCCATTACTACAGGGACACAACTACTCCAACAATAGTGCTCTGAGCCAAGTATATGCAATCCATCATTATATATTTACATATATATATGTTTGTGCCAAAATTTTTTGAAATAGTATAATTATAGTTTTAACTTCTCTTCCTTCATTAAACTCTTTAATCAGTTGCCCCATTGTCTTTAAAAATTATGAATTATGTCCCTTTGTTTCTACATAAACACACAAGAATTTACTTGTTAAAAATCAGTTTGGGGGTAGGGGATTTAGGTAAAGGGGAAAGCACGTGCCTAGCAAGCAAAAGGCCCTGGGTTTGGTCCCCACTCTGAAAAAAAAAAAAAAAAAAAAGGAAAAAAATCAGTTTGGTTTCCTTGATTTTACTACAGTTTTGTTTAGTCTATTGCATTCATCGTAGGCACATCCTTACTGTGCAATATAGACTATTGTCAAATTACATTTTTTCCCGAATCAGCCTATTATATACAAGGATTATAGATGTGTATAAAAAGTCCCTGGTTTGTTCTTCCTTTCATTATTTCATTATAATTAATTTGTGTTTCGGTTTTAGTTTCTGAGGCTGTGTGTTACCTTGAACTTTACCCTTTTTTGGTTTAACTATGTGAATTTAATGTTATAAATATTGCTAAATAAAATTTTGGCTACTATCTGTTTTGATTTCATTTGAATTAAATTATTATGTTTTATTTTAAAGAATCTTTTATTTTGTATATATAAATGTTATTTTGTGATTCTTGTGTGTTTATACATATGTAGTGCACATGCATGTGCTTGTGTTTGCTGACTTGTGTAAAATTCTCCCCAAAGAGGTGACCTAGAAGCACACACACACACACACACACACACACACACACACATACATGTGAGAGAGAGAGAAGAGAGAGAGAGAGAGAGAGAGGAGAGAGAGAGAGAGAGAGACTACACCTTACACTTGCTGTGTTCTTGTGTACAGGAATAAATGGGAGCTGCATTCATTCTCCACACACTGAGATTATCTATATTCTTTTTTTTTTTGCAGCAAATGGTTTATTTAACAAAATCCAACATTTAGTAGGATTTAAGAGTTCAACAGCACTCACACTGATTATCCTTCCAAGAATTCAGGAGAGTTGAACCTAGTAATCCACCCAGAACTCTAGTTACATTTATGGCAGGACTGACAGTAACAGTACACACTGCTTCGCAGGAGGTTGAGAATCAACCATGATTTTGAGTTTTGTTCTGGGAAAGCTACCTTAAATGACAAAACTAATGCTGGAAGAACTAATAAGCTCTCTTGTCCTATTGATCTGCTTCAGGCCCATTCGCTATCTATGTATGGACTATTGTTTTGAGTGTGGCTATGGCCTTACAAAGCTGACTCAGGGCCAACATTTTGTCTCATGAATTAGTCCAATCATGCTCTACCTTTGTACATTTCTTCACCGTACCAATTCCATGATCACCACTAAATGCAAACGAGAACTCAGGGTTTAGGAGATCTCATGGGTTGTTCTGGAGTGTGTGTGCCGGTGGATGGGAGTCACACCTGACTTTTTCTCAGAAGTCATACATCTTGACACTCTACCAG
The DNA here is from genome assembly GCF_011064425.1 of Rattus rattus. Lineage (NCBI taxonomy): Eukaryota > Metazoa > Chordata > Mammalia > Rodentia > Muridae > Rattus > Rattus rattus. The sequence goes on from NC_046156.1 coordinate 46,369,149, forward strand.
AACTTACCAAGTCAGCTAGAGTAACTGGCCAATCAACCAGAGTTCCATCATGTTCTGCTTTTCTAAGTGTTAGCATTATAACTGCTAATACCACACATGTTTCCTCATATTTGCATGGCTAAAATTCAACAAGCCTCTCCATCACTGAAGCCTTAGAAAGAACTGATTTCCTCCAGACTTTATCTCACAACTATCTTCAGATAAGTGAATATCTTTAAATCAGGAAATAATCATTAGTGTTGATTCTCAAACTGTACTTAGGTACCAGCATGCTAACAACTGGTATAGATAGACCTGTAGATGATGGCTCTGACCTTCACTGAAGGACCTTGGACTAACCTGTTAACCACAAGGTTCCCATCATGTCTGTTTGTGCATCTGTGAAGATATACAAGTATTCATTAGTTTGTTTGTTTAATTCTATATTTTCCCCTAACCCCTCCCATTCTCCTTCTAGATGGGTGTTTTCCTCCCCATCCTCCCCCCATTACAGCCCTCCCCCAACAATCACGTTCACTGGGGATTCAGTCTTGGCAGGACCAAGGGCTTCCCCTTCCACTGGTGCTCTTACTAGGCTATTCATTGCTCCCATGGAGCCCATGGTCAGTCAATGCATAGTCTTTGGGTAGTGGCTTAGTCCCTGGAAGCTCTGGTTGGTATTCTTTTCTTTGGATTCTGCACATGACACTTGGGATGCCCAACAGATCAGCTGGACTACCTTAGAGCAGTGTCTTCTTGCAAAGCATTGAGCTCTGGCTATAACTGTAGCCTGTGTAGTGTAGGGAAAGCTGTTTAATATTCCTCTACAACTCAGCATCCTCATCTGAGAAACAAGGCTTTCAGATAGACTTCATCAAGTGCATGCTGAGATTCTGGCTGGTTGATATTATTCAAGTCTTCTGTGTGCAGATATAGCAACAGTTAATTTATTCATAAAAAGACCATGTCATACCCAGCAAAGTAGGCTTCCCTGCACATACATATATATCTCTTGCTCCTGGTTCATTGAATCCTCTTGCCTTCTCTTCCAGGATGATCAATGAGCCTTGAGGAGAGAAGTGCAACACTGAGTTCCCACCATAGCCTCTTATTCTCTGCTGTTTGAACATTTGTGGGTTGCTGAATTAATCCTCTATAGCAAAAATAAGCTTCTTTGATAAGGACTGAGAGATTCACTAAGCTCTGGGTATAAAGACAAGAAAGTAGGGGATAGGTTTTTGCTATGTCCAATTAGCTAAATAATAGTATATGTTCTTCTATAACCTAAATACATTTTTGGCTCAATTTAAAGTACTAAGTATGAGTTTATCTTGTAGAGTGGGCTTTCAATTTTGTGGTCATGTGGTTGGAACCCAGAGCATAGAACATACCAGATAAGAACTGTGCAACTAAATCATTGCATGCACTCTTCATTTCCTATCTTTTTTTCCATTGGTCTGAACATATAAATTAATATATACTAAAGAAATACTATTTATTAATTTCATTATAATTGTAATGTAAACATATGTATCAATAAATGTTTTAGTAAAATTCAATCAATAATGACGTTTTTGTACATTTCTTGTGCTGTGAAGTCACGTTTTGCTTCTAAATACTATACTGCACATAAAATGGACAGCTTTTTCTCCCATCGCTCTGCTGTTTTCATCTGGACGGTGCTGCTGTAGTGCTTTCAGACCCATTTTTATTTCTTCCTATGTGATGTTTCACGTCATGCCTTCCAAGCGGCCTTTAATATGCTTTCTGTTTACTTCTTTGGTTCAATGTGTTTTCACTTTCCTTGAAAATGGATGGATTATTTATTGTTCCTTCAAGGCTATGTTTATTTCTTTCTTTGCTTGTTTGGTAGCTTGAGGCAGGATCTCATCTATCACTGGGTGGTCTCAAATTTGCTATGCAACAAAAGGTTGTCTTAAAAGTTTGATCACTCGAACGCAAGTCCCATGTCCTGATTTTAGGGTGCAGCACAGTGCCAGATTTTATATGGTGTTGGAGACTGAATCCATTCTTTTGTAGATACAAATATTGTATCAACTGAGCCATATTTCCTGTCCCCAGACTTTAAAATTCATTCCTCTTCAAATTTATAGTCTTTTAATATATATTTGTTCATATATATATATATATATATATGTAGAATGATGTTATTATACAGGTGAATGCAGGTACATGATAGAATGAGGCCTGTCATTGGACAAGAAGGAAGGATGGTCAGGAGAATAGTTTTAGAGGGGGAGGAGACTGGAACAAGAAGGGAGAGAAGAAGCAAAGAGAATGTGGAGACAGATGTTACGATTCCTCTCTGCACATTTACAGGTTGGTATGAATATTCTTAAGGGATAGATGTGTACAGGACTTTATACAAAGTCTATGTGGGCAATTATATCTTATCAATTAGATCATTCAGAAGTTATTGTGTTGTGTGTACTTTCATGTGGCAATTTAATTGCATTCAAGAGAGTATGTGGTGACTGGAGACATGTGTATGCCTGGCATGATGGTAACCTACTATTTGAACTAGATGGGTAGAGAGATTGTTAGCAGGCTCAGAGAGTGGCCATTGGCAGTGTGATATGGGATAGAATAATGTGGGTAAGATGCTTTGCTGACTTAGAGGAAGATATCTACCAGATATCTTGGGGCACTATGGTGCTGGATCTAGTGCAGGATAGAAGACAGCATTTATTATAATTTTCCATATATATATATTCATGAATGTATATACATATTCATTGCTGAAGTTTTAACAAAAATAATTGATACTTACGTTTTTTTAAAGATTATTTTTTCGATGCTACTTTAGAGCATGGACATACATACATACACATACACATACACACACACACACACACACACTCACACTCCTGTATATTCTACCCACTCCTGTATATTCTACCCAGTGATACATACATTATAGGATTTTGATCCAGTTGTGAGAACATTAACTTTTGACTCCTAATATGAACCTTACTGTACATCCCTGCTAATCTATTCACATGGCTTTTCCTCAGGATAGTTTACTAAAAATAGAAAGACTGAGGAGATCCTGGGTGATCACTGTGGGAAACACTGCAATGCTTCGTATTTTTTGTTTGTTTGTTTGTTTTGTCTTTCTTTGTTAAGGTTCTTCCCTGTGCTCTATTCTCTAGGGCTTCCAAAATTTTCATATCCGTGTGTGTTTCTGGAAGATTTGTTCTCTTTCCTGCATCTTTGCCATGACTGTACCCTAAACCATTGAGGCCTTGTGTAGAGATGATCATTTTATGCTGTTCCCGTTGGGGCTTGCGGTGGCTTATACGAACTCCAAGATCTTGCAATTTATTATTTCATTAGCTTTCTTCATCATTTTCAGTAAAAAGTCGTTTGTTTTAGTCTATGTTGACCAGAAGCATATCAGCAACTTATTCTTACCTACCCATAGATACCTATGCCTATGTTGTAATTATCACAGCAGAAGAGACATTCTAAAGTCACTATTATACCTGTACCTCTGGTAATAGATCTAATCTAACAACATGCTTCAAAAAGTGGAATTTCCTTAAGGAATCTTATGATTAGGAAAGGAAAAAGGTAAAGTCCCAGTGTACTCAGATACGGTAGTTAGGTAGAAGAAAAAGATTACACACAATTCTGGCAATTTATAAGAACATATTTGCAGAGACCTGGGAACCCTGATACTGGTGAGCCAATGCATGTGGGACAACACCTTGGGTAAGACTAGAGTCTTGTTCTCTCCTTAAATTCACATGTCATGTTTGGAGCCTGTTGATGAACTTGAAGTGAAGTTATAACTAAATTCTGTTTTTCTTCCCAATATGGCCACAATGGATAAGTCTTGTCATTCCTTAAATTGATGTTCTGGAGATGGGTATCCATGACTAGTTTATTGGGGCTGCCAAAAGACAGGATTTAACCTTATAAACCCTATTAACAATGTGATATTTAGGAAATTAACAGTTTGGAATTACCTGTCTCTTTGAGGAGTAATGTGTTTAAAATGAAAATTTTACTTCTCTAATTAACACCAGGATTTAAGTATCAATGACATCTACTTTAGCCTGAGAAGAGTCTTGTACCAATTCTGTTTTATGAAATTGTCACTTGTAAGAAAAGTCATTCACCTCTGGGGCAGAAGGCTAGATTGCCATCCTTATAACTCAGAGACACCAAATCAGTGATAAGTGGCTATGTCACTGTGTGCTAGATCCATAAATGGCTGTTGCCTGCCACTTGCTCCACTGAACCCCGGGTTATAACAGGCGTTTCTCACTGGACTCAATTTAGGTTCCTTCTATTTAATCTCACTAAAAATTCTGTGTTAAAAACAAAGTCACAGCTTCTAATAATGTTAAATGTAAAATGTTTACAATTTATAATTTCATATGAACTTCCTTTTATTAAATAAAAACTGACATTTTTCTTATCCATATTTTCATTACTTTATCTCAGGATTGGGAAAAGCATATTGGAATCTAACACTTAGAAAACATTGTCTTTTTATAAACTGGTCATCCTACAAAATATAGACTTTGTTCTCTTCAATTTTAATTTTTCAGTCTATAATTTTTTTGTACCGAAATATGAAAATCAATTATTTTACAGCTTTTTAGAATTAAAGTTTTATTCAATTTGTTTGAAGAACTTGAAAGCAATCAAATTTGAAAGTTCATACATTTATACATGTAAACCAAATCAGTTGATATAGTCAGATCACGACATGTGAATTCATATTTCAAACAGAGGATTTATTTGAAAAATTAGACTGAGGTCAAAAACTTTGAAGGTGGATGGGGAACCCAGAATTAAGCCTGTCTAAAGGAAATGCAGAGATGGGCAAAAATAAGATAGAGATCGAAGGAAAGGCCATCCAGGTACTGGCCCAAATTGGAAACCATTCCATGAGCTGGAACCATTACTGATGCCATGTTGTGCTTGCAGGCAGGAGCCTAGCATGATTGTCCTCTGAGAGGATCTAACAGCAGCTTACTGAGACAGATGTAGATACTTACAGTCAACCATTGGGCTGAGGTCAGGGACAACTATGGAAGAGTAGAAGAAGGATTGAAGAAGCTGAAAAAGATCACAACCCAATAAGAACAACAACAGTATCAATTTACTTGGACACTTAAGAGCTCCGAGAGACTAAACTACCAACCTCAGACATACACTGGCTGGTCCATGGGCCCTGGCACATATGTAGCAGAGGACTGCTTTGTATGGCCTCAGTGGGAAAGGATGTGCCTAATTTTGTAGATACTTGATGCCCCAGAGCAGGCGGATGATGGCAGAAGTAGTCAATTATGGGTAGGTGAGTGTGTTTGGGAGCACCCATGCAGAAGCAGTTGGGTGGAATGGGGTAAAGAACTCAGGGAGGTGTGACCACTGGGATAGGGACAACATTTGAAATGTAAATAAATAAAATAATTTAATAAAGATAGATTATGGTGTTTCAGTATAATTATCCATATAAATTTCTTTTCTCAATTACTTACTTTTAATTTTCCACTTGGAAGATGACCATTCTGATATAAAACTTTATTTTTAAGAATTAGTCCTCTGAATGCTATCCTGAAAAATCCAGTTAACTTTCATGAATTATAGTGTTCCAAAGGCATTCCTTATCATCAGAGGAGATCGTAAAGACAAAATTAATACAAACAGAAGAAGTAGTCAGATAAATTTATTTCTTGCAGTATTAGATTCGCTTCTTGCAACCAGGAAATACTCCCACAGTGCACTTACAGTTCTTTTCTACTAGGATTGGTCACTGCATGTCAAAGTCTTCACAGCTTTGTTTTGCAAAGCTTTCCCACATTAAAACTTGATATTTATGTGTACATTAAAGATAAAAATAGTTTAGTAGCACTTCAAAAACTGTCCTCTCTTAAACTTCAGATACAAGGTGTATCTGAAAAAATCATCTTTTTTTACGATTCTCATCATTATCATCATCATCACCACCACCACCTCCACCACCACCATCATCATCATCATTCTCTTCTTCCTCCTCCTCATTTTTTAGTAAGTCTTCTAACACATGGATGCATCGTTTCAATTCACTTTTAAAAGTTGTGTTATTTCAGTGAATTGTTTTTTTTAATTTAGGACAAAATTAATATTATTAATGGTGATCATTAAATAAAACTTGTATAATTATGTAGCTTACTTTTTACATTAAGGTTCTTGGAAATATGCTAGACTAAGAAGTATCATATTTGTTTTAAAATGTTTTATTATTTGAGAATTTCATTATATATAAAGGATATTTTGATCATGTCAAACTTCTTTCTTCCCTCAACTCCTTTAATATTTCACTCTGATTCCTCCTTAAATTCATGTATTTCTTTCTGTTTTTAATTACTAAGTCCAATTTTGTTGCATATATTTTCATCGATATGGGACAATTTACCAGGGCTTTGACTAAACCGAGCAAAGCAAACTTCTCTCCCTGAGCATCCATCATCTATCAGTGGCTCCTCAAAAAATGTTTGCAGACATATTAATTAGTTTATTCTTGTACAGGTCTTGTACAGGTCGTGCATCATAGTTTTGTGAAGTTGTGGACACCTTTCTCCTGTCATAAACAGTAGACACTATTTAGTCCAAATATTCTTCCCCAAACTGTGGCTCAAACAATCTTTTGAAATCATACATATTAGGTGGACTCTAAAGTAAGGTACAACATTACGTGCAGAACACTTCCATTAAAAATTAACATAGGAAACATGGAAAAATCAATGCTTATAGAAACTGAAATCATAAAAATCTTTCATTAAGGGGTTGGGGATTTAGCTCAGTGGTAGAGCGCTTGCCTAGCAAACTCAAGGCCCTGGGTTCGGTCCCCAGCTCCGGAAAAAAAAAATTAAAAATCTTTCATTAAATAAAAAAGTAGAACATGTTATATCTATAGGCAAATATCTAAGCTAATATAAGAACAAATGTCATTATAATTTGAATATACAGATTAAGTTATAAATATTCCCTGTAATTTAACTGGTAATATCATAAAATACTACTATGCAATTTGTGGTGTTGGCAAATATATGGGGGTGGGGATAGAAGCTGGGTAAAAGAAGGCTTTTTATATGTGAATGATGTTGTCATTTCTGTAACAAGTCTCTGTTTTATCTTTATGAATTTCATAAAACTTTATGATGTATCATGCATTTGAAATGATAACAAATAAAATATTTATAGACACAAAGAAAACCAAAACTATGCTTTCACAGAAAATCGTTGAAATACAAAAGAAGGAAGTAGAAAAAAAGTGTCACAAAAAGGTAGAAATTTTGCGTTCTTATAAGTTCATGGCTGTGGTAGGAGGAGGAACACAATACTGTTGTTCATGTTTTTGAACCTTTAAACAGAAAAAGGAATGCTATTGCTGGGGTGGCTTTTTTCTTTTAGTATTACAGTATCTGAAACCTAAATCATGGGATGATGTTATACACATTCAGTGTGAGACTTACATGTGTGTGTTTAATGGTTTCATTTATTTATTTTAAATTATTAATTAATAAATTTGCATCACAAACACTGTGCACCCTTGGCCCCCCTTTCAGAGACCCTCCTACAATCACCTTTCCCTTCTCTTCTGAGAGGTGGGAATTCAGCTGGGCATTTGCCCACTCTGGTATATCAAGTCTTTTTCAACTAATTTTTTCAAAATAATGTCTCTTATAGGAATACCCAAAACGTGTTACTGACATCCTAAGTGTTTCTTTTAAATTTTTTTTAAGATTCAAATTCTTTCTTTTATAAAAATTATTTATTTACTTTGCATCCCAATCACAGCTTTTCCTTCTTCCCCCTGCATCCCTTCTTCTCACCTACCATAACCTGACCCTCATAGATTTTAACTAGCCTTGGCATATCAACTTACATTAAGACTCGGAGTATCTTAGTCTATTGAGGCTAGAAAAGGCATTCCAGTTAGATGAAAGGGATACAGAGGCAGGCAATGATATCAGAAACCACTTCTACTTCAGCTTTAGAAGTCCCACAATTGTTACATGCGTGCAGATGGCCTGGGTCCATCCTGTGCATGCTCTCTCGTTGGCACTTCTGTCTCTAAGAACCACTATGCACCCAGGTTTGGTGACATAGCTTTTCTTGTGAACTAAAAAAGACCATCCTGAGTATGGTAATCCAGATTCGAAAGATAAACATGGCATATACTTATAAGCTGATATTGGTCAGCTTATAAAGTGCAGGATAGACATGCTACAATTCACAGACTCAAAGAGACTTAAGTAACAAGGAAGGCTCATATTTCAAAGCATACAAACTAGAATTTTAAGTCAAGAAAGTCTATTTTAATTTTTCCAGGGTGGTGACTAAAGACACCTATTAGAAATAATTTAAGGCATGACTTATTTTAGATCACAATGTCAGTGTTTTTACTTCATGTTTGTTTGGCCTTGTATGTTGGACAGAATGCAATAGCATCATCAAGGATGACAGAGGACACCATAATGAACAGGAAGCAGAGAAAAAGATGTTTTGGGTAACTTCTCCTTTGATGATTTTCCCCCTGTGACCTACTTCCTTCAACAAAATCTTAATCCTTCATCTTTCTACCAAATCACAAAATATTGCCACCAGTTTAATGAAGCCTTAAGCACACGAACTTACTTTGCATTTTTTCAGTGCTTTATCTTTAGTTTATATGGTGCCACAATACACATGTTAATTGTAACTCATTACTATCAGATTTCTAAATTTTACTTTTATTCAAAAGTTATTTTGATGGTCATTAAAATCTTTATTAAATTTTATTTTTGTTAGTTTGGTTACTGAAGATGGTTTATACATTATTTTAGTAAACTTTTCAACTTTGGTGATTTATAATAATTGATAATTATCTGATTCTTTATATTACTCTGTCAAATATCTATGCATTTAAATTACAACAAATGTATTTATTTTCTTACTAAATTATATCCATCTATGTGGAATTATATACTATCATTTGTCACATCAATTTATGAGAAAGAAATTTTCCAATCTTTCTAGGTTACTTTAAATTATTTATCTTATTCATTAGTGTGCCCATCATTAAAAGCAATTAAAGCTCACAAATGTTTGTGTAGTTTTAGGAAAATTAGAAATTTAGGGGAAAACAGGGTTATATGAAAAAGCAGAAAAATATGTATAATATTTTAACTGTCTTTATTTTTGTGGTTTCTTAGAATTTGTGATATGCAGGAAATAAGCTACACATTCTGTGTCTGTCATCTTTATTAAAAGTCCTGGAAAAGCTATTTTAATTACTTTAAATGAATATAATTTGAAAGGAAAATAAATTTTCAGAGTTTATTTTGAGAAGACAGATGCATATCTGAGGAGTTAGAAAAATGCACTAATAAAAGATTGGAGGAGGGGATTGTCTCAAAATGATAAAAAAAATTGGTTAAAAGAAAAATTTTCTATAGCACATTGCCATTTGTCGATAAGACAAAGGGAAAGGACTTTGGAGATAAACACTTGATGTTATTAATACATTTTAGAGTATTTCTATATAGGCATTTGATCTCTTTCATTTTTTATAAAACCTTCAGAAATTACTATACTTTATGAGTAATTTAAAAGTTTGCACACATGTAGGTGTGAGTGTATCTCTCTCTCTCTCTCTCTCTCTCTCTCTGTCTCTGTGTGTGTGTGTGTGTGTGTGTGTGTGTCCATGTTCGAGTATTTACATGACATAACACTGACTATGATATTAAACTAAATACTATTGATTTATATAAATGCTTCTATTATAGTAGATTTGTATACACACATAACAACATATATGTATATGTACACACACACACACACACACACACACACACACACACACACATTTAAGTCCAAACCAAAATGGATTGAATTAGTTTTCCATTCTCTATTACCTAATTCTTGTTGTATCTCTCAGATACATGCAATTTAGGGTCAGGATGAGTTCAAACCTCAATAAAATAAAAAAATAGCAATCATGTATATACAATATACTGCTTACTCATTTCTCATATTCAATAGTAGCAATCTGAATTTTAGAGTGCTAGTTAAATAACAGAAGATGTGCATAAAACCATTGGCTGATCTTATTTGAAATCACTCATGGTAAGACAGAGAAGAAACTATCTTTATCCCTTTTTTGTTTTTCTCTTCTTTCATTTGACATTTTCTTTATTTACATTTCAAATGTTATCCTCTTTCTCAGTTTCTCCCCCAGAAACCTCCTATCCCACATCCCTCTCCCTGCTTATATTAGGGTGCTCCCCCACCAATCCACTCCCTCCCTCCTGCCTCCCTGTCCTGGTATTCCCTCACACTGGGGCATTGAGCCTTCACAGGACCAAGAGCCTTTCCTCCCATTGATGCCCTACAAAGCCATCTTCTGTTACATATGTGGCTGGAGCCATGGGTCCCTCCATGTGTACTCTTTGGTTGCTGGTTTAGTCCCTGGGAGCTCTGTGGTGTCTGGTTGGTTGATGTTGTTCTTCCTATGAGGTTGCAAACTCCTTCAGCTCCTTTAAACCTTTAGGTGAAGTGATTAATGTCAAGATATTATGCAGTTTAATCATTTTTCATATCTATCAATTCTAAGTTACTTTTTCTGAATACATTCAGAATCTTTTCTTCAACAGTATATCGTCATGACTGACATTTCTTGAAAATTTAACTTCTGGTGTTTTAGCTCTTGAAAAACAAAAAAGGAATATGCAATGAGATAAAGTTTATGGAGAACCAAAGGAATATATCTTTTATGTTAAAGTTGTTTTCTGTTTATTAATTAATTTATTTATTTTACATCCAGACCACAGCTTCTCCTTCCTCCCCTCCTCCCAGTTCCTCATCCTTATCTCCCTTCAACAAAAATCCTTCTCTCTTTCTGCTCACAGAAGAAGATTCCTCCCATGGCTATCAACTGGCCTTGGCATATCAAGTTGTGAGTTTAGGTGCATCTACTATTGAGCATAGACAAGGCATCCCAGTTAGGGCAAAGGTGTTTAAATGCTGACAACAGAATCAGAGACAGTGCCTGTCCAGTTGGTAGAGGTGTCATGTAAAGACCAAGGTCCACATGTGGTACATATGAATAAGGGGCCTAGGTTCATCCCATACATTTTCCTTGGTCAGTGGTTCAGTCTCTCCGAGTCTCTATGGGCCCAGGTTAGTTGATTCTGTATTTTTCCTTGTGTTGTCCTTGACCACCTGGGTCGTCCAATCCACCCACCCCCTTCATAAGATTCCTTGAACTCCTTCTGTGAGTCTCTGCATTTGTTTCAATCATCTGTTGGGTGAAGCATCTCAGGGGACAGTTACACTAAGTTCTTGTCTACAAATAGAGGAGAATATAGTTAATGGTTACAGGAGGTGCTGGTTCCATTTCTATATTTTCTATTGCTAGCAGTATTAGCTAGGTTCTCCCTCATAAGTTCCTCAGAGTTTCCCTTGTCCTAGGTTTTTAGTTTGTCCCAGAGATGCTCCCCTACCCACATTCCAGTTATCTCTCCCAGGTCTTTCGCTCTTTACCCTCCCTACACTTGATCTCTCCTGTTCTCCTTCCCACCCTCTCTCCCACCAAGTTTCCTACTGGAAACTTTTTATCATCTAATATATTTTTGATTTTTTTCTTGAAAGACTGGGTTTTGGTCATGCAGTTCTTTCACTCGCTTGATTAGAGGCACACCAAGGTATTTAACATTATTTGTGGCTATTGTGAAGCATATTGCTTCCCTAATTTTCTGTTAAGCCCATTTATCTTTGTACAAAGGAAGGATAATGAATTTTTGAGCTAATTTTGTATCAAGCAATTTTACTGAAGGCATTTATTAGCTGTAAGAATTCCCTGCTAGAATTTTTGTGGTCAGTTATGTATACTGTCATATCATCTGTGAAGAACAATGTTTTGACTTCTTTCTTTTCATTTAAACTCCATTATTTGTCTTATTGCTCTATATGAAACTTCGAGTACTATATTGAATAGATACAGGGAGAGTGGGAAGATTTTTTTATGTACCTGATTTTAGCTGAGTTTCATTTAAATTCCTCTCTATCATATTTGATGGTGGCTATTGGTTTATTGGCAATAAGTTTTATTCATTTTGGCTCTAACATGTATAAATTTGTTTATACCAATGACTGTGGTTAGAAACTAAGTTGATTTTCATCACCATAAAATGATATTGGTTTTCATAGTTTTGGATTTCTTTGTAGAATTCTAGAGGATGATGTTCACACACCAAACTCCTAACAATCAGATATGGTACTCTGGAAATCTACAACAGTGATAAGGATTATCACTAATTAACTAACCATTAAGTTATAATTACTCCAGGATAGCTAAAGCTACGTGTAAGAAGGTAAGTAAGTATTAAGGACAAACAATTTAATGAAAATTTGTGTCAGAAGAGATTTTTATATGTGCATTACATCATACTGGTAAGTACAGCATATGTCTAATGTGACCTGATTTTTTTATTAAGAAAGATGACTATAATTCCAAAACTAAACCTATGTTTAACTTAAAGTAAATGTTTTATATAAAAATAGCTTTCTTGATTCTAGCATACTGTTATCATCATTAGTTTTGATACCTCAAGTTGGGTCATGTTCATGTTAAAGAGAAAAATTTCATGCCTAACTATGAAAAAAACACATTCTGTTATTAGAGAAATAAACAAGTGGACATTTAAGATTTAACTTTTGAAAAATATCAAATAAAACTTATTAACAACATTGTTATATTTAAAAGATTGACAGCTTGTTACTTAGATTTTTATTCAAAAATGTTATTGTGTGCAATTATATAAATTTGTCTAATAAAACCCAAATAGCACCATCAAGAAATGACATTAAAAATACTCTTGCTACATTCTCTGTATTTGCATGTATAATTGGATAGAAAACTTGGATGACACATTATTATGACATCTGCCAGCTAATATAAAAAAGCTAATATAAAGTGAATCAGTTTAAATACATGAAGATTAAATTAACTTTCAATGTCTTAAAATTAATTCAAAGAATGTATGTTAGATTGTATTAGGCAACATATAATTTTGTAATTTTTGTGACTGTGCTAAAGACAAAGACCTTTTTGGTATGGGTTTTCTTAGATTTTATTATCTATTTATATATGTTCTTTGGCAACTTTAATTTGGATTTTAGTCTTGCTTAAGATTTTAACTCTCAAGTAATTATATTTTATAACACATTTGGGTCTTTAAATATGAATGGGTTTAGCATGGTAGATTAGTGCATGCAAGTTTCATCTCACCAATATATTGGAATTCTTCCATTCTGGTATCAAGTAAAAAAATAAATTATGATGAACTTAGAATTTTAATTGACTGAAATTAATCTTCTGTAGCTCTTTTGGTAAATGTGAATATAATGTATCTGCTTTCTATCCTAATTACAATTAGTTACAACAGTGTAATTTGTCATGCAAAACAGCTTTTCTGTTACACCAAAGTCCAAACAGCACAACTGATAGAAATTTCTGACTTTGAATACCTGTATATAATGAGTAGTCTGGAAAGTTTTGATGAACCTTTGTGTTCTTTGAAACATGAAAGGCTCCTTTGAATTCTGAAAATCTCAAAATTCTTCTCCCGTTGTAATCTCAAATATTCATGTTCCCAAATGATAGTCAGAAGTTACAATAAAGACCTAAGGGTATGTGATATGATTCTCTATGGTTTCATTGTCCATTCACTGGACTAAGAGCATATTCTGTTTTGTCCTGAAGTCAAAGGATGTTTGCCCAAGGAAAATGCTATTCACATTCTCATAGTAGGAGTCAGCCTTTATTTCCTATTAAAAGACAGAAACCTCATTTTATGTTAGTTAATTTGACTCACTGAAGTCAACCTTTACATTTCAATCTTGCTGGTAGCCTCTACTTTGGAGGAGCTAGAAACTGCCTTCCCAGATTTAGGATGGCCCTGTTGACAGACTTATTTGTTCTAAATAATTACTATCCTCTTAAGATGTCTATTGACTCGGTTGGGGATTTAGCTCAGTGGTAGAGCGCTTGCCTAGCAAAAAGAAAAAAAAAACCTTTAAAAAAATAAATAAATGAAAAAAAAGATGTCTATTGACCTTGCTATAAGCTGAAGAAACTACACTGACCATGAAGTTATTACTCTTTTAGGAGATTTGGACATGGAGTGATTTAGAGTACTGGTTACTCTTGCAAAGAACCCTTGACTGATACCCAGCGCTCACATGGCAGCTCACAAGCAGTTGTAACTTCAAGTCCAGAGGATCTGATACCCTCTCCTGTATTCGTTAGCACCAGACAACCACATAATGTACAGACGAATTGCTACTGCTACTACTACTACTACTACTACTACTACTACTACTACTACTACTTAATAGGAAATGAAGAATATATGGCATTATAAATTAAAATAAACATTTTTTGTTGTAGTAATTATAAAAATAGATCTATAGTTCACACTGGTGCTGGCACCATAGGGCTGTGTGGCATTAGTGGATACATTCATCTTGACAGCAGCCGGCTCGAGGGTACCACGCCATGCCATGCTACCTCTATCTTTTAGTCCTGGCAGTCTCTTTGACCCCATTGTTAGCCACTCTCTATTGGCTGTCTCTCTGTTAGCCGTAAAGTCCCAGCAAACCAGTAAATTCAAGACTCAAAAAACAACAAAAATTACCCAAGAAGAATCTCATAGAAAATATTAAGGCTTGAGGAAGCTATCGTTACAGCAGAAATGTTAGCAAAAGTTGATGAGAAACACGAATGCCAGGTGATCACAGTGAGCAGACAGAACTTCAATGTCACTCACTTAGTACCTCAGCCTCTGCTAGGGTGAACATTTTACTATGGGGCTCATATTTTGACTTAAAAGTGTAGTAGTTCCATGTTTCCAATAGTAGACAAAGTTGAACAAATATCATGTTCAGTGCTCCTGTCTATATAGGTTTTTGAGCATTGCACAAATTAGAAACAGGTGAAATATTTGACATTTCACACAAACCAAGAAGTGTAAAAGTATGTGCTACCCTTTCATTGAAGGTTACTGTCATAGTCTGCACAAATGACTTGTTACTGTTTTTAGCATACTGACTCACATAGGAAATATATCCTGATTATTGGAAAAATAAAACATGAGTACTGAGAACTTACTTTTGCTCTTAGAATTAGAAGATAAGACATATCAGTTCACATACTAAATTGGTCAACAAGAATTCAGTTATTCATGAGCATAAAAGTTTTTTCCATCTTCTGAGGTCTTCCTCAATTTCTTTCTTTGGGACTTGAAATTGTCATAGGTATCTTTCACTCACTTGATTAGAGTTACACAAGTATATTTTATATTATTTGTGGCTATTATAAAGGGCATCATTTCTCTAATTTCTTTCTCATCCTGTATACCATTAGTATAAATATAGGGTACTGATTGGTTTGATCTTTCAGGAGTGCTATTAAGGTGCTAGTGTAAGATCTCTTCAATTTCTTAATGAAGGCTTAGTGCTATGAATTTTCCTCTTACCAATGTTTTCATGGTGTCCCACGAGTTTCTGTATGCTGTGCCTTCATTTTCATTAAATTCTAGAAAGTCTTTATTTCTTTATTTTTTCACTAACCCAGTTATCATTAAGTAGAGAGGTGTTTAGTTTCCATGAATATGTGGGCTTTCTGTTGTTTTTGTTATTGAAGTCCAGCTTTAGTACAAGGTGATCTGGTAGAATACATGGGATTACTTAAAGCTTCTTTATCTGTTGAAGCTTTCTTATGTCTAATTATGTGGTTATTTTTGGAAAAGGGTCCATGAGGTGCTTAGAAGGAGGTGTATTGTTTTGATTTAGGGTGAGATATTATCTTTTAAACCCATTTGGTTCTTAAGTTCTGTTAGTTTCTCTGTGTCTCTTTTTAGTTTCACTTTCTATGATCTGTCAGTTGGTGAGAGTAGGGTACTGAGACATCCCACCATTATTGTGTGAAGTCCAATGTGTGTTTTTAGCTTTAGGAAAGTTTCTTTTACCAATGTGAGTGCTCTTGAATTTGGAGCATAGATGTTCAGAACTGAGACTTCATCGTAGTGTATTTTTTCCCTTTGATTACTATGAAGTGTCTATCCCCATCTCTTTTGATTACTTTTGGTTGCAAGTCTATTTTATTTGGATATTAGCATAGATGCTCCAGCTTGTTCCTTGGGATCATTTTCTGGAAAATTTTTTCTACTCCTTTATTCTGAGGTAGTATATGCCTTCGTTACTGAGGTTTCTTTCTTGTGTGCGGTAGAATGATGGATTCTGTATATATTCACACTCTGCTAGTCTGTGATTTTTTAATTAAGGAATTGAGCCCATTTGATCTGAGAGGTATCAAAACCAGAAGTTTGATGGTTTCTGCTATTTTCGTTGCTTGAGGTGGCTTTATTTTTTTTATAATTTTATTTTTCTTGGATATTATATGTATTTACATTTCAAATATTGTCCCTTTCTCCCTCTCCCCTGCTTCTATGAGGATGCCATTCCCACATAGCCAGGTTTTGGATTTTTTTTTAATAATTTTTTTCTTGGGTTTAGCCTTTGTGTTGGAGATTTTTCTAATATCTGTCATAGGGCTTGGATTAGTAAAAATATTGTGTATATTTGGGTTTGTTGAAATATCTTGTTTTCCTATTTATGTTGATATTTTTCTGTCTTGTCTGGCATATGTGGTCTCTCCATCTATCTGGGCTCTTTTTTGGCTTTTAGAGTCTGTTTAGAAATCTCTGATAGGTCTGTCTTTATATGTTACTTTTCCTCTTACTGCTTTTAATATTCTTTCTTTGTTCTGTATATTTAGTGTTTTGATTACTATGTGGTGGTAATATTTTCTTTTCTGGTCTAATCTATTTGGTGTTCTGTAGACTTCTTATGCATTTATGGCCATGTCTTGCTTTATGATAGAGAAGTATTCTATGATTTTGTTGAAGATATTTTCTGGCCCTTTTAACTGTGAATGTTCACCCTTTTCTATTCCTATTATTTTTAGGTTTGGTCTTTTTATAATGTCTCAAATTCTCTGGATGATTTTGGTTAGGAACTTTGTACACTTTGCATTTCTTTTACCAAGCTGTTGATATTTCTATGGTGTCTTCTACACCTGAGATTCTCTCCTCATTTCTTGTATTCTGTTTGTGATGCTTGCATTTATAGTTTCTATTCTATTTCCTAAGTTGTTCATGAGCAGGGTTGCATTCATTTATGTTCTCTTCATTGTTTTTATGTCCTTTGTTAGGTCTTGGACCATTTTATTCAATTCCTTCACCTGCTTGATTGTATTTTCCTGTATTTCTTTAGGGGAGTTATTTACATCCTTCTTGAAGATTTCTATCATCTTCATTAGATGTGATTTAGTCCTGAATCATGCTTTTCAGGTATGTTAGCATATACAGGTCTTTCTCTGGTAGGGCAACTGGGTTCTGATGGTGCCACATTACACTGGATTCTGTTGTGTATGTTCTTGTGCTTGCCTTTGCCATAGAGTTATTTCTGGTGTTAACTAGTCTGATTGTCTCAGATTACATCAGGCTTCCTTGGAAGCAATTAGAGCTGTGTGACCTGGGTTAGAGCAGGCCACCTGGGAAGCAGGCAGTGTTGTCTGTGGTTAGAGCAGGCCTCCTATGCCCCTGGTTTACACAGACCTCCTGGGAGACAGACAGGCTATGGGGTCCAGGGGCAGGCACACAGATCTGCCAAGGGTAGAGGTGCAGACTGGCAGTGTTATTGGTTTTCATGAAAATATTTTAATATGTTTAAATATAATATGATAATATTGAGTTCTAGATGATTTCCATCCCAACTATTTACTGTCTACTAAGAAGGTGGATGAACACATGCCTTTTTACCCATCTACCCAATATTTGGCCGATTTCAGTACTAATGGGTGACCTGATATGGCACAGAGGGACTACAAAGTCTTTTTTCTCCTTTTACCATATCACAGCTACAAACCTCCCATAAAAGAATCAGCTGTGTTTTTGAGATCGGTTGATTTCCTATTACAATAAGACATCAAAAGATGAAGTGTCTTTTGGGGGTGGGGTTACCCTTTCTGCATCTAGCAACTAACTATTAATTCATGTTGGGGTCAGACTTTTCTTCAATACTTCCTTCCTATCCCCAATCATAAATTTGTAGCAAATTCTTTGCTATTACAAAATAAACGAATATTGTGATAATTGGATTCTCTTTATTTACTGTTTCATTTAATACTTTGGATTATTTAGCATAGAATGTTTGCATGAATTAAAGTAAACTTTTTTCCTATGTCAATGTAAGATCAGAGAACACATTTTATTATGTTTCAAGAGGTATAACATTCAAGAGTTTTAAGATGAATATACTGTTTTATATAATCCTGATACTTACTGTGTAGTGAACCATATGATACTTATGGTGTGGTGAAGCATATCTTTCTATTTTTTTTGGCAATTAGATTTGCATGTTAATTTTTCAATCCACAATGCATTCACACAATAAATTCACTGCCAATTATAAAAGATACAATCAGCCCACCTAGACAAGATAAAATCGATCTAGTTTACCCAAATCTGAATCATCCTCCTCTGTAGTCTCCATCTTGACCCCTCATCCTCCTGCTCCTTAGATTTTTGCTTGCCTACCCTTCCTTCTCATCCAATGATAGGCTATATTTCATCCTGGACCCACCTTGCTACATAATGGCATCATCCTACATACCCTCCTTTCTGTTTAATTAAAAAATACTTTTATTTGATCAAATATAAGCTGTGCACAACTATTACCATTAGAAAGTCATCTAGATAACTATGTTTTCTCAAAATTAATTAGCTTGGATAGGCTATGAGACTAATTAGTCTTCAACTCCATCAGAAATCTGAGAATGACCAATATTCCCAAAATTATGAGAAGCACAAAGCATAGCTTCTAAAACTTAGCCGATTTCTAGAGACTGCTGATCTCCTGGACAGTCCCTCATTCCTCAAAGTGTTAGAGCATCAGTCTTCAACCTTCTGGCCCAGGATCATCTGACAGACCTTTGTAATGCAGAATTTTGAATGGCTGATAATTCTAGCTTGGCAAAGATTATCAGTCGACTATTGTGCATAATGTGCCCCTTTCTGGACAGGATTTTGTCTGTAGATGAACTGAGGCAACTCTTGCCAAGTAGCTGTCTCACCACAATTGGAACAACTCCAATGCTCAATTTCTTAGAATCCAAGAATGTGTGTGTCCATACACATCATATTCTGTGGACTTCTGATGCCTTTGAAGACCATTTATCTATGCAAAATATTTCTGGACTGTTAGACCTTGACTACTCTTTGCTATTTCTAATTTCTATCTCAAAAACACCCTTTAACTTACTCAGAACCATGAGTTTGTTATCTGGCTCTTAACTTGTATTGCTAATCATCTAAAAATTGTTTTTAATCATAGTTATAGGACTGAGTCTAAACCTTATACTTTTAAAAATTTTGTAACGAATAAGTTCTATACCAAAGTAAAGTTATGACTTTAGCTTATTTACTAAATGAGATTATGGCTGTACAAGTCAATCTAGCTAATACCTCCCTGTTAAATTATGAACGTTTCTAAATTCCTCGTAAAAATGACCTTAGAATAACCAGCTTCAGCCCCCCCCCCAAAGTCCTGGGAATCAGGGTGATGACTCATGTGATGTCTCAAAGGCAGGAGCCTTAAAAGAAACACAGAAGCAGCCAAGGCTTGCAGGCTGTAGGTCCCCTGCTGTGATAAGTAGTGGCAGTTCAGAGAGTTAAAGATTAGAAGCTGCTTGCTTCGTTAACAAAAGTTGTTTGAAAATTATTTAATTTATATTTGGTTTAATTGTTTTAAGATAGTAGAAAGAATTAATGCTCTATTAAGTCTTAGGAGATTCTCATATTTATTCTAACATGGGCTCCATGGGAACTTTGGGTTAAATTCCTAGTTAAACAAGCTGTCTGTTTTATAATGAGAGAATTAATGGAACTGTGATTAAGTTCATTTTTATAGTTAGAAGAGGAGAGTAGAGAGTTTACCAGACTCACTTGGAGATTTTCACCTGTGGTTTGGAACTTAAGATAGGGAAAATTAGTCACTGACTCCAAATAGAGAGTGGTGAAATTTATAAGTTAATGGGGTTAGTAAAAATAGAAATCTGTACACCAGTCAGAATGAATACAGACATATATTATGGAAGTTATTAATAAATAAAAATCTGACACTCTAGGTAGAGAGCTTGACAGATAAATGTATTTTGGGCTAAAGTCTCGTTTTGATAAATTGCTTACTTCTTATTGGTATTGGAATTGATAGAAGGTGTTTAATTTGTTTTATGAATTATCCTGCTAAAGGCCATATGTCTCGACTGAGGGTTTGTGGTTACTTTTGATATTTACCATAACAGGAAGCTCAGTTTCTTTTAACGTGGGCTCCACAGGAATTTTGGGTTAGTTTCCTAATATGACAGATTAGAAAAGCCTAAAATACACTATGTTTAACTTTCTTTTTAAAAATTGTTTTTTTTTTTTTAATTTTGAGGTTTTTTTTCCTTTTTTTTTTTTTTTTTTTTTTTATTAACTTGAGTATTTCTTATATACATTTCGAGTGTTATTCCCTTTCGGTTTCGGGCAAACATCCCCTCCCCTCCCCTTCCTTATGGGTGTTCCCTCCCACCCCCCTATTGTTAACTGTCTAGTTCACTGGGGTTCAGTCTTATGACAGGGCTTCCTCTTCCACTGGTGCTCTTACTAGGATATTCATTGCTACCTATGAGGTCAGAGTCCAGGGTCAGTCCATGTATAGTCTTTAGGTAGTGGCTTAGTCCCTGGAAGCTCTGGTTGCTTGGCATTGTTGTACATATGGGGTCACGAGCCCCTTCAAGCTCTTCCAGTTCTTTCTCTTAAAAATTGTTTTAATTTTCAGAATGGGTGTGATATTGAGTCTTGTTATTCCTCTGAGAGAGAGATTACAGGATACAAGCTTTTCTGCTTACAGACTAAGGAACATGGTATTTTGGGAGAAAGATTTTGTCTTTGTGTTTTGAAAAGGGGTGATTAGGCTCTGGACACCTTCGAGAGGTATATGGAATATATTTGGTAGAGGGAGACTGCCTGAAAAACTAGATTTAGGAGAATCAAACAAAAAGTTATCTTGATGATGCTAGAATTTTGTTTTGAGATTTATATATTACAGAATGTGCATCTTTGATGAAGCTCATCATCAGAATGCTGAACTGGCCTTTTTGGATTCCTGATCTCAGGGACTTTCAGCCAGATCCAGTCAAGACAGACATCAGAGGCCACAACAATCATTGGGTGGCCTTCTTTAGGTCAAACAGCTCCCCCATTTTCCCTATACCCCACAAAGGATATCTCAACGTCCATATCTTTCTCCTTCTAAATCGCAGTAAAATATTTAAGAAGAATATTTCAATATTTATTTGATGTTCTAAGATATTTACAAGTAATTATTAATTCAGTAAACGTGTTTTTTATCATGTTCCAGTTATAGTAAAGTGAGTATTCTATAGCAAGAAAATAGATGATGTTGTTCAGATTAAATATAGTTAATGATAACATAGATTAATTTTCTTAGGATTATAAATTTTTTGTAGTGATACATTTTTTCATGAACTACTTCTGGTTTTTCCAAACCAATTTTCTAGCCATTTCTTTTTGAATATAAGGAAGGAAATATTTTGGATTTCCAATTTTGAATATTTCTTTCTTTGTACCAAAATAAACCATTACATGTAATGTATGTAAAATAATATTGAACTGACAAATCCATTTTTCAACTGAAATAATAAACGACTTTTAAATAATCACCAGGCCATAGTGCTGAGGAGATGGTAAGGCATTTGCTCTAAAATATAAGTGTATAGGAGTCTGTGACTCTAACTCCATCTTTCATGCTGGAGGAAGGAGAAAGCTGATAACTAGAACTTACTGGACAATGAGCAGATGAAATACCCAGCTTCCATCAGGGACCATATTCCACCAAAATGAGGTGGAAAACGGATTGAAGATTGATGTCAGAACATCAACATTTACCCTCCCCATGGCCCACATAGGTAAGTGTCTCCATACAAATGGGTATGCACAGGCTGTAATATGCAAAGTCTAATCACTAAATTACACACACATATACATACATGAAAACTCAACACACAAAAGAAACCATCACACTAAAATTATTTCCTTCATTCTACATTTGTTACCCAACTTCTTGAGACATTTTCTAGCCTAAAGACGTACATTCATCTCAGTTGTTAGTTTTATTTCAAAAAGTCACCTTAGACATTTTGAACAAGCTAACAGAAAAGCTAATTTTCAAGAGCACTAATAACACATATAATATAGTTTAGGAGTTACTTCTCATTTTCAGACTTTAAAAGGTGACAGTGTATGTTCCTTCTGTTATTTATTTATTTATTGGATCAGGAAGAACGGGGTCAGTAAGCACAACTACAGTTTTGCAGGTGCTTGAATTTAATGAGAAAAATATATTGTATGTGAATGCTCTCTATGCAATAAAAGGTAAATATTGCAGAAGCACGATACTGTGGCTATTAACAAAGTACCGAGAAGCACACACACAAGCACACACACAAACACACACACTATTTATTTATTTATCAACCATTTGTTGCCAGTTTTTATTGCCCATTTTATTGGCTTTCTTGTCTGGAATCACACCCATTAGGTCTGTGGGTTAATACATCACTTACAGAAGAGACTATATAAAGAGACTAACAAATGATGACCAAAATTAAGTAGAAACACATGTCATTTGTCTCATTCTCATTTTGTGTTATTTTTATTTGAAACTGGGGGAAAAACTGCTGTGCTAGAGAGATTCTATTATTATTTTTTTTTACTTTGTTCTTGATTAGCTTATTTCTGCCATTTCTTTGTATGTTGAAAGTTTTCCCACCATCCACATTATATCCTCTTTATTGTTATTGTGGTTATTTTATTAAAACCTTTGAAAACAATTTCATTAGTCATGCATTTCCACTGCAGCATCATGGATTAACTTGTCTTTGGGCTTAATCTTAAATAAAAAGGAGTTATTTTTCCTACCATTGATTGAATATTGAAAAATCTACCTAATAAATAAATATTAGGTGAGTCACCATCATTTAAAATTAATAAATAAGCATATTTGCAATAATACATTTGTAATAAATATATAAACATAAATATATTTATAACTATATTTATTTAAAATAAATATAAATAAAATGTGAATATATACATGAAATAAGTATAACATATATATGTATACCTATATACATACACACATACATAGATACATGGAGAATGAGAGAGGGAATAGAGAATGGCAAGAGATTATTATTATTGTTTTTATTGTTGTTGTTGTTGTTGTTGTTGTTGTTATTATTATTATTATTATTATTATTATTATTATAAACTTAGTTGAGGAGGAGAGCTATCCCATAGGAAGAATAGCAGTCTCATCAAACCTGTACCCCTGAGATCCCTCGGACACTGAGTGACCAACCAGGCAGCTTACACCAGTTGGTCTGAGGCCCTTGACATATATACAGCAGAGGACTTCCTGGTCTAGCTTCAGTGAGAGAAGATGCACCTAACCCTTGAGAGATTTGAGACTCCGGAGAATGGGGAGGCCTGGCTGGGTGTGGTGTGGTGGAGTGGTCGTGAGTGGGAACATCCTCTTGGAGACTGAGGAGGGCAGAAGGGGAGGGAGATAATGACTGGACTGTAAAAATGATAAAAGATAATAAAAAGAAAAAAATTCCAGGTGGATGGGGTAGCGGCTCCTGAGGCCCCATCCCTATGAGAGATGCTACTGGCCATTCTTTGTTCCAGAGGACGGTCCCTCTTCTTTGTGGTTATGATTATGAGCAGGCTGCTGATGTCCAAGCCGATGGCCACATATCCATCTACATGTGAACATCATTAATTAGACTCAGAGTTACTAATAACCAAACCAAAACTACGGCATGAAGCTGGGGGTAGGTGGGTAAGTGAAGCATTAAGGAAATTAACAAGGATGAAATAGTAGGTGGATATTATCAATAGCATTGCATAAATGTATGAATATTTTAAATTTATTTTTAAAAATTAAAAAGAGAAATAGCCTTTACTTAATATACATTAGGTAATATCAGATGGAGATTTACTTGAAGCTACTTTAGCATTTAAAGTTTTTTTCCATTCAGAACATTATGCCCAGCTGTGTTTTGTGGTGCATGTCTTTAATCCCAGAACTCTGAGTTCAAAGTCAGCCTGATCTCCATTGTCAGTTCCAAGATAGCTGGGGCCTGGCAGAAAGACCTTGTCTCAAACAAAGCATTAAAAAAAACTCACAACAACAACAACAAAAGAACAACAAAAAACAACAGCAACAACAAAATACCTATAGTAATTCTTTTCCTAAAATTTTCTCATGTTATTTAAAAGGTAAAAGCTAATTACTCAGTTACCAAATCTACTGAAAATAAGTCCTCAGGACTAAAAGTTACAGTATTTTCTACAAGTCATAAAATGTTAATACTTTACTGAGCTTATATGTCATTTTAAAACTTTATATATTTTACAAAATTCTATGCAGAAATTTGAGCAAAACTTGACTGTGGATACAGTTATGCTCCTTTCAAATCGAAACTTTTCTCTTTGGGCAACAACGTGGAAGTTTTCCTTGTTCACAGTCCTTCGTTTTTGCTGGAATTGAGAGGGATATTTTTTAAGATAAACTCAACAAAGATTCTTTTTTGATGGAAGAACATTGTGTCTGAGGTTAGAAGACAGAGATCAGAGCTCGAATTTAAGACTGGAAGACTCATTAGTTTAGATAAAATGGCACTTTATTCACAGTTAAATCCATGATAACTTTGGAAAATGTGTGTTTTAGTCAAAAAAATAAGAATAGGAAATGTTTTTTATTCTGTAATTTATCGTTGTAAAAGCTTGTGTTATACAAGAAGAGGAAAGCAAAACTTCTAAAATTAAGTAAAAAACTGTGAACATCAACAAACAGGGAAACAAGCACTGTATCAGACACTTGTCCATGGAACAAACCTGTGGTCTTTCACAGGAATTCTCTTCACTATCTGGACTCATCATTTATCACTGTGAAATCTGTTAGACGAAGCGTGCTTTTGCATGGGCCCAGGGGTCAGTCAGTTCCCAACATCCATGCTGGGATGCTTACAGCCATCTTTATTTGTAACTGCGAGCATCTCATGCCCTCTTCTTGCCTCTGCAACTCATGTAATTCACATGCATCCCATCAAAATCACACAAGTGCACATACATTAAAAGTACATACATATTTTTTCCTAATGCTTGAAGTCTTTTGTTCTAGATGTATTATCTGATCGTTATTATTGTTGGAACACTGGAAAGTCAAGGGGGTCCTTGGGTGAGGCAAACTGAAGTTATGGTATCGAGCTTTCACACAGAGATCACCAGAGGCATCAAGGAAGCATTCATTGACATTGAATTAAGTAGATGAAGTACTCTTTTCAATAGGAGAAATGCACGAAGACTGCAACAAGACTAAAGGACAGCTGCAGAGAGTTCTACAATGGCGGTAACTTTTACCGAAGAAGGCATGAAAACTGCTTTTCAGGCAGTCTGATATGACACTTACGGAGAAAGCAGGAACAGTCTGCGGGCGTCAGGCATACCCTTTCCCAATGAGGCCAGACAAGGCCGCACAGTTGGGGAACGGGTTCCTCTCACAGACAGGGGCAGCTTTAGGGACAGCCTCCCTTCCCCATCTCTAGCTGTCTGGAGACTCATATGGAGACTGAGCTTCACAACTGCTACATATATGAAGAGGACAGGGATGCAGCGATTCAGATGTGTAAAAACAAAACAAACAAACAGAAAACAGTATACTCCACTTTCTTCGGCGAACAAAGGAAGAACCAATTCCTTCCAATGACGCTTGGTTTTGATTTTGTGGTCAGTTAAGGGCTATGCTCTGTAAGCTTAAATTTAGGATAGGCTTTGGAGATAAGAGGTAGCTAACCACACTTATCATCCAAATTTACCTCCCTTTTATTCCTTGACTGTGAGCTGGTTGAGCCAGTAATATTTGGCATTCCTCGTTCATGCATCAGATCTGTGGGTATCGGACATTGGGAATTCCTTATCCCCCAAATCCAAAGCTGCTTTGTGGCTTTGTTGATAACTAGCAAGAACACGAAGTTCTGGGATTAAACATCAATGTTCACTGCTTGAATCTTTATTTATTTATTATTTTTTGTGTATGCGTAATGTGTAGAAGTGGGGGGGTTGCCACAGTGCACACAGGGAAATGAGAACAACTTTGTGTATTCAGTTTTCTCCTTTCATGTTTACAGGCTTCCAGGGATTCCATTCAGACGGGTAGGCGCTGAGGCATGCGCTTTACCTTCTGTTCCCGTATTGGAAAGTTTTAGACTTTCTCTGACAATCTGACACGGTCCCAACTTCCTAAAACCTTGCCTACTCCAACAGTATGACTTTATCATCCAGAATGCTGAACTAACGCCCGTATGAATCCAGATCAGACGCTCTTGAAAAATGTCTTTCATGAGACAGTTCAAAGAACAAGGAGTGCAAAGTTTGGATTGAACTTGTCTTTGAGAAACTGCAGGTCTAACTGCATAAGGTGTATTCCATTCGAAATATCTCATTGATAATAAAAATAAAAACAATTTCTTAGTACCTTTTAACCTGAGTCCCTAACAATTTGCTTCTACTAGTGGGAACACCGAAAAGTTTAGAAAACGGATTATCCTGTCAAGTACTCCCACCCCACCCCACCCCCACACACCCAATCCCAGTAAGGCAATTCAGATGTAACGAAATCGCAAGACTGAGGGATGCAGCAAGCTTATTTATAGGAGTAATCAAAGATTGGCCCCCGTTATTGTCAAAATACTCCCAAAATACCTCTTCCTTTTTCCTCTGGGTTTCTGAGTTTGCTAAGTCAAAGACTTTACACTGACGGTTAGAGTTCTGTAACAAGTGCATTTTCTGCATCTTAATCAGAACGAGGCACACGGTCCATTGTTGTTCTCACTGGGCCACCAGTGTGCCTAGCTAGCTCGCTGCACACAATGGAGATCAATGGAATGCCCTGTGAGAAACAATGTCTGGGCAGCGCCTAAAAAATTTGGAGAAAGGTCATTGTAACTTGAATAACAAAGATGTTTGTGCTAGTGAATTGATATGGTCCATTTTAAATTTTAAACAATGTTTATTTTGTTTCTAACAGACTCTAAGTTCAAAATGGTATTTATTTGCTGTTGTTCTCGGTTTTTAATTGTGAAATTGGATGCTTGAGTACTGGGGAGCTGGACCGAAGCAGGAAAGTGTTACTCTGCAGGCTTGAGCACCAGGATTTGAATCCTTAGCCTTCTTATAGAAAACAGTTAGCACTAGAAATGGCTGTAATGAATGTTTGTCTTTTTAAATTTGCATGCTTACTAAAGCAATAGCTAAAATTCTCTATTGGTTGAGTACATGTAGTCAATTGGAATAATAAGTAGCACTATCTTGAATATTGTAATATTTAGTTCTTATTTGATTTTCTAACTCTCTCTCTCTGTGTGTGTGTGTGTGTGTGTGTGTGTGTGTGTGTGTGTGTATGCGCAAAGATGCCCTCATTCACACATGGTTATGTGGAGGCCTGAGGCCAGATCAAGTGTCATAATACCCACACTATTTAGGGAAACAGTCTCTTGCTGAATAGCGGACGGCTGGTGAGCCTCTGAACGTACTTAGCCCTGCCCTGCTCTGTCCCAGCTCAGGGTTACTAGCTGCCTAATTCTGCTTTTACTTAAGTTCTGGGGATCAGAACTCAGGTCCTCAGGCTTCAGCAGCTAGCAGTTTACTCACGGAGCCATAGCCTCCATCCTCAAGCAACTTTAAAGACAATTTCAGATACCATCTTTAAAATACTGTATTTAGTAGCTTTACTCAGAAGGAATGCCCTTTAAGGTAGGTGACTTTTCTACTTATTGAATAAAAGAAAGAAAAAAATATAGAATTTTAAAAGCATGTATTTTGTAGCATTAGACCTCTACGAGGAAAAAAAATCCCCAGAGAGCATAAATTCACTGAAGTTTTTAGATATTATTCCTTACTTTTATTATCTGGGCTCTTTCTTGCTAACATTTTAACTGTACAGTTGAGAGGCTGGGAAATTGGGCAGAAAATAGCTACTGAGGGCTTGAAAACTGATCAGAGCTTATGTCAGTCTCGTGAGACTAATAAGAGAAAACTGGAATTCAGACATTTAATGAACTAGGGACTTTGCGGGCTGAAGATCCTGGATGGGAACACAGATCAGAGATCCCCAGTCGAAGCAGCCTCTTCTTTTCACTTGGAGCTATTCAGTGTTTCGTGAGTTTGAGATGACAAGATGAATAGCTAAGCAGAACTTCTAAGAATATAAAATCCACTAGAAGCTTATTTGTACCAAGAAGTTACACACAAGAATAGTAACACCAAAGTGGATGGGGACTGCTAAAATGTCAGGCATTCATCTGTAACCCTATGTCTCATGACCATGCCTTACTTTTCTGTCTTTCCTAAATTAATTTTGATTTCCTAAGCACTGAAAGCCTCCCTTTATCTTGCTATCTCTGTTATCCTCTTTCTACTTTCTAAACCAGATTAAGTTGATTAACTATTAATGGCCAACCACATTAAAGAAAAACTCTGAAAAAAGCATTTGTATTCTGCTTGTGCAAAACTTCATGAGAACAGGGAAACTATATTGCTTCAAATGTTAAAATGAACTAACTTAGAATTTTTTAATGTATTTATAAACAGGAAAAATAAAATGAATGTTTTTGAAAAAATAAAATATAAATAGATTATTATGGAATCTTAAAAAAGAAATAGAATAAGTATAATTTTATATCCTATAGTTCATGATATTAAATCCAAACATGTTATGAAAATGCTAGAAATCAATATACTTTATGAATTTATTTGAGAAATCTTAAACTAAATATTTTTGAGCAATAGTTAACACTTACCTAAAATGTATCATACACTAAGACTAATGTTTTCCTGGAATGTTGGAGATAGTTTAAGCATATGCAATTTAACTAATGTAACACATAATTCAACAAAATTAAAGTTTTTAAAACTGACTATTCCAATGGAAAAAAGTATATATGACAAAAGACCAGACACACCATAATGATTTGAAACATTTAACAGCATAGACACAGGATAAAGTTTCCTCAAACAGTAGTCATGGAGGACATTACAGCATGATAAAGGAGAAACACGGAATCCTCACTACTAAACATGATAAAGAATTTAAGAAATCCATTCTCTTCACTTCCAGTCTATATATTTCTGAGACCCTATTTAGGACAGTGAGTTAAAAAATAAGATTAGGCTTACACAGTATGGTGGCAACATTAGCTAGCTCTCACTCAACTCTTTCTGACAAGAAAGCGGCAGACTACACGAGACTGAACTGTATCTGCCGTTAGTTCCAACAGACTCACGTTCAACTTTTCTTCAGAAAAACAGCCAGGAAAATTTTATTAGTCCTTTTTTAAAAATAGTTAATATAAAATTATAACAACAACAACAACAACAACAACAACAACAACAACAAAAAGGACCCTGAACTTTAGTGACACACCTGGAACAATCCGTAGCAGCGACTGGAACAGTGGGAGAAGAGATTTAATTTAGGTGATTTTCTGGGGTTGTTGGTTATTGGTCAGCCTCACGGTGATGGAAGCTATACATTTTTTTTTTTGAAGGGACTGAGAAACTGCTAGAGGTCTGGTTTTCCAGACACCAGTCTGACGCCAGCCAGGGACATGGGGATCTTCATACCATCCCAAGATCTCAGTGGGATGTGCTTTTGAAGGATGTGCAGTACTCAATCATAAATGTGACAAAGATGCACAAGCAGGAAGCTTACGCACTCAGTGAGAGTAGCATGTTTATACATTTCATGTTGAAGACATGTGATACTACCCTCTAACTGAAAGCTCTGGTTTCCGGGTTGAAGCTCGCTAGGGATTACCGTGGGTTAGACTCAATTCTTTTATTCTCATAAGAATTTCATGAAGCCCTCTCTCCAAGGATACCCACACCGAAATTTCCACGAAGAAATCGAATTTCTTAATGCAATTTTCCCAAATGGAGCAGCATATTGTATGGGACAAATGAATTCTGACTGTTGGTACTTATATACTTTGGATCTCCCAGAGAGCCGAGTAATCAAACAGTCAGATCAAACCCTGGGAATTCTGATGAGTGAGCTTGACCCAGCAGCCTACCATGCCTTCACTAAACAAGTAGTGATAGAAATGTCCACTAAGTCAAAGCAGAAATTTAATACTAAGCATTCTGACCTCAGTAAGCACCACCATTGCCACCATTGCCACCAATTTTTACTAAAGGAAATTTTGAATCAAATGAGGATCTGTAGTTTCCGTCTGTTCTGAGGTCGGCTGTTCTCTGTGGTCTTCGGTTCACCATGGCGCTCAGATGATCAAATGAGTAGCTGACCAGAGGGAGGAATCTCCAGCTTACTTAGCCTGGAGAATGGATGAATGGATGAAACAGCACAATATTATGACTGTTTAGAAATACAGGCTTTCAAGAGTCGGCATGTTAGTGGCATTTGTAGTTACTGTGGAATTTAAGCAGCAAAGAACAAATTGGACTAAATTTCCTATTAATTGCCCTCCCACTGTTTTCTTGGTAGTTTCTGGACTGGCACAGCGATGTTTTTTTCCTTCCATATTTATAATGAAACACTTTTTTAGTGTTTCTAAGCAAAAAATGCACTTGGTTGGAAATCAAGTAGTTGGAACGCTGTCTGAATGTTTACTTTATACACCATGCTGATTGAACACTTCATTGAGGAAGCTTTCAGTCAGTTATTGGTCTGATTCTGTAATGAGCACAGCTCGTGGTTTGAATTGCCATTTGGAGGACCAGTGCTTATGTAAGCTGGATTGGGTAAACCGGTAGATTTTAGCTTGAGGTTTGATTCCCTCATCTTATAAAATTATGAATTCTAATGTTGAAAATTGCATAGGTTTGTGTGAAACAAAGCCCAGAAAAGAAACTGTAGGTAGACTAGTAATCTTGTGTAATTATAGGTGAGAAGTTTTAGTGCCATAATTTCTTTGTTGGTGTTGGACTTTTATCAGCTGAAATGTATTTCTATACCACAATGTAAGCTTCAATAAAGTTTGCTTAATTGTCTAGTAACATTTAAAAAAAAGTAAGATTAATAGAATTAATCTCAACAGTAAGGAAACAAAATACCTTTATTATTACATAACATAATCTTTCAAATAAAAATCAGCTCCAAAAATTGAAAAACGTGTTAGCATTAATGAAGGAGTTTTAAAAGGTTTCCAGTGTAAAGCTGAAGAGAAAGCATATTTTTGGTACTAATGTCAACAGGAAAGTGAAATTAAGGATACAATTCCACTTAAACTGTTTAAATGGAACCATTATTCGGAGAATAGGCAAACGTATGACCTGGATGCAGCGAATGTTATCATCCTCAATCGACTTCACGAAGAAGAGGTGTACTGTATTCATAAGGCTGCATTGAAGTTCTAAACGTAGAACACTTAAGTTGACAGTAATTTCTTCACAGAAGTGCCACTTCAAACATCACTTCTTTATCCAAGCCAAATGTTGGCATTTGAAACTCATCAGTCCATTTTCAATTTCAAGGGTTCACTGCCTTGGGGAGTCGTGTTTCTAAAGTAGACAAAATATGACAAAAAAGCAGCCACAAAGAAAACAGAGGGTATCGACAGCTCTTACACATTCTTCTGAAAATCTTGACCACAGCAATAGCACGATGCCTACGCTTTTCTTCCGTTTGTTTTGTATTATCTTTCTGTGCTTTGATTTATATTACTTTATTGTAATTTTTAGATGCCTGTTTTTAAATTTGCTAATTAATTTACTTTACATCCCAACCACAGTTTCCTCTCCTCCCTTTCCACCTAGTCCTTTGCCCACTTCCTCTAATCCACTCCATTTCCCTTTTTCTTCTTAAAATGGGAAGCTTCCCGTATCAACTTGCCTCGGCATATCAAGTTTTGCATGATGACTAGGCACATATTCACTGTGAGACAATTGAGAGTACACAATGCAATCCAGTAGGGAGAAAGCATTCCAAACCCAAGCAACATCATCAGTCAGAGAAGGCTCCTCCTCCGGCCATTAGGAGTCTCTCTCTTTTTCTTATGAATAAAAGTACTTTATTAGTTCAAAGTTTTGGAGGCTCAAGGGGATAATTTTGAATGGCCACAAATTACTTTTTTTATTGGATAGTTTATATATTTACATTTCAAATGTTATCCCTTTTCCTGGTTCCCTCCTCTCCCATCAATCCTCCCCCTGCTTCTATAAGGATGCTCCCCCTTCCACTCACCCACTCCCACCTCAACGCCCTGACATTCCCCTACACTTCGGAAATAAGTGTTCACAGCACCAAGGTCTTCTTTTTCTACTGATGCCAGACAATGCTATCCTTTGCTACATATGTGGCTGGAGCCATGGGTATCCCCTTGTATACTCTTTGGTTGGTGGTTTAGTCCCTGGGAGCTCTGGAGGTCTGGTTGGTTGATACTGTTGTTCTTCCTATGGGGTTGCAAAACCTTCCTGAAAACTTCCATAAGTTGCCAAGAGAAGCTAAAGAACACATGGAATTGAAACACAGATATTGGTTTTTAGATGAAGTATTAAGAAACTCATATTTTTTAAAAATTGTGTCTCTACAATTTTATTAGTCAAGGTTCTCAAAAATAACAGAAATAATTATAGAAAAGGTCTATTTATTAGAGTGGCTTAGACGCTAAACTTCAGCTAGTTCAACAATGGCTGTCTCCGCACAAAACGGTCAAGAATCTTATAATTGTTCAGTTCACTAGACTGTATGTCTCAGAAATTCCAATCTTTTGCTGGAATCCTGGGGAATTCCTAAAGAAATATTGGTCACTAGTCTACATTGGAATTCCCATGTACCAACACAGTAGGTTCTAGTACCAGGAAAGGGATGCCTCAGCAGGAGTATAGATAAACTTCAAGTGAATACAAGTGAATAAAACCAAGCAAATTCATGATTCATTTGCTAATGTCATTTTATGTAGGCTGAGAGAAAAAGATATGGTACAGTCTTCGAGTAACTTCCCACCTCAAAAGTTCCAATCAAGGGTTGGGGATTTAGCTCAGTGGTAGAGTGCTTGCCTAGCAAATGCAAGACCCTGAGTTTGGTCCCCAGCTCCAAAAAAAAGAAAAGAAAAAAAAAGTTCCAATCAAGAAAATTCCTCACAGATGTACCTAACTGCTGATTCTGTATGTAGTCAGGTTGACAGCAAAGATTAGCCATCATACCCATCCACAGTATTAACTGACATCCACCAGATATTAAATTATACCTAGTAGCTCAAAGCATTAATCATTTGCTTTTTTAGATTTATTTCTTATAGCTTTAAAATACATTTTATCATATTGGTGCATGTAATATATGTCAGCCTTTGCTCCTACTCTCCCTCATTTTCTCTGGAATCTTTCTCTCTTTTTTAGTGATTTTTTTTACTTTCATTTATTTTTCTGTCACTTTAAATCACACATGTATCTGTGTATGTTATGTGGGTTTGTGTACTTCAGAGCAGGTTCCCATGGATGTGAGAGACCAGTCGTTTTTATGCAAAAGTTACAGACAATATTACCACGTAGAGAAGAATTCTTGAAACTTAATTGGGGTATGCTGTAAGAGTAATATGTGGTTTTAACTGCTGAGCCATCTCTTAAGTCTCCATTTCATTTATTTTCAGCCCACTGAACTTAATTAGGATTGCATACATGGGAATAGGTATTGGGTTATTTACTGGATCATGGGCAATTTGCCAGTGGCTGTATGTTTTATGAAAAAAAACTCCTTTCTTAGCAGATATTAACTGCCAATGGCTTATGATGTAGGACTGCAATTACACGAGTCACTATGGCATCCATGTTAGAACACTGAACAGCTTATTCCTTTGTAGTACCATAGTTGCTAGTTAAGGTGTGAATGAATAACCATGTCACATCCAGAAGACAGCATTTTATATCACTCTTGCCATTCTTTGACTTCTAAATTCTGTACAGTCTTTATTCCCTGATGTTTCCCGAGCTTTGAGATGGAGGGCTATAAAGATGTTGCCTTTAAGGGTAGATATTAAACAATCATTCACAGTACTTGGACCAGTTGAAACATTGTATTAAATGCTACTCAAAGAAAAACAAACAAACAAACAAACAAAAACCCCAAAACAGTCTTCTCCAACTAAGATCAGGATCAAGCAAATACATAGGCAAATGCCATCATTAAACCACTGAACTGAGAAAGGGACCCCGGTTGAAGGAATCTTAGAAAGGACTGGAAGAGGTTGAAGGAGCTTGAGACCTCATATGAAAAACAATGCCAACCAACCTGAGCTTCCAGGGACTAAGCCACTACCCAAAGACTATACATGGACTGACCTTGTGCTCCAACCTCTTAGGTAGCAATGAATAGCCTAGTAAGAGCACCAGTGGAAGGGGAAGCCCTTGGTCCTGCCAAGACTGAACCCCCAGTGAACGTGATTGTTGGGGGGAGGGCGTTAATGGGGGAGGATTAATACCCATAAAGAAGGGGAGGGGGAGGGGTTAGGGGGATGTTGGCCTGGAAACCAGGAAAGGGAATAACAATCAAAATGTAAATAAGAAAGAAGTATGCAAATAAAGATGAAAAAACAGATGTAAACACTGGAGTTCATAAATTTAAAAACTTTCTCCTTTACAGAAACTACTAAGGGCTTTATGGATCTGATAAAATCTAGGTTTCTAATATATTTAATCCCAAGTTCCTGGACACATTTGCTCATACATACTTCATTCTTTGTATCAACTTAAGATGAAAAACAAAGATTGCTCCCAATCTTTGAACAGGTTATATTTAAGAGTATATACATATTTGCATATACATAGATTCATGTGGCAATTAATGAAAAGAGGTTATGGATATGAAAAAGAACAAAGAGTTATACATGGGACATCTTGCAATTATGTTAATCTCAAAAGGATAATGAGTATTTTAAAATATTCAAATAAAAAGGTAATAGTCAGGCATGATAGAGTATCTCTTTAATTCCAACGCTGCATAATGAGATCCCATCACAAGGTCAGGGAGAGAGAGAGAGAGAGAGAGAGAGAGAGAGAGAGAGAGAGAGAGAAAAGACAGACAGACAGACAGACAGAGAGACAAAGAGGGAGAGAGAGGAAGAGAGAGAGAGAAAAGGAGAAACGAGATGAGGAAGAGCAAGAAGAATGACAGCTGCAAAGATTGAGAAAAGCTTAATAAATTTATTCGTCAATTAAAAATAAAAACAACCATGGGTGAAGTAAACAAGCTATAACTTCAGAGTAAAAATTTTCAAGTCATGTATCTATCTGTCTGATAAGATTTGTATCTTAAATTTACAAAATTTAATATCTTAAATTATAAGTAAAATGATAAAACATACAAAGGTTTTGAGCAGACACAGTAGAAGAGAAGCGACTTTGTTAGGTAAGTTAGTAAACGCATGAGTGGCACCATCATGCGTCTCAAAAAAAAAATCTAACAAAGATAAAGCCTACTAAAATATTGGAGTATGTGTATGACAGGTATTTAGAAATATGGATTGAGTTGAACTCTCAAACACTAGTGATGTAGTCATTTTGCAGATATGTGTTAGTTTTCTTAGTGATAAATGTAGGAGTAAACAGGAACTAACATAGATGGAGGACAGTCTTGCAATCTTGAATGTCATTCTTCAGGGGCTGCCCCTTTCCCATTCCTTTCTGAGACAAGGTCTCTCATTGGTCTTGAAATCACCTAGTTTGGGTAGTTGGTCTGAAATATGCACTTTCCTCTTCCTGGAGCATCGGCATTGCAAGCATGCTGATGTGCCTTTATGCACAATCTGGAGACAAATTTCAGGGCTTCCTGAAGTCTAGGCCAGTACCTCATTACCAGTGAGACTGTTTCCTTACACTCAGTCTGTAAATTCTAATACATGTTTGTAATTCTTTGTGTAGGTTTGAGGTCTTGTGGGATTTCCCCATCCACTTTGACATGTTCTTTGGTGTCCGTGACATAAGCTGGAAGGTATGAGCAGTGATTTTTCCCCAAGGAAGAGCATGACATTTGCTCCCGCAGTGCCTAATGGTCAGCTCTGAAAAAACATACTGGCAACATTATGTGGGCTGAATTGTCTACAGTTAAAAATATGTATGCAATACCAATTATTGAAGAAAGGAGTAAAAAATTTGAAGGAATCATGAGAGAGTTTGGAGGGAGAAAAAGGAAAGGAGAAATATAAGTATAATAAAGTCTCAAAAATAAAATTTTTAAAAGAAAATAATATAAGATGAGACATCACCAGTTTATTCCCACATTTGAGTTTAAGAGAACTGAGAATACTCAAGGAAGCTAGTGTATTAATATAACATCTTCACTTTCAATAACCCCAACAGAAACCTAACTGAATGTCACTAGGTTTATAACATGCAATGACAAGGTTTGCCAGATGGCTCAGTAACAAACACAAGAGATCATTTATATCAACATGAATGCGGATGTCTTATAATTTGGGGGCACAGAGACATATAATCCATAAAAAAGTATAAACACATTGTTTCATTGCATTCCTACACTTTTTTTATCCTAATGTGATAACCAGTTGATGAGGTATTGAGCCAAGAGAAATAGATCACCAAATTTTAGAAAAACATTGAAAGTAATGGAAATGTAAGCATGCATCTGTTGATATGTGAATACAGACAAGTCAACATTAGTCAAATTATCGTTTTATTACAGTTATAGCACAAACAAGTCACTAACAAATCAAACTAAATAATAATATTAATAAACCTAACATCATGTTTGTCAAAATAGAGACTTCTGGAAACCTGAACTTTTTAGGATATCATTTGAATTTTTTCTATTCCTTTGAAGTCTTGAGTTTTTGTTCCCTTTTTAATTGCTTTAAAATGTTCCCAACAATCCCTATGCATAGGAGCTTGAAGCACACTTAAAAATAATGTGCAAACAAATTATAGCAAGAACTTTATCATTCTGTCAATATCACGCCATAAAACACAATGTGCAAGCAGGTGGAAACGTTTTAATGGTTCTTCAGAAAGTACGTGTATAAAGAAAAGCTCAAAGCCTCATTATTATAAAATTATGGAAGTACATGCATTTATAAAACTATATCATAATGAAATATGCTACTCATTTACATCGAAGAATATTGAATATTTTCCTTCCTTAGTTTAGCCAGTCTGAGAGAATTTTCTAGCTATTTCTTTTTTCCCCTGCATTAAAGTAATACATGAAAATGTCCATTTAGA
The DNA here is from genome assembly GCF_011064425.1 of Rattus rattus. Taxonomy (NCBI): domain Eukaryota; kingdom Metazoa; phylum Chordata; class Mammalia; order Rodentia; family Muridae; genus Rattus; species Rattus rattus. The sequence continues at coordinate 46,406,570 of NC_046156.1, forward strand.
ATTTTATGCTAAAAATCTATAAACTTTGCACATAAAAGCAACTACAGTAGCAATTTCTTTAACAAAGCCCTGAAGCATGTGAGTCACATGACTTTCCTCAACTAAATGGTGGGAGAGCTAATAGCTACCAGAATATACAATATTCTCTCTGGAAATATGCCACAAATATATTTGAAAGGTTTATTTTTTTTTTTTTTTTTGGTGTGCAGGAGGAGTGATGTAATGTGTGTGTGTGTGTGTGTGTGTGTGTGTGTGTGTGTGTATGTGATATGGAGTTTTATTCTCTGTGTGTTTGGTGTATGGGTTATAGTATGTATGTATGTATGTATGTTTGTATGTATGTATGTATGTATTGTGTGCCTGTGGGTTTGTATGATGTGTTTATGTGTAGAAGTTTTGTGTGTGTGGTGTGTATATGTGTGTGTGGTATGTGAGTGGATGTGGTGTCTGTACATGGTGTGTATGGTATATATGTATATCTATGCCATGTGTTTGAGGGTATTTTGGATGTGTAGTGTATACATATATAAATATATATACGTGTGTATGTGTATAGTATGTATGGTAGTGTGGTGTGTGTATATGGTATGTAGTATGTGTGTTTGTGCTGTGTATATTTAGTATGTATGGGGTATTTTGTGTATGAGCTGTGTGTGTGTGTGTGTGTGTGTGTGTGTGTTGGATAACAACTTGAAGGAGTGATTGTCTCTTTCCTCAATAGGGATCTTAGAGATTCAACTCAGTTCATCAAGCTCAGCAGCACATACCTTTACCTGCCAAGCCATCTTGCCAACTCTGAGGTTTTTTTTTTCCTTTTTGGTGATGGGTGACTCTCATATATCATCATGATAAATAGTTCTTTGTAGAAAATAATCATGACCCTTCACTAATTGACTTTACCTTGCCTCTAAAAAACTGACATCCCAATTCTCTTGGTTAAAAAAAGAAATATAACACAAAACTTGGCATAGTAAAAAGTCACTATGAATAATTTTATGCATTCATTAAAATGTATAACTATCAAAATAAATTTATTTATTATCAGTAATGATGATAATTTTAAGACATGTTCTATGTTCTTCCTAGGTATTGATTCTATTGCTTCTCATTAAAAGTTGTTGGAGTGAACAGAAGTCATGTTATTCCAAACTGGGTATACACACAGTTTGGCTAGGGAAGTCAGTGAAAGGATCTGTAAGCAGTGCAGTCATGGTTTCCATTCTCAGTTCATACGGTCAATGCCTTACCATTTCTTATAGTAGTGAATTTACTTATCAATTACCATTATTTTAGGTACAGTTCATAAGTACAAAATGTGGTCTAATAACAAATAAAAATTGTGAATTTTCAGACAGATATACCTAAGGAGAAGACAGCATGAAAAAGAGGCAGAGCCTGTGATAACACAACAGAGGCCAAAAATCACCAAAGTCTAAAGGAAAATTGTCAGGTCAGGGGTCGAAGCAAATCAATTCTACCTACTTTGATAGCTCAGGAGCTATTTTTCCGGCCAATACCTTGACCGTACACTTCTAGACCCAAGAACTAAGTCAATCGATTTCTTTTGTTAAATATCCTGGTTTAGACCTTTCCCTTGACCATTGGTGCAAACCAGTACAGAAATGCAATCCAGACATCTAGCTCTGCTGTGTAATTTGCTATGTATTTCCATTGCCAATGCATTGAATTGTAAGTATGGACCATAAAGACAAAGATCTGTGTTTGAAAACAAAGATATAGAAGAAAACCAGCAGCAAGCAATTATAGAGACAAGCATATAGATCATACCTCAGCAAATGTGATTCCTCAAATGAAGGAATACCTCAGTAAACCCTGAGGAGGAAAGACGTAAGTGAAAACTAGAGACTGATGCGTAGAAAGAAAGTCAAAGTCACTTAAAAGAACTTCACTTACTTTTTAAAAGTGTATAATACTTTTTTTTTAGCTCTGCACGAATCCTAACATGATAGGAAGTCAAGTAAACAAATACGAAATGAATTTTGTTGAAAAACTAGAACATGGATAGAGTCACAGCAAATTGCCTCTGTCACAAAATAGCCACCATAAATAACCTCACACATGGCTGATTTAAGATTTTAGTTCAATTGCCCTGAAAAAGTCAATGGCCTCCTCAAATGCCTTACGTCTAAAAAAATAACTTGATCTGAGAAATCTGATGTATCAAAAAAAAGTCACCAATAATACTTAGTTGTGCCAAAAAGAAGTATAAAATCACTGTAAAGTTTTGGATTTCTTTCATTAAGCCTTGGGAAAGAAACTATCATATTCTTTGTGAAAGTGTTGTGCTGCTTTCTTTATAACACAGGGCAATTGCTAAAAATTGGTTAGCATATCTCTGACAGGAATTTGAATAATGAACCTACTGTGGTACCATAATGGAGTCTAGAAATGTGATAAGGACAGCACGGCAGCAGCCTCTTAGAGAGAGTGGTAAAAGGCATTGCTCAGGCACAATAATGCTGTTCATAGTTAAAGTGCTATGGTAACGAGGCACTCACAGCCCAGCACAGGGACTCTCCACCACCTGCCTAGATTCAGACATATAAGAGAAGTAATCCAGGCTTTCCTAATCCTATGACCATGAATATCCCAATCAATCAAGCATTCTTTCTTCGTAAGCAATGTTTGCAGCTTTCCAAAGCACATACGTGTAGCATACATACATGTAGCACCCAGAGACTGTTGGTATCCTATAAATCTTTTAGATATTGACCTGATGAAGGCTCTCTGTTGTGACTTAGTATCTATGACAAGTCTGTCTAGCCTCCAAGGCTATTTATTATCTACTTGACATCTACTAGGATCTGTTATCTCAAAGCTCTGGGATTCTGTTTATCTGGGAATTCGCACCATTGGCTACTATATAAATGAAATGTACCGAGTGGAGCATCAGAGGTAGAGAGGACCTGTTTTCATTTTAATTATGTCTAGGAACCTTGGGTGGCATTTATTCTAAGGATTTTGAGGAAAAATCACTCTAACACTGAAGACAACTGGCACCTCTTTGCTGTTGTCCCCAAGATTAAATGCCCTTCCAATGACCCTCCCCTGAGTCCTCACCATTTTATTATACAATCTAAATAGCCAATAGATCCTCAAAAGTCTAATTTTTCCCAAGGAAGTTGTTTTTATGGAACATAACCAGATATTTTCCAGGAAAGGCTGGAATTGACCCTACATGTTTGTCATGGTGACACATGTTCTTTTGTTCCTAAGAACCCAGTCATAATTTCTCCTTTCTCTGTTTGAAAAGAGGATTACAATGAGAAATAAATCAGAATATTATTACATTGATTTAGGCTAAAACACCTGTTTTCTGTTCATTTATTTTTGATTAATTTTATTTCTGTATTAAATAATACCAACACTGACCATGATAGTTACTATCAATGGTTGTTTTCCTGGGATTTGGAAACATAGATAAAGCAACAGTCAAGCTTACCAGTGTGTTTGTGTATGATTATATTTTCAGAAATTATCTTAGTAGGTATGGATAACACATCTTGAATTGTGATAGCACCCAACGTAAGCTTGGGTAATGTGTAGAATTAAAGGTAAAAGAGGATTAAAAACACAAAATAAATACCTCTATCAAATTCATCAAACAGTTGTCACGCTGCTTCCTGGAAGCCACATTGTAAACTGGGATGTGCTACCACTACCCTTTTCATATTGGACTGGGCCCTCTGAAATCATTCACACAACTCTTTCCTTCTGTAACATGATTTCTGGAGCATGTGATGTTTAGTCCTTATTGATGTGTTACGTTTTCATACATACTGGTACTTGGAAATCACTGTCGTCTGTTCCAGTCCATCTAGACTTCTTGCCTATCTTGCTACTAATAGACATATTCTCTTCTTAGACTGTGTCTCATATAAGATGCCATTTTTCTCACTATTACCAAATGGGTCTTGTTGTGTAACAAACTCTTCTAGTACCATAGAGAGACAAGCTACAGTTAAGTTTCCTTAAATGCAGTTATCCTCCCTTCTCCAGTGCATTTCTCACTGCATAGGCAAACTGAATTTTCACCAAGGAGCATAAACAACCATTGTGTATTTGATATCATATAGTAAACCTTATTAGCTTTCCTCGTTTTCTGACATTCGTTTTGTTATTTGCTCTAGGCATCCAAAGTCATTTTGGAATCTACTAAACCTGAAGTGTGCCAAAAACTTTTCTAAGCCCAATCAATCCATAACAGGAATATACTACAAAACTAGTTCAAGACTTTGCCCAGATAACGAACCCATACCCATGTGCAAGCTTTTTGCTTCAAAGTTTTCTTTCATATTCTGTTTCCAGCCCCTTCTTGCATCACACATACATACGGTCCTAGACACCACTTTTGATTATGTGTTAGCAAGCCCTTGAAGTTTATTTAATAGATAATTCTTTTCTTTACTATCCATAAGAAGAAATACACATTGAACTGAAAAGAATGCTGATAGCTTTTGAATTTGGGCTGCTGGCCAGAAGAGAAGGGATGATATATTCTGAGAATAATAATAAGAGAAAAAAATGTTACCTTATAAAATATGGATTGGCAGCCTTCCCATGATGTTAAATGGAATTGAGGGAGAAATGTCATCATTTTAAAAACTGGGGAAACTGACTTTTCTGCTGACCAATAGAATTCTAGAAAAAGTTCAAAGTCTCTAGTTCCCTTTTGTTACTGTTAAGGATACAGATGGAGAAAACATTTTCTTATTAAGACATCAGCTTAGTTTGAGTTAAAGTTACACATGGAAACTCTTAAGTTCAAAAACATCAAATACAATATGACTCATTTTTTTCTTATGCTTCTCACTTTTATTTGTCTTTGTGTGTATCTATATGTGCACATATTTTGGGCATATGTATGTCTAAGTATATGTTATTCTGTGTGCGTGTACACATTGTTTGTGCTTTGCATGTATGTCTGTGTGTTTTTCTGTGTGCATGAATATGAGGCATATATAAAATATGTGTAGGTGTATGTGTATGTGTATGTATATGTATATGTATATGTATGGTGTGGGTGTCTGTGTGATAAATCACATATAAACTATCCTCACCATTTTGTAGCTTATGCTTGATAGATACCTTAAAATCAATTGGCATCAAAAAAGTTAAAGTAGAGAATGATTACATTTTCACATAATGTGAAATGTATTATTTTTCAGATAATGCTTAGTACTGTTTCATATAAAAATGAAAACCTGTTTAACTTAATAATATAGAAGTTTCTATTTAATATATGATGCAGTTTAATATTGCTGTACTGGTTGTGTTGTGAGTAACATAAAAATGATCCCAAATATCTCAGTGGCTCCAAGCAAAGGTTTCCTATTTAAATTACCTGAGAGAAATAGGAAAGTTGAATGCTGCCCTTTGTTGTTTCCTACAAGGCGGGAAGAAACATAAATTTATCTGAACATTATCTTCTGATGTACAATATAGTGATGAGATCAATTGAATGCTTTTCAAATTTCATCTCCTCTATTGTTTTTGTTTGTTTGGTTTTTGTGATTTGAAGATTGTGTCTTTAGCTCCCTGTTTCACTTGAAGTGAAATTCCTATGTACCTCTCTAACTGAACTTGTTGTCAGTTTCTCTTTAAGATCTCTTATTTGCAATAGTTTGTACACTACTATGCAAATTGATCTTTATCTTTCTCCTTTTCCTCTAGAGTTTTAAAAATAATGTTGTTGGGTTTACTATCAGGCCACGTGTTGTTGTTGATTATTCCTATGTGTTCAGTGTCCTATGTGCTTTTTTATAGAATACAATGAATTCATTACTTCAGTATAGCAGTAGTTTATCTTTGGATTCTTAGTTCCCTACAAGAACATACAAGCATTCACTTGTAGTTTTTAAGTTATTCTATATTTATTGATTTTTAATTATCAATTTTGGTTCACTTAGCATTTGTTGAATGATAACTTGATTATTACATGGCGGGTAGGAAATTTACATGCCAGGAACTCAAAGGTAGAAAAACAAAACAAAAAAAGCAAAAGAAAATAAAATTAGGTTCTAGAATCTTTGTGGTATAAACATTTATACAGCAACATGCAGACGGACAAATACACAGAGTACCATATGCTCAGAAAGTTTGCATTGGAAGTTATTTTTTGTTAATTAGCACAATGGATTAATTATTGTTATCATTTTACTTTTTACATATTGAAGAATTTTAATCCAGCAACATGGCTGTTCTGGCAAAAGATCACATCTTAGGATCTTCTAGATCTATATGATCTGGCTAAAAAGAAGAAACGGCCTGCATTACAGTGTGATCTGGCTGGATTACACACATACCCTTAGTATTCACCTTTAATCCCTATCTGTGAAGACAAGGTTAGTTTGTAGAAGAAAGCTGACATGTTTGAAAGTGAAGTCCAATTGAGGGGCAGTCAAAGTGTCTAATCAGGAAAAGCTTTGACAGAATGAGTCAGACCTAGAATACACCCAACTCACACAAAGAACAGCACAGAAATGAGAGATTTCTCAAGAGCAAAGATGACAGAAGAGTAGTGATGTAGGGTTTTCTGTATATGTATGTTAGGTTTATTGATGCAGTTTTGCAAAGACAGGTGGCAGAGAGAAGAAGCTAGGCACAGGTGAAGGCAGAGAAGCCAGAGAATTAGAAGGTGCCAGAAGAGTAGAACAGCTTGTTAAAGCTAGTATGAGCCAGACAGAGCAATTTAATCCAAAGCTGAGAGAAGCTGGATCGAATCAGTCATCTTGGAATATTAGACAGGATGGAGTTTAGAAGCTTCCAGGACTAGGCCTACGGATAGTTAGAACAGAAAAAGTAATGTTCTGATCTCTGTTCAAGGTATGGATTTGCACATCATGGGTAGGGCTCTCATCTCACCCTCTAAGGAAATAAAATCATAATTTCCATTTACAACTTTATATACAGTGTCATATAAATATAGAAATATACACAGTAAGTATAAAGAGTATGCATTAATAGAATTTATTACTACTTAATTGCTCTTGATTTTATTTTGTTTTGTTATTTTTTTACTACTGTTTTTGCTTTGTTTTTATTTTGTCTTTTTTTTCAAGTTTGGTAAAAAAAAATTATTATTATTCAGAAAAAAGGACCAGATTGTTAACAAGTTTAAAACTCCCTGGGCTGGTTAAATGATGGCTGCAGAATTATTATACGCAAAAAGAGAGGAAAATGGCATGAGATGAGAGAGTAAGTTGTCAATGAGTGATTTATATCTTCATCCCTTTTCAAGTCTACAGGTGTCTCTAAATTTCTCCTGTGAACTCAGGTAACATGTAGAAGAGTTAAGATTTTGTATTGTTGTAAAAATGTAAAAAATAAAAAAAGTAAAGTTATCTTTTATTCCCCCCACTAGGACTGGCACCTCAGTGCCCCAAGATGTCTGCTGGATATCTTGCCAGAAGCACACATTCCAATTCTGTGGTGGCCCAGAGAGGCCACCCCACACTCCATTACACTTAAATCTACACATGAAAGAACACACACCACAATAGCCTTAGATCCAATTGATAAAATATTATTGCACACCTAAACATACAAAGCCCAATACACATCCACCCCTTAAGAACATTAATAACAACCTGTAAATGCACAGAGCGGAATCTTAACATTACCTGCCATGGCTTCTCTTTCGTTACCTCCTGTCCCTTCCTCCTTTCTGTTCCAGTCTCCTCCTCTTCCTTCAAACTTCTCTCCCTCCCATCCTTGCTTCTTCTCCAATGACAGGCCTCCTTCTATCCTGTACCTAGCCCTCACCTGCATTTTACAAATTCAATGGGGAGAAGGTTCTGGTGAAGTCACCTGATACATTAGTATGTGACTAGGTAGCTGTCCTTGAGGCAGTGGAATTAGCTTCAAAATACAGATAACTCCAGGACAAACCACAACAATTCTGTGCATGTAGAATAGTCACCCTAACCCAAGAACCCCAGAGGTGGCCTGAAAACATGAACACTACTGGAAGTTCTCAGTACTATTGTTTCTTTACATGAACATCTAATGTGATAGTCTGGACCTAATTAAACACCTCCTCCCAATAGATAATATGCTACAGACACAGCAGCAATATGGTGGCACACATGGAGATGTGCAGTCTTTAGAAAGTGGGATATGGCCAAGAAGTTCCACAGGAGCAGAGAGGATACCTGAGTGTCCTATGAAACCCTCAGTTCTTTCCCTTTCTCTCTTGCTAATTGTTTACTCCCAGGTTTCCCTAAACTTAACTGATGATTTGTGTTGAAACATTAGAATCCAAAAGCAAAACACTGTACTGGTTTTTTTGGTTTTCCAGATGAAATTGAAAATTATTCTTTCCTTGTCTTTGAAGAATTGTTTTGGAATTTTGAAGGGAATTGCATTGAAAATTCCTTTTGGATTCCCTTCGTAGGTTGGCCATTTTTACTATGTTAATTCTGCCAATCCATGAGCATGGGAGATCTCTCCATTTTCTGAGGTCTTTGGTTTCTTCCTTGAGAAACTCGAAGTTTTTGTCATACAGATCTTTCACTTGTTTGGTTAGAATTACTCCAAGACATTTTATATTATTTGTGACTATTGTGAAGGGTGTTGTTTCCCTCATTTCTTTCTCAGCCCACTTAGCATTTGTATAAAGGAAGGCTACTGATTTTTTCATTTTGTATCCAGCCATTTTGCTGAAGTTGTTTATCTGGTTCTTGTAGTATATTTGGGGTTGCTTATTTACACTATCAAATCATCTGCAAATAGTGATACCTTGACTTCTTCTTTGCCAATTTGTATCCCTGTGATCTCCTTCTGTTGTCTTATTACTCTAGATAGAACTTGTAATACTATATTGAATAGATATGTAGATATGGGGAAAGTGAGCATCCTTGTCTTGTCCCTCATTTTAGTGGGATTTCTTCAAGTATCTCTCCATTTAATTTGATATAGGCTGTTGGCTTGCTGTATACTTACAACCAATGGACAGAAGTTGGGGAGACCTGTGGTTGAATTAGGAAAAGGCTGAAAGAAGCTGAGGAGGAAGGCAACCCCATAGGAAGACCAGAAATCTCAACTAACCTGGATCCCCAAGATCTCTCAGTGAATCACTAACCAGGCAGCATACACTAGCTGATATAATGACCTTGACACTTATACAGCAGAGCACTGCCTGATCTGGCCTCAGTGAGAAAAGCTGCACTGAACCAACCATGAGAAACTTCAGGCCCCAGGAAGTAGGGAGGTGTGGTGGGATGGAGGTGGGAATTGGGACATCCTTTTGGAGACTGGGTAGGGTGGGGAAGAATGGGATGAGGCAATGTAGGAGGGTGGACAGGACAACTGGACTGGACTTAAAAAAGATTAATGAATAATAATTAAAAAGAGGAAAAAAAGCAAAGAAGCAATGCAATGAAACTAACGTGTGCTTTTGGAACGCCCTACAATATAGCTTTGAATTAGTTAAGATCTTTCAATTCTGTTTGTTTTCCACTAATTTCATATTTAACCAGACTACATTAAACATCAGTTCAGAAATGTCTATTGAATATTCTACACCAGGCTATCTACAAGCTCCCATAGAGCACTGGATAGCCGAAAGTCAGCCTTAGATGATAGGTAGCTTTAGGAAATGTTAAGCTTCTGAATATGAATGAAGGCAGACAGACTTTCTTAGGCAGATTTCACATTACCTTGGCTATAAAAGAACAATTACAGCTTAGTTCCTGGATTCAGCGTTTTTGGTAATGAATCTGAGTGATGTTTTAACTTGATTACCCTGAGCTTATACTGAAGGTAATCAACAATATAGAACTCTGAATGAAGACCCATGGACCAATGTACAAAAATGCAGTTTTATTTAGTAGATATTAATTTTGAGAAGAATGATATTTTCTAATTTATAAATATTTAAAAATTATAAAAACATAAAATTATATAATACAAGCCATTAATTAAGTAACATAGAACAAATAGTTTTTCCACATCATTTGAAAAATAATAAAGTAATTGCTAAAATTGTGTGTATTCTCTATCTAGTTATTATTTTAGGCTCACAGAACTTAATAATAAATATTATCAAAATATATATCTGTGAAATTCAATTAAAAGATTTAAAAAATTAATACAATGACTTCCTAAAAATTGCTTTAAATTTAAGAATGGAGAAGTATCTCAAAATTTTAGAGAAAATGTTGCTTCACAAACAATTGTACATTCTTGCTTTCTTCAAAAATTATTATTCAAATTATTGTCTAAATAACATAGAAGCTGGAAAGACTCTCTGACAGAAACACATCATAAGTTATTTAAGCCCTTGGGAGGGAATAGGGAGGCAAAGTTTAGAACAGAAGCAGAAGGAACACCCATTCAGAGCCTGCCCGACATGTGGCCCATACGTATACAGTCACCAAACTAGATAAGATGGATGAAGCAAAGAAGTGCAGGCTGACAGGGACCGGATGTAGATCTCTCCTGAGAGAAACAGCCAGAATACAGCAAATACATAGGCGAATGCCATCAGCAAACCATTGAACTGAAAATGGGACCCCCGTTTAAGGAATCAGAGAAAGGAGTGAAAGAGCTTGAAGGGGTTTGAGACCCCATATGAACAAAAATGCCAACCAACCAGAGCTTTCAGGGACTAAGCCACTACCCAAAGAGCTGACCCTGTGCTCCAACCGCTCAGGTAGCAATGAATAGCCTAGTAAGAGCACCAGTGGAAGGGAACGCCCCTGGTCCTGCCAAGACTGAACCCCCAGTGAACGTGATTGTAGGGGGGAGGGCGGTAATCGTGGGAGGATGGGAAGGGGAACCCCCTTATAATAGGGGAGGGGGAGGGGTTAGGGGGATGTTGGCCTGGAAACCCAGAAAGGGAATAACAATCAAAATGTAAATATGAAATACCCAATTTAATAAAGATGGAGAAAAAAATATGAAGAGGGAAGAAGAAAATGAGGCAATCAATCACTTTCTGAGTATATCCCGAGAATTATTGAAGTAGCCAATCAGAACGTTGAATCTAGAATCTGTGATTTTTAGTTACCCAGGTGATTTTAGTGTATACTAAAGTTTAATACACCGATTTTAAAACCCTACTAATTATAAGCCTTTAAAACACCCCTGTAAATTTGTATTTTTTATTATATATTTAAAACTGAGCCACACAGAAATCCTGAAAACAGGAGACCACAAGTATTAGTCAGGAAGCTCTTGACTCACAGAATTTATGGGGAGCTTCTATGTAGTAAGGGAATTTGTTGATGACTTACAGTCTGTAGTCCAACTCCTGAACAATGGCCAGCATCAGCTGTGAATTGAATTCCAAGGATCTAGCAGTTGCTCAATCCCATAAGGCAAGCAGGTGGAGAATGCCTTCTTCCAATGACCTTAATGTAGATCTCCAGCAGAAGGTGTGTCTCAGATTAAACATGTGTACCACCACAGGTGGAAATGGGACTTGCTTTGTCCCAGATGACCTTGAACTCAGAGACCTCCTTGCCTTAGCCTCCTGAGCTTCACAGCCACTGTTCCTCGAGATCTCCATGCCAAGATCCAGGTCACAAATGTATATTTCCCAGCCTCAAAATCAGGATCACAGGATGAGCCTTCCAATTTTGGATTGTAGTTCATTCCAGATATGGTCAAATTGACAACCAGGAATAGCCACAACACCATATAACACAAAGTATAAGTAATTTAAATACTATCAATCGATTTTTCCTGCAGGGATTCTAGCTAATCCCGTAATAGAGAAATCTTTATTAAAAATTTAACGTTAACATCTAAAACTTAACTAAGAATTGTTAGAATTCTACAAATTTCATTTGGTAATTTTTTTTAAAAACCTATATATTACTATTTTTATATTCAATTTTTTTTCTTTTTTTCCAGCATTTAACAAGATAACCTCAAGGTAAGTGACACAATGATATCAAGCAGCATCCTTGACAGTGGATGTGTCCTCAAAGATAATGGGTTTACATTCAGAAAACAAGAGACATGGAAACTAAATTCCAAATAAAATCTTTCCTATGGATTTTTACATCATTAATAATTCTTTATCAATTCTTTTTGTTGGCTATAACATTAGTAACGCTTTAATATTTCCTTAGGGATAAATTGAAAAATAGTTTGTTATAAAATATTCTGGTCAACATTAACCTTGTTTTTCACACAAACTATATTTTGAAATTGTCACACTATTTTTCATTGCCCAAATCTATCCTGGAGAGTTGATGAATACTTCAGATTACTTAGAGGAGTTTAGGTGACTTAAACAGCTGTATCACCAAAAATCCCGCTCTGAGGATAGCAAACCCAGGATTGAAGACTTCCTTGACTAACTTGAAATCAGTCTGGCTGACAGAGAAGTTGTTCCTCCCAGATCTGTCATTGCTTACACAGTCTTGAGGGGAGACTTTGTAAATCTAGGAACACTGAATTTCTTGAGTTTTATTAGCATACTAAAACTTATAAATTTATCTTATTTTAATCTCTCTTTTCTCTCTCTCTCTCTCTCTCTCTCTCTCTCTCTCTCTCTCTCTCTCTCTCTCTCTCTCTCTCTCTCTTTCTCCTTAATCTTATTGTCAGGTTCCTCCTTAATGTTATTGTCAGGTTCCTCCAGGAGGAAACATTTTATTTGTGAGAAATAGCTACACAAGCCCATAATACATTAAACTTCTTTGAGGATTTTTTTTTTAAGATAGAGCATGTGATTGAAATCACATAATGGATGTTTTTCTGTACTTTATTTTCAAATCATTACCTTTTAGATTTAGCATTTAAATTAATTTCTATACAGAAACTTCAAGTTCAAGTGTCATTCAACTGTCTCTATGACCTGGCTCCCCCACCAACCTATTTGAGATAGAGTTCTGTGTGTGGACCTACAAAAGAATGGGGAAATTCCTGCTATTCCTCTTTGTCATAGAAATTGTTGTAAAGGGGAGACTATGTTTTTTTTTTTTTTTTTTTTTTTTTTTTGAGAGGAATAGGGAAGTTTGATATCCTTCACTGCATAGTTGTCATATAATGAAAAATCCACATAATTGTTAATTTTGACTAGATAACTGTAGATGAAAAATCTATTTGGGTTACTTGAGACTAGGATATAAATCAATTGTACATGTGAAATAAATTATTTCTGACATGCTATTCAGATTGGAATTTTTCCTTTACATAATTTCTGTGTAAATAAAAATGAAAGTAGATATCATTAGAAATGTCATCAATATTATAGTTATTTACTACTCTGTGAAATCATGTTACTTGTGAAAGGCTACAGTGACTTTTCTAAGAAACTTAAAATCCAACACTATGAGTTTGAGCTCGGCTATCACTGAAAGCAATCACATCTCTAGTTTCCCTTAGAATCCAGGACAGTAGTCCAGAAAACGAATTTTGATGGTTATCTCAAACACATTACTCTCAACTTACTGAAATTTTTAGGCTGAAATTCCATGAAAATTCATGTGCCAAAAATTTTTTGTTGCAGTATATACCAAATACATAATAATATATCCATAGCAAAGGTATTTAATGATGATCAGTTTATTATTATGGGAAGAAATATCTCATTAAAAGCAACTAAGAAATATCAAGTGGTTGTGAAGTACCTAAAAAAAATGTTCAACATTCTTAATCATCAGGGAAATGCAAATCGAAACAACCGTGAGATTCCACCTCATACCATTCAGAATGGCTAAGATCAAAATTTCAAGTGACAGTAGATGCTGGTGAGGATGTGGAGAAAGAAGAACACTCCTCCATTGTTGGTGGGATTGTAAGCTGGTACACCCACTCTGCAAATCAGGGCGGAAGTTCCTCAGAATATGCGATATAGTACTACCTGAGGACACAGCTATACTATTCCTGGGCATATACCCAAAAGATGCTCCAACATATAACAAGGACACCTGCTCCACTATGTTCATAGCATCCTTATTTATAATAGTCAGAAGCTGGAAAGAACCCAGATGTCCTTTAACAGAGGAATGGATACAGAAAATGTGGTACATTTACACAATGGAGTACTACTCAGCTATTAAAAACAATGACTTCATGAAATTCATAGGCAAATGGATAGATCTAGAAAATCTCTAACTGGAAAAAAAAGAGAAGAAAATGAAGATACATTGGTTCTACGTACAATTAACGAATTCAGAATTGAGGAATTTTAGAGTCTAAAATTGTATTTAGTATGTGTCTGTGAGACCTTCATGTTGGAGGCAATTGCTTGAGGGTGGTTAGTTTCTAGCTTAGCCACGAGTTTCTGACTCTCTTCAGCTATATAGGAAGACGCTGTCTCAAACAAAAGCAACATAATACTTTTTAAATTCAATTACACCTTTACTGAAATTTCACAAAATGTTACACCATTGTTCTCTAAACACATCATTAAAAATGTGTAGAATTAAAAAAGCAATCAAGTCTAAAGTTCAAAATGATCAACTAAATTGACATTCTTTGAAATAATGCAGAAATACAAGGAATTGCTTTTGAAAAAGGTCATGAGCTGTTCTATTAGATAATGCTATTGCTTGTTAATTTTATGGTTTTCTTTTAGCTGGTGACAGTGGTCTATGATATTGTGCAAAATAGAGGTGTTTTGTCAATATATTTAAATGCGGTTATATCAGTTAAGTTAGTGTTTTTCAGTTTTCCGTGGTAAGCTGTCATCATTCACTACTAAAGCATTTCATCATAGGCATATTTTTTATTTACTTTATGGTTCATTCATTTAAAAGTTAAAAATTGGTTTTACATAATGGGCAAAGAGGGGAGGTATATCTATATATATATTAATATTCTACAGATATATATATAGGATATATATTCTAGAATATTAATATATTTGATTGGATTCATGAAGAATTGCAGGGATTTAGATTGTCTTTAAAGAGAAGGAAAATGAAGTATTTCTCGACTTCAAATTTAGTATATTCACATTAGAAATGATCATATATTTGCAGAGAGTAGTGCCTGACCTGTTTTGATGTGTTTATAGAAGTCGAAGGTTAAAATTAAGACCTGCCAAGAAGTTCAGGAGAGCAAAAAAGAACATCACATTATAGATGCATGACTCATATGTGCTTGGTTTTCAGAGTGAGCGGTATATCCAAGGGGAAGCTTGTCCTTTCCAGTTACAGCTGTGCTCACTTTGGAGCCATTTCTGGCTCAGAATTGCAGATGCTCAGCTATTTTTAGTGCCCCTTAGAGAAAGTTCTACAACTTGAATTCATAGCCCTCTAAAATATGCAACTTGTTAGAAATGAAGCTCATTGATAAGGTTGACCTATATTCCAGGAATAGAGTGACGGTAAACTCTAAGTCTGGTTAACAACATTAAAAATAGTGCTAAGATTCTAATTTAAATAGAAGCTCATTAGTCGTGTTTCACTTTTATTGTTTCATCGAATGTAAATGGTTGCTAGTGACTCTCTAAACTAATCCTATTGCTTAGGACCTCAGAAATCATTTCTACGTAAACTTAAAACATTTTAGCATTGACAATTCTGATGAGACAAGTTATATTAAATATGTTCTTAAATATAAAGTTTCACTTGGGATTTGTATTGCTCTAAATTGAAGGAAAGTGTTTTTTTCTCCCCAAGCTATAGAATCTTTACATTTTGCCCATAAATTTGTTCATCAGGATTATTCCCTAATTGCTCTTCCTTCCTCTGATCCTCTATTATATCTCATTTATATGCTTTAATAAAACACAGGAGGCAGGGTCACCTTGGTTCACCATTAGATTGTCTAATTTTGCATAAGTCACTCTTTTAGATGGCTGGATAGAGACAAGTACCACAATTCTTCAACTCCATGAGTTTAACACAGCATGACATGTCATGGCTGCATGGAGAAGTGAATGTCATATAAAACCACAAGAATGCAGCATTAGACAGAGTCCAAGTAGAACATAAAAAGGGGGCCTTTAAAAAATAAATTAAAAAACATGGAAAAAAACCCAACAAAACAAAACACCTGACCTCTAGTACCTAGTGTTTTACCACACCCTTCCCTGTTAGCAAAGTGAAAATGCCCGCTCAGTAAATCCATAATCAAAAGGAAGACAGAAAATTTTCATGAGCTCCAAGCATGGAAAATCTGCAATTCTACAAACTCTAGTTTATTATGAGCCATCTGCTCTCTACACAGCTAGTAGATATTCTAGAAGGATTTTCCTAGAGTTCCTAGTCTACTTATCTGTGCTATTCTGGGGAACTATCTTGAAAGAAGTATCCCCCCACCATTAAACATGAAAGGAGGAATTAGACTTACGTATGTTTTTATATTGCCAAGTTCCAGCATTCCTTTCTTGTCAGTGATTAAGTAATTTACCACCCTAGGAATCAGCGTGGTAAATTCCCAGATACCTGATGAAAAAGATGACTTCTACTACATATTGCTTGTTTTTATCATATCTCCCTTAACTCAGGAGACAATGATGGAAATAAAGTCTCTTCCCAGGCATTTCTTAGATTTCTATCTGCACTGCCAGACTTCATATAGAATAAAACAATATTAATTTGGATGGTTCACAGTCTTTCGGAACTAGCAATAGCTGTAGGGCTAGTCTTTTTGTAGTCACTGTGTCCCAGCCTTAATTGGAGATTATTGATTTTTGCCCAGATAGTTAATGCAGACAAAACTTGACAAGATAAGGCCTTATTCATTCTGTTGACAGCAGATATCAAAGAATTTTTATGAATAAAAAATAACAATCACCAGATTTAAGTAAAATGAATACCAACAGAAGAATTAAAAATTAGAAATGAGTAAAACATTTATGTTTTATAAACCAACAAACTTTAATGTGAAAGAAAAATATTGAAATTAACCAAGAAAATAAAACAAATTATAGGAACTATAATAATAATAGTTACTGTAGGTAGTCTTAACTCCAATAAAAAGATACAGACTGATTTATTTGATCAGAAAACAAAAGCATCTGGTATGTAGTTTCTTTTTTTTTTTTCCGGAGCTGGGGACCTACCACTGAGCTAAATCCCCAACCCTTCTTCTTTTTTTTTTTTTTAATCTTTATTAACTTGGGTATTTCTTATTTACAATTCGATTGTCATTCCCTTTCCCATTTTCCAGGCCAACATCCCCCTAACCTCTCCCCCCCTTCTCTAGGGGTGTTCCCCTCCCCCCATTACCGGCCTCCCTCCAACAATTACTTTGAATGGGGGTTCAGTCTTGGCAGGACAAAGGGCCTGCCCTTCCACCTAGCTCTTACTAGGCTATTCATTGCTACCTATGAGGTTGAAGCCCAGGATCAGTCCATGTGTAGTCTTTAGGTAGGGGCTTAGTCCATGGAAGCTCTGGTTTGTTGGCATTGTTGTTCATATGGGGTCTCAAGCCCCTTCAAGCTCCTTCAGTTCTTTCTCTGATTCCTTCAACGGGGGTCCCGTTCTTAGTTCAGTGGTTTAATGATGGCATTCCCCTATATATTTGCTGTATTCTGGCTGTGTCTCTCAGGACAGATCTACACCCGGTTCCTGTTGGCCTGCATTTCTTTGCTTCATCCCTCTTATCTAGTTTGGTGGTTGTATATGTATGGGCCACATGTGAAGCATTCGCATTTTGGTCATCCTTCTTGAGTTTCATGTGTTCTGTGCATCTAGGGTAATTCGAGCATTTGGGCTAATATCCACTTATCAATGAGTTCATACCATGTGTGTTTTTCTGTGATTGGGTTACCTCACTCAGGATGATATTTTCCAGTTCCATCCATTTGCCTATGAATTTCATAAAGTCATTATTTTTTATAGCTGAGTAGTATTCAATTGTGTAGATGTACCACATTTTCTGTATCCATGTGTCAGTTCTTGATCTTAGAGCATAAGCCATTGGTGTTTTGTTCAGGAAATTTTCTCCAGTGCCCATGTGTTTGAGATTCTTCCCCACTTTTTCTTCTATTAGTTTGAGTATATCTGGTTTGATGTGGAGGTCCTTGATCCACTTGGACTTAAGCTTTGTACAGGGTGATAAGTATGGATCGATCTGCATCTTGCTACATGCTGACCTCCAGTTGGACCAGCACCATTTGCTGAAAATGCTATCTTTTTTCCATTTGATGGTTTTGGCTCCTTTGTCAAAAATCAAGTGACCATAGGTGTGTGGGTTCATTTCTGGGTCTACAATTCTATTCCACTGGTCTATCTGTCTGTCTCTGTACCAATACCATGCAGTTTTTATCACTGTTGCTCTATAATACTGCTTGAGTTCAGGGATAGTGATTGTCCTGGAAGTCCTTTTGTTGTTGAGGATAGTTTTAGCTATCCTGGGCATTTTGTTATTCCAGATGAACTTGCAAATTTTTCTGTGTAACTCTCTCAAGAATTGGATTGGTATTTTGATGGGGATTGCATTGAATCTGTAGATCACTTTTGGTAAAATGGCCATTTTTACTCTATTAATCCTGCCAATCCATGAGCATGGAAGATCTTTCCATCTTCTGAGATCTTCAATTTCTTTCTTCAGAGGCTTGAAGTTCTTATCTTCAAGAACTTATCTTTCTTGGTATTTTTTACCAAGGTATTTTATATTATTTGGGACTGTTATGAAGGGTGTCATTTCCCTAATTTCTTTCTTGGCTTTTTTCTCTTTTGTGTAGAGGAAGGCTACTGATTTATTTGAATTATTTTTATACCCAGCCACTTTTCTGAAGGTGTTTATCAGGTTTAGTAGTTCTCTGGTGGAAC
This sequence comes from Rattus rattus, assembly GCF_011064425.1. Taxonomy (NCBI): domain Eukaryota; kingdom Metazoa; phylum Chordata; class Mammalia; order Rodentia; family Muridae; genus Rattus; species Rattus rattus. Next base: position 46,425,274 of record NC_046156.1, read on the forward strand.
TTTTGCAATCACTTAAATATACTAACATATCATCTGCAAACAGTGATATTTTGACATCTTCCTTTCCTATCTGTATCCCTTTGATCTCCTTTTGGTGTCTGATTGCTCTGGCTAGAACTTCAAGGGCTATATTGAATAAGTAGGGAGAGAGTGAGCAGCCTTTTGTAGTCCCTGATTTTAGTGGAATTGCTTCAAGTTTCTCTCCATTTAGTTTAATATTAGCTACTGGTTTGCTGTATATGGGTTTTGCTATGTTTAGGTATGGGCCTTGAATTCCTATTCTTTCCAGGACTTTTATTATGAAGAGGTATTGAAATTTGTCAAATGCTTTCTCAGTATCTAATGAAATGATCATGTGGTTTTTTATCTTTCAGTTGGTTTATATAGTGGATTACATTGATGGTTTTTCATTTATTAACCCATCCCTGCATGCATGGGATGAAGGCTACTTGACCATGATGGATGATTGTTTTGATGTACTCTTGGATTCGGTTTGCAAGAATTTTATTGAGTATTTTTTGCATCCATAGTCATAAGGGTAATTCATCTAAAGTTCTTTCTTTGATGTGTCTTTGTGTGGTTTAGGTATAAGAATAATTGTTGCTTCATAGAAGGAATTCAGTAGTGCTCCATCTGTTTCAATATTGTAGAATAGTTTGCATAGTATTGGTATGAGGTCTTCTTTGAATGTCTGATAGAATTCTGCACTGAACCCATCTGGACCTGAGCTCTTTTGGTTGGGAGACCTTTAATGAATGCTTCTATTTTCTTAGGAGCTATGGGGATGTTTAAATGGTATAGCTGTTCCTGATTTAACTTTGGTACTGTCTAGGAAATTATCCACTTACTCCAGATTTTCAAGTTTTTTTTAAATATAGGCTTTTGTAGTAGGATCTGAAGATTTTTTCAATTTCCTCTTTTTCTGTAATTATGTCTCCCGTTTCTTTTCTGATTTTGTTAATTTGGACACACTCTCGGTGTCCTCTCGTTAATCTGGCTAAGGCTTTATCTATGTTGTTGATTTTCTCAGTGAGCCAGCTTTTGGTTCTGTTGATTCTTTATATAGTCTTTTTTGTTTCTATTTGGTTGATTTCAGCTCTGCATTTGATTATTTCCTGCCTTCTACTCCTCCTGGGTGTATTTGCTCCTTTTTGTTCTAGAGCATTTAGGTGTGCTGTCAAGCTGCTGATATATGCTCTCTCCTGTTTCTCTCTGCAAGCACTCAGAGCTATGAGTTTTCCTCTTAGTATAGCTTTCATTGCGTCCCATATGTTTGGGTATGTTGTACCTTCATTTTCTTTAAATTCTAAAAAGTCTTTAATTTCTTTCTTTATATCTTCCTTCACCAGGTTATCATTGAGTAGATCATTGTTCAATTTCCTTTTTTATGTGTGTGTGTTCTTCCCTTATTGTTAATGAAGACCAGATTTAGCCCGTGGTGGTCTGATAGGATGCATGGGATTATTTCTATCTTTCTGTATCTATTGAGGCCTGTTTTATGACCAATTATATGGTCAGTTTTGGAGAAAGTACCATGAGATTGTGAGAAGAATGTATATCCTTTTGTTTTAGGATAGAATGTTTTATAAATATCTGTTAAGTCCATTTGGTTCATGACTTCTCTTAATCTGTCTATGTCTCTGTTTAATTTCTGTTTCCATGATCTGTCCATTGATGAGAGTTGCATGTTGAGGTGTGAGGTGCAATGTGTGCTTTGAGCTTTAGTGAGGTTTCTTTTATGTATATAGGTGCCCTTGTATTTGGAGCATAGATATTTAGGATTGAGAGTTCATCTTGGTGGATTTTTCCTTTGATGAATATGAAGTGTCCTTCCTTATTTTTTTTGATGACTTTTGGTTGAAAATCGATCTTATTCAATATTAGAATGTCTATTCCAGCTTTCTTCTTCAGTCCTTTGGTTGGAAAGTTGTTTTCCAACCTTTCACTCTGAGGTAGTGTCTGTCTTTGTCTCTGAGGTGTGTTCCTGTAGGTAGCAGAATGCAGAGTCCTCATTGCATATCCAGTTTGATAATCTATGTCTTTTTATTGGCGAATTGAGTCCATAGATGTCGAGAGATATGAAGGAATAATGATTGTTGCTTCCTGTTATATTCATATTTGGATGTGAGGTTATGTTTGCGTGCTTTTCTTCTCTTTGTTTTGTTGCCAAGATGATTAGTTTCTTGCTTTTTCTAGGGTGTAGCTTGGCTCCTTATGTTGGGTTTTACATTTATTATTCTTTGTAGCGCTGGATTTGTAGAAACATATTGTGTGAATTTGGTTTTGTCACAGAATATCTTGGTTTCTCCATCTATGTTAATTGAGAGTGTTTCTGGATACAGTAACCTGGGCTGGCATTTGTGTTCTCTTTGCGTCTCTATGACATCTGTCCAGAATCTTCTGGATTTCATAGTCTTGGGTGGAAAGTCTGGTATAATTCTGATAGGTCTGACTTTATATGTTACTTGATCTTTTTCCCTTACTGCTTTAATATTCTTTCTTTATTTTGTGCATTTAGTGTTTTGACTATTATTTGATGGGAGGAGTTTCTTTTCTGGTCCAATCTGGACTTCTGCAGTCTCCTTCTATGTTTACGGGCATCTCTTTCTTTAGGTTAGGGAAGTTTTCTTCTATGATTTTGTTGAAGATATTTACTGGTCCTTTGAGCTAGGAGCCTTCACTCTCTTTATACCTATTATCCTTAGGTTTGATCTTCTCACTGAGTCCTGGATTTCCTGTATGTTTTGGACCAGTAGCTTTTTCTGTTTTACATTATCTTTGACAGTTGTGTCGATGATTTCTATGGAATCTTCTGCTTCTGAGATTCTCTTTTCTATCTCTTGTATTCTTTTGGTGATGCTTGTATCTACGTCTCCTTGTCTCTTCCTTTGGTTTTCTATATCCAAGGTTGTCTCCCTTTCCCCTTTCTTTATTGCTTCCATTTCCATTTTTAATTCCTTCACCTGTTTGATTGTTTTTTCCTGGAATTCTTTCAGGGATTTTTGTAATTCCTCTCTATAGGCTTCTACTTGTTCATTTATGTTTTCCTTCGTTTCTCTAAGGGAGTTCTTTATGTCTTTCTTGAAGTCCTCCATCATCATGATCAAATGTGATTTTAAATCTAGATCTTGCTTTTCTGGTATGTTTGGATATTCAGTGTTTGCTTTGGTGGGAGAATTGGGCTCTGATGATGCCATGTAGTCTTGGTTTCTGTTGCTTGGGTTCCTGTGCTTGCCTTTTGCCATCAGGTTGTCTCTGGTTTTACCTTGTTCTGCTATTTCTGACAGTGGCTAGACCATCCTATAGGCCTGTGTGTCAGGAGTGCTAAAGACCTGTTTTCCTGTTTTCTTTCAGTCATTTATGGGAACAGAGTGTTCTGCTTTCATGCATGTAGTCTGTCCTGTTTACTGGTCTTCAGCTGTTCCTGTGGGTATGTGTCCTGAGTCTACCAGGCAGCTCACTTGGAGCAGAAAAGTTGGTCTTATCTCTTGTCCGGGGTCTCAAGTGGCTTCTGGGTGGCAACAAGGAGGGCTTGCCTGGCCTTTTCCCTGGCCCCTGTGCACAGGGGTCTCACATGGTGTTAAGTGTTTTCCTCTGGAATCAGAAATGTGGGCAGAGTGTAGTCTCTTCTGGCTTCCCAGGTGTGTCTGCCCCTCAGAAGATTTATCTCTTCCTCCCATGGGATTTGGGTGCAGGAAGCTGTTGACCAGGTCCCTTCAGATTCTAGTGGTGTCTGGACTGCAGGGGACCTGCTGCTCGTGTGCCCCTATCTTCCTGTTCCCAGATGCCCTATACAATTTCCTCTTGGGCCAGGATGTGGGCAGGGGTGGGCAGTATTGGTGGTCTCTCCCATTCTGCAGTCTCAGGAGTGCCCACCTGTCTGGGCCATGAGCTTTCTCTCCCACACTGTTTGGGAGCAGGGAGCTGTGGGCCAGGATCAGCCAGGTTAGGGCTCCAGGTAAAAACTAGAAGTGTCTGATCCCAGAAGAATTTTGCCTCTATGTGTTCTGAGTCCACCAGGCAGGTCACTTAGAGCAGAAGAGTTGGTCTTACCTCTGGTCCATCGGCTCAAGTTGCTCCTGGGGGGCTGTGTTTGAGCTCTCAGTGAGGGCGGCAACCAGGAGGTCCTGCGCAGCCTTTTTCCAAGGCCCCTGTGCACCGGGGTCCCAGATGGTGCTAGATGTTTTCCTTGGTTTGTTGTTTCTAATAAACACACTGCACTAGAAAATGATTTTCAAGCAAATAACTGACAATAAGCTGAAGTAGTTATACTCATATCTGTCAATGTAAGCACAAAAGATGCAGATTCAAAGGAAGTAATCATATTAATCCTCACTAAAAGTAATGTTTGCAGATATATTTGTACCGAAGATTGGCTTGTCTATTTAATTAGAAAAGGCATGATTCTAAACATGGAATTAAAATGGTTCAGGGGGTTGGGGATTTAGCTCGGTGGTAGAGCGCTTGCCTAGGAAGCGAAAGGCCCTGGGTTCGGTCCCCAGCTCAGAAAAAAAAAAAAAAAAAAAAAAAAAAGAACCAAAAAAAAAAAATTTTAAAATGGTTCAGATATAAATTTCAGTGATCAACTTACATATAGATTAGTCATTGATACAAAATTTCACAGGTAAGCTACATCATGCACCAAATGGATTTAAGGACCAACTCTACAATATTTACTCCAATTATAGAGTGCCTCTTCTTGTCAGAAGTCCATGAATCTTTGTCCAAAACAGATTGCATATTAGGTCATAAGCAAGACTTAACATGTCAAAATTGAAATAATTTCCTGTGTCTTTTAAGATAATAGTAGAATAAAATTATTAACTAAAAACATTAGAAAGCATCTCAAAGTAAGTAGAGATTGAATATATGCTTTGAGAAATGAAAGGATCATTGAATAAATGAAGAAAAAAAATGGTCTAGAATTAAACAAAATGGATATAGAATATTGAGTCTTATGGTTCTCGCTAAATTGATTCAATGAAGAAAGTTTACTTATAAAATCTATATTAAGTGAACTAAAGTAAGTTAAGTGTGTGTGTGTGTGTGTATTGTTATTGGTATATAATTACATATTTATATATAGTGTTTATACTGTTATGTCTTGATATAATAAATTTCAGCAGATGTCTAGTATTTTTTCTCTCTCTTTTTAAGTTGAATATTTATTTACATTTCAAATGTTATTCCCTTTCCCAGTTTCCTGTCCATAAGCCTCCTAACCCCTCCCCTCAATTCTATAAGGGTGATCCCCTCCGCATCCATCCCCTCTTACTACCCCCCTGACAATTCCCTACATTGTTTTTGATAGCTGAGTAATACTCCATTGTGTAGATGTACCACATTTTCAGTATCCATTCCTCTGTTGAAGGGCATCTAGTTTCTTTCCAGCTTCTGGCTGTTATAAATAAGACTGCTATGAACATAGTGGAGCATATCCCTTTGTTTTATATTGGAGCATCTTTTGGGTATATGCCCAGTAGAGGTATAGCTGGGTCCTCAGGTAGTACAATGTCCAATTTTCTGAGGATCCTGCAGACTGATTTCCAGAGTGGTTGTACCAGCTTGCAATCCCTCCAATAATGGAGGAGTGTTTCTCTTTCTCTACATCCTCGCCAGCATCTGCTGCCACCTGAATTTTTTATCTTTGCCATTCTGGATGTCTAGTATTTTTAATAAGCACATATTTTATTGAGCAGAATTAACATCAAAAAGTAAAAGTATTTTCATTAAAATCAGAAACATGGGCTGAAGAGGTGGCTCAGTGGTTAAGAGCACCGACTGCTCTTCCAGAGGTCCTGAGTTCAAATCCCAGCAACCAATGGTGGCTCACAACCATCTGTAATGGGATGTGATGCCCTCTTCTGGTGTGTCTGAAGACAGGTACAGTGTACTCATATACAAAATGAATAAATAAATCCTTTAAAAAAATCAGAAATGTAAATCTGAAAAAAAAAAGAAACCCAAGCATACAAAACCAACGTTAATTGAGAAAAACAAAAAATTTGAATGGACATAGAAGTATTTTAACTCAAAAATCAATTGAATGATACAAATATTTCCAAAAAAGGAAAGAATATAAGTAGATCTATAGCAAGTATTTTGATTGAAATAATTGTAATGAATGCTCCACAAAGACAACTCAGGATAAAAATGGATTCATCAGTGTTTTCCAATGAACTTGACACCTTACAGAAGAACTAACACCATTGTTCCTTAAACAGTTTCTTAGACAAGAAATAGAAAATATTCCTCTAAGTTTAACCCAACTATTTATCATTTTCACAATGTATAATCAATGTCAGACTAACAAATGCTCAGAGATACACACATCCATATATACCCATACACACATACATACACACACATTCAGAGAGAGAGAGACAGAGACAGAGACAGAGACAGAGACACAGATAACAGATAATTAACATAGCAAAACCCCCACCAAAAAACAAACAACTAGAAATCCTCAATAAAATACTTGCAAATTAATTTAGCCACAAATTAAAAGTATCATAGTAGCATGAATGAAGTGGCTCTATCTATTTAGTGTGTTTCAGCACACACTCTTCCTAAATTTAATTCAGCCCATACATAGAATCAGTGACAAGGCTCACATGACCATTTAACTTGATATAAAATAAACCTTGACCCAAATCAATATTCTTTCCCGGTAAAAGCCCTAAAGAAACTAATAGTACAATAGTGGTACTTTAACAAATAAAAACTATGTGCTATGTGTAACAGATTGAAAACCAATTTTACACTATGTAGAGAAAGCCAGAAAGTACTTGCTTTAAAATTAGAAATGATGAAAGTTTCCCACTATTGCTATTTTTATTGTAAATAGGTTGATTTCATTTTTATACCATTTATACCTTTATATTGCCTTACTGCTCTGGATAAGATTTCAATCCCTATGTCTTTTCATAGATAATAGGAAAGTCTCAAGAAAGTATGCCAGTAATATATTGGTTCTGATAATCACTTTAGCAAACTGTTGGGCTACAAGGTCATATAAAATCAGTAGATAGTTTATAAATCAACAGTAAACTCACTTAAAAAGTTTATTCCAATCCACTCAAAATAGTCTCAAGAACAGACAGGCAAGCAACTGCAGAATCTGAGCATAATAATAATGAGAGAGAGAGAGAGAGAGAGAGAGAGAGAGAGAGAGAGAGAGAGAGAGAGCTTTACTCTGAGAATAATGAAAGATATGGCAAAATGTAGAGAACTATTATGTAAATAAATTGGTATAATTAGTTCTTTTTTTTTCTTTTTTTCGGAGCTGGGGACCGAACCCAGGGCCTTGCATTTGCTAGGCAAGCGCTCTACCACTGAGCTAAGTCCCCAACCCCGGTATAATTAGTTCTTAAATGATCATATTGTTGACATTTCAACTGTTGACTGGAATTTAAATGAAAAGTTCGAAGTTATTCTTTACAACAATGAGTTCATAAGAATAATGTATAGGCAAAGTTTAACATGCCCCCAGACATGCTAATGATATCAGGTGGAAAAGAAATTTTTTTTTGATGATGGTGGTACACATTTTGCATAATGTTAATGAATTTAATTGTATTTTATTTACATTCTTTATATTGTACTCATATGCATTTTTTTTTTGGTTCTTTTTTTCGGAGCTGGGGACCGAACCCAGGGCCTTGCGCTTCCTAGGCAAGCGCTCTACCACTAAGCTAAATCCCCAACCCCTCATATGCATTTATAAAAGCTTTTTTTCCCCATACAATCATCTTGAACTTCTCATTTGTTCTTTTAGAACTTTTTGGTACCATTGTCAAGTGTTGTCTGTTAAAAGATATATTTTATTATACTCCTATTTATCAGAACTCTTTCTCTGAAGTGAAATTTGTATGTATTTAAAGTGGGTAATATTAGGTTATATTTGCATCAAAAGATACCTACTGAGTATTTAAATAGCCATACAAATACAGCCATTAACTCAGAAGAATATAGGATATAGGATATAGGTATAGGATAATGTTATAATATTGCTGTATTTTTAAATATAAGTCTTTAGCCTTTAGAAATATAGTTTGTTTCTATATGTCTTAAATTTTTATATTCATATTCCACTATAAGAAAACATGTTTCACATATCCAATTCTGTACAAACAATTTGGTTCTTGGTTTTTGTTTTGAGCAATAAATATATTTTTATTAGAAACTACTGTATATTTACTAATTTATTTAATATGATTTGGTTTTGTAGACCCACCATTATAAAACACATTGTATTACATATATAACATATAGGTTATACAAGCTCATAACTTTTACAGAAACTACTTATTAACCTTGAAAATAAAGATATAAGCAGAGCTTGTGGTAGTTTGAATAAAAATGGCCTACAAAGACTCAGGTTTCATTGCCTGTTTACTAGTGAGTGAAACTGTTAGGAAATGTAACTAACCCTTTTGCAGTGGGTGTGGCCATGTTGGAAGAAGGGTGTCATTGAAAATGAGCTTTGAGGTTTCAGATGGTCAAGCAAAGATGAAGGTCTCCATCTTCCTGTTGTCTTCCGTTTCAGACATAGAACTCATGTCTCCTTCTCCAGCACTGTGTCTATCTGTGAGTCAGCATTAGGAAAATGAACTGAACTGCTGAACCTTTAAACCAGCCCTGGGTAAATGTTTTCTTTTATAAGAGTTACCAGGATCATGATGTCTCTTAATATCAACAGAAACCCTAAGACAGGAGGAAGCCTTAACTGGAAAAAATGCCTACATAATATCTGAGTGTATTCAGTGTGTTCAAGGTAATAGACCTACGTACAAACTCTTCAGAACTCCCAGAGATTTCAGAACCCTGACTCACATCAGAAATTTTCAATCCAAAGAAATAGGAGCAATATTCATTTATAATATGGTAGTCTTTTTTGATTTTTTTAATGAAGCAAAAGAAAGAGTCAATTAGAGGATACAACTATATTTTATTGGGAATAATTAGTACATTTAAAATAATAATAATAATAATAATAATGATGATGATGATGATGATGATGATGATGATGATAACAAATTAGTAACATAGCGTAAGCCCCCACAGCTCTAGCAATTTTGATGCTAGCTGTTATCAGAAAGTATTTTAAAGAAATATATTTGATTTGATTTCAAATATACGTATTTGAAAGAAAATGGCTGGTGGTGTTGAGGACTAAAGATCTGCCCAGCACTGTCCTTAACAACCATATCTCCTTGGTTGCTATGTAACCTTGTAGACACTGTAAAGCATACATATCTTACTGAAACAAAACACGCATAAGCATGTACATATTTGAAAGTAGATTGATGGATGACTTTTCTTTGACTGAATTATGTTATATTTTAATCTTTATATTAAATATTATTAGAAATTAATTCTATTCTGTCACTAAAATTAAAGAACACTGAATAGTCATAACCTTAGATTTTAGAGATTTTATTAGGTATTACAATTTTAACAAATTTGTCATTTATTTTCAGAGTCCAGTGTAAAAAGTCTACGTGATGTTACTTTTCTGAGTTTTTATTTGATGAGTTAGCTTAGTGGTTAACATTTTAACAGTCAAATATGTGAAGTCTAGTACAATTTATTTTTAAATTTAGTTAATTTTAACTAAATAAAGACATATAATATGTCCCTTCAGATATGAATATAAACAGATTTTAATAAAATCATTGCTTTCAGCTATAAAGAATTGTTTTAGTAATTTTCCCATTAATCCTGCTGATGCACTGATAGAAAATGGCATGAAACAGTTTTGTTCTTTACAGCTCACTTAAAAATTCCCAATGACCTCGAGGTAAAATCCATTATGTTCAATTATTAGGTTCCAGGAGTCACTAGCATTTGTTTCAGGATATTGAAATAAAATATTTTACTTTTGCTTAGGGTACAATAAAATCACTTATCAGATTTGTTAAGGCCTTTGAGTCACCTATTCGTTGATTTTCTTTGTTCCATAAGCAAAACAATTGAATTCCAAAAGGCAATGACTGGATTGGATGTAATCGTTTTCACATTCTATACAATGTTTCTTTGCTAAAATAGCAAAGCAGTGAATTGAGAAAAAGAAGAAGAAACCTAAACAGCATAATGCATTACATCCAGGTAGGAGGATTACATGGAAAGATGCAGACAGATCCGATGGCCATTTTCTGTCTCCAATTTTGTTCTATTTCTTCCATTTCTTTACTTTTATTGACAGGGTATTGCTAGATAAGCAAGGTTGGCCCAGAATCACAAGGTACTTCAGTGTAGAATGAAACTTGTAATCTTCCAGCCTCCCTTTCACAAGGGTCAGAGATTAAAGGAATGTACTTTCATGGCCAGACTGTGATCTAAGCTTTATACATCTTAATTTTACCTCCAGGCATATCTTCTAGCAATACCAGCAGAATACAACATTGCTATAGCTGTTATCATGCTCAAAAAACCAATACATTTTGTTTTATACAGTTAATCTTGTATGTGTGTCTAGTTTTTTTTCCTATGTATTTATTTATTCTCATGCAGTATATTTTGATCATATTTTTTCTTCCCTCAACTCTTTCCATATGTTCCTCACCCAACACACGTAAACTGTGGTGACAAGCAAAAATCTGCACAAATCCAGGCCAGATGGGGTCCTAGCACTGAAAGGGAGAAGTAGGCAAGAAATCTCACCCCTAATCAAGAAGATATTTGCAATTTATATGTGCATCAAATGGGAAGGGGTTTATTTTTCCAAATGTAGTATTATGGGATATATCAGCCATACTCTAGGCAGACCACGACCAGCTTTTCTGTATGTATGTATGCATCCATGTTTGTATGTTTTCATGTATGCATGCATGTACAAATTATGTATATATATATATTTATTTTAATTTATAACTTTTTTCTATTTTTTTCTATTTTTTTGCCTTGGCAATTTTGTCTTTTTGTTAGTGGTTGCTGTTTTGAAATTCATGTACTTGTGTGTGTGTGTGTGTGTGTGTGTGTGTGTGTGAATGACAGAAAAGGTCGATTTTTAAAAAGCATTCACATATATGTATGCATATGGGTCTGTTTGTGTGTGGAGTAGTGTTCATTAGTGTTATTTCCATTGAAGCCAGAAGACTTGGACCTAAGGAGGAGACAAATAAGTTGTGAGTTCCTTCGCTGGTTGGTTTGGTCAATTTGATAGTGTGGGGGAAGATGAAATCTTAATTGATAAAATGTCTCCATACAATTAGTTTTTAGGCAGATGTCTTAGGTATTGTCTTGATTAGTGGATGGTGCAGGAGGTCCAGCTCACTGTGGGAAGTGGCAACCCCGAAGATGGGGTCCTGGATGAAATACGATGGCAGGCAAAGTAAGCAATAGAGAGCAGGCCAGTTATCAGTGTTCCTCCATGGTCTTTGCTTCAGATCCTACTTGCTGTTTTTGTCTTGGCTTGCTTCATGTACCATGACCCTGGATATGTAATCTAAATAAACCATTTCTTCTATTATTTGCTTTTGTTGATGGAGTTTTGTTCAATTTCTGTGAAGAATTGTGTTGAAATTTTGAAGAGGATTGCATTACACCTGTAGATTACCTCTGCTCCGTAGCATGACCATTTTCACAATATTAATCCTGCTGATCCATAAGCATGGAAAATCGTTCCATATTCTGATATCTTAGTCAGAATGTTAGTTTTAAGTAGCACCATGATTTTAGGTTATTTTTATTGTCATTTTGTTTTGCTTTTTAGATTAGAAGAACTGAAGATTTCATGTTTGCTATTACACACCTCTGATGTCTGAGACCACATAGCCAGAGTCTGCTCCTACATTCCCTCTCCGTCTCACTCGAGAGTCTGGCCCTTCAGTTTACTTTCTGATACTTTGCTGGAAACATGGCTACTTAGAAGTAAATTATTTTAATCTAGAGACACAGGAAGTCAACATATACCATTTTTCTATTTGCAATATTATCTGACTCTGGAATTTCTGATAGTTATCCTATTACAGACGTGTGATGTTTATTTATTTATTTATTTATTTTGGCTGCAAACAAAAAAGGCTCCAAAATTACTATGCTGAACTGATGAAGTATACATGTTCATTATTTAAATGACTATTGATAACTTTTCAATAAATGGAGAAACACTGTAGTTTCACTGTGTTTGGTTTTCTTGTTATTGATCATGTGGCGTCTGACCTCAGTTTTACAGATACAGAATTTTATATTAATCTGATGCTGGGCTTTTTTAATTTTTAATTTTCTTATTTAGAAATCAACTTCTCTTTAATCCATGTTTGAATTGAGAATAAATCTCTTAAAAGTTCATATCACTTAAAGGATATGAAGTATTTTTAAGTATATCATATGTATTCACATGAAACTCAAAGCAAGGATTTGTTTCCATTCCATGATAACTGGATTAAATTCACTTTCTGCTTCCTCAACTTCTCTCCAGCCCTGCTCTTGTACCCTATTCCCCCTTATCCCCCTCAAACTCTTACCCCTTTTCATTGTTGCTAAACTCACACACACACACACACACACACACACACACACACACACACACACACACCACAATTTGGATAACAAATTAAGGATCTCATGCCTGGGGAAAACCACTCTGCTCTCATAATTCTCTAGTTGTCTATAATTGTTTGGGGCATCATGAGTTTCCCTTCTTCTTAGTGTATCTTTTGGTTTTGTTCTTGGCCAGGTCTAATTTAAGCAGCCATATTGTTAAGGTATAATGAGCGAAGTTTCCCTGTTATTGTGAAAAGCACACAACAGGTTTTCTGGTCCTCCGGTTCTTAAAATCTTTCTGCGTTCTTTTCCATGATGTTCCCTCATCCTTAGGCTCAAGAGCTCTGTTATAGATGTATAAGCTGTAGATAAGTACCTCATGATTACTTCTCTGAATTTGACTGTCATATTATGCAATGATATTTGTTGCAGAGACATTTCTTTAATAATGGATAAAAGCTAGAATTACCTGTATTAGGTGAAACTTCAGAATGCAGTTAGGAACAAAGTTGATCTAGTAAAATGAAGGTAGCAATTTCGACTCTAAGATCCATCAACTCAATTGCCACAGGGAGTTAGTTAGGTTTTAATCCCAGACATTATTTCCCTCCTGTTTAATGCCACTTACCATATATTAGACATATTTTCATCTTGGTTTACTAACAAATGAAAGGCATTATTTTCTCTAACTGGTGACTGTTAAACAATCTTCAGATAAATTTCATAAGTTAATATGAAATAAATAAAAATTTGATGGCAGGTATAGGCAAAATACCTTCGTCTGTTTGTCATGAAATATATGTCACCATTAGGTGAAAATACCAAAACTTTCAAATATTACACATTTTTTAAACTTACTTTTATAATTGTACTCAAATGCTTTGACATCGTTTTAGCTTACCCCCTACAAGAAGTAGTATATACATATATTTATAATTTATTTTAGTTTTTACTCTTTAGTTACAATATTATATTTCTCTCTATCTTCTTTTATGAAGTCCTACCTGAAATAGTTGAAAAGTAGAATTTATTTCTCAGACTAAATTAGAATTAGCATTTTCACATTTTCTATTCATTTTATACACACAGAAGCAACATTTCCTGAAATTGTTTGATGAGTTTACTAACTTTAAATCAGTTATATTCTCCCAGCATGACAAAATCACAATGTAGTACTCTTTCTGAACTTTGGATTTAGTTCCTACCTTGGAATATAGAGTTATAACGAAATAACCTCACCATCTGTGGGCCTGCACATCATAATATCTTTTTATCTTTATTGTCAAAGCATCTCTGCACAAATTCATAATTTTATGAGAATAAACACACACTATCACCAGCTGAATCTGTCAGTAAAATTGCCATTCACGATGAGTAAATTGCCTGGGAAGCATTTACACTGCACATGATTTTAATGATAAGTTGTACCTGTAAAAGAGTTATAAAAATTTCTAGAGTGCCTACATTTTATATTGTAAAAAATACGAAGAATCAGGCCTTTGAAGAGTTAACATGTTCACAATCACAGAATAGCAGCACCAAAAACAAAAACAACAATAATATTTGCTAAGTACAATGCACTATTATTAGGAATTAAATCTAGAGAACACAAAATTTCCTTCTACAGAACCTGATCAGTAAACATCCTCTGAAGGGCTGTCTTCATAGAATATTTAGATGATTGTGGTTTGCTTTTTGGTACTATACACATTCAAGAGAATGAAAAAGTTAAATGCAAGATCTCTGAGATTTGAAATCAATGACATTTTGAAATAGACATATTGAAAAGTAATCCAGGAACCAATGCAGCTAAGCCAAGCAATTTATTTGAATTTTTAATTGACTCAAAGTCATTTTACATTTGTAGACAATTAACATAGATTGGTATAAGGATGCTCAAGAAGCTAGACAACTCCCTAAATACCTTTAGGCATCTAGAGGAGGACAGAGATAACTGAATTCTAAAAAGCATAGAGAACCTGCTAGAATATCACTTATAAATTTCTGACTTAGCCTATATATTTAGTAATGAAAAACTTTGTTTAACATTATCTTATGTGTTCTGGGTACTTTGGAAGATGATAATAAAATGCATATTATCAGGAAAGGACATTTGTTTACAAAGAGATCACCTTGTCTGTAGACTTCAAGTTAACATATGGCATTGATAAGAGGAGGTGATAGCTAGCATAATGCAGATAATGCAGGAAGAATTAACACAATGAGAATTCTGTCAGGCTCATCTAACACTGAGTGATAGGAATAGCATGTCTCACTAAGAATAATTTGAGGGCTTAATTATAAGAAATTTTGAAGATTTTGAATGGTATAATAAAAACCAAGTTGGGTGAGAATTTTCTTGAAAAATTTCCTGAAAATATTTTTTCACACAATATACTCTGATCAGTTTTCCTTTCCTTGTTTTCTCTTAGATCCTCTTGACATCCTCGTTTATCCAAGCCCATTCCTCCTTTCTTTCTCTCCATAGAAAACAGACAAAAAACAAACAAAATGACAAAAAAACAAAGAAAAATCATGAAACATATACATACACAGTCTCTATCCATATATATATATATATATATATATATATATATCCACTAACATGTAATTCAGAAAATTTAAATAGGTACTTTCATAACCAATGACCAAAATGTAAATTAAATTGTTAATATTTTCTTTTGATATAATATTTCCATATAGAACATCATATGCCACTGAATTTTAAATAGAACATTCTCTAAATTTTAATTTGATGATTGTAAAAAACGTTTCTAATAACTTAAGTCAGAACCTATTAATTATTAGATAAACAAAAATTTAAGTATTTATAGCAATGAATATTATCAGACTCTTTTTAAACTTTCATATCTCAAGTGGCTTCCAATCTCTATATTTTGACCATGTGCCATCTACAAACAACTGAATATGAGGGATAAACCATCCTGTTCTTTCATTTATTGTCACCTTAGTATCTTTAAATATTCACATCATCTCCTTCCAAAAACTTCTAAATATAAGGTGTAGTCATAAGATTGGAAAAATGAACAGAAAAGTCTTTTGTTGTCTGTCTGCAATTGAGGAATATCATATCAGAAGACTCATCAGCATCTACCACCCAACCTGCAAACACTCAAGCACTTGGTTGAAGTTTCTGGGAAGAGTTTTTCAATTGTATTCCTTACTACAGCTCTTAATAACGTTGCAGATCCAGGTCTTTAGTAATGCTTCTCAGTAGAAACTCTTTTCTGGGACTTTCACAGTTCACAAAAGCCACTCTTGTTTGCCTCATTCCTTTGCTCAAACCTTGATGTAATTTTGTTCTTATAAAAGAGGGATCACATTAATGAACATTAGTAGTAATGAACCCTTGTAACTTTGTTGGAGATCAACATAAGAGTGAATTAATTTACTGGGCGCTCTTTACATGGGAGTGGAAAGTAATATATGGAAGTCTTCATTACTGGTGCTATCAGAGGAGAACACATGTTGACTGTGACTCAAACAAGACAAACACAGAAAAATATTCAGTTGTAAGCAATCAAACCTAGATGTAAAAATATTCATAAGGGACATAGTAACATATAATAAATTCATAGTGCTGAAAAGGCAGAAGGGACTATGACTTGTCGATTATAGCAAACAAGCAAAAGTCCCCAAAACAGAACTAAAAATATGGTAGTTGGTTGCTGTTTTATGAGTTTCAAACATCTCTTTCCCCAGGCCAGAGTACCTACTTATGGGCTATCACCTAGTAACCAGCCTCAGCTCAAGCATTGCTCTCATCTGGATTGGAATTGTTTCTATGAGTTAACAGCAGAGCCTAAAGACAGCCACCACTTCTCTGTTCTAAGTGAAAGCCTCACTTTGCTCCTGAGAACAGCTCTTTAATGCATCCCTTTTAAAGGATAACGTCTCCAGTTGGAGAGTGGCTCACTAGGTAACATCAGTTATTGCTAAGCAAAAGGATAATGGTCCACAAGCCTAAGGTGAATTAATGAGCTCAGGAAAGGAGTGTTGATTGCTACTAGCATCTGTGGTCTGCCAGGATCCAAAAGCTTCTGAAAAGAAGGAATATTCCCCACCCCTAGAACATCTTACCCTCTGGATAAGGCCACAACTACCTCTCCAGATAATTACAACTTAAGAGTAGAGGAGATAGAATCTTCAGCACCAAGAACTGCCTCTGCCTATCCCTCTCCCCAAATCCCCAGTGACACTTGGGCACAGTCCCTAGCTATGTGAAGAGTCTTGAACTCTTCATGATAAAAGTCGAAACTAATCCATTCCTGTTGGAAAGTAATTTATTCTTTATTTTATATCCACATATCCTAGAACAGTCTCTTACTAACAATAGGAATCTAAGTTCAAATATCTAGGCTCTATGTAAAAACAAATGAACAAACAATCAAGCAAATAAACAAAAAACACTTGGATACGGTCAAACCTCTGCAGCCCTAGTGTTACAAGCTGACAGTACAGAAATGCCAACCCCAATAAGGCAGGTGAATACTACAAGTGCTGGATCACAGTGGTGGTGACTGTTGAGACCTACCCCTGACTGACTTGAACAGACTGCTGTGGAAGGAGGTTCTCCAAGCAATCCATTTTCTCTTAAAGTGCATGTACGAGACCTGAATAGTAATTATTGGGACTGTAATATTAACCATTGTTGCTCTTTACCACTCACTCAAGATTCACTTCTATCACTGGCTTAGTGGGGAGGAAAGGAAACCCCTAACTTGATGTTTTGGAAACTGTACATAGTCAAAGGGAGGACAGAGCTGAAGGCCAGGCACAAGATCTAATTTTAAGACCTAACAAGGTATAAAGGAGGTGGGGTACATTAACTATCCTATGACAGAAGCAGAGTCATAGCATGGAAGCAAAGACTCTTGAGATCTTGGATTCTGATATGTAGGTAGAAGGTCATGTCCATTAGAGTCTGTTGTTCGTTGTATGCAGATGACAATGATTTCTCACTATGAGGGACCTTGCCAGAAAGAGATTCCTCGCAAGTTAATGTTTATCTTCCCAATATCTATCTCACCTACCTTTCAAATGTGCATAATTATAGGAAAAATTCAAGTGAAATAATTATTCTAATATAAGAGATATTTAGTTCAAAACAAATCTTTGAGGAAAAAGTGCTTATGTTTCAGATACAGAAATCATTATGCCAAAGCTGACATTTATTTTCCATTTACTGTTCTTAGAAAAAGCTATGCTACTCAGTCTCATATTAAACAAATATGCCCGTGAAGGAGCTTGAGCTTCTAACCAAGGACACAGATGACATATATACAAAGGGCCTGCCAGATTTGGCTAGCATGTACAAGAACCAAAGTGAAGTTCCTAAGAGCAATTCTGAGGTTCTTGGACCAAAGGATACATATCCTAATTGAAAAACAAAAATTTCTGACAATGTCTCCCTGTGATGCGGAATTTAGTATTTTGAAATGGAAATGGTAAAGCAATTTTCTGTCAGATTTAATTTTATTTTTGTTTTAGAGGAGTGATAATTTGTCTGTATGTAAATGCACCACATACACAGACCATATCACTGACCAGATGAGGATGCAGATCCCCTGGAATTGGAAAAGTTATGGATGTGTGAGTGGACATGCAAGATCAAAGAAAACGCTGATCTCCTCAGCCATTTTCTTTGAAATCTTTTAATGTATCATTTGGCTGGATCTTCTGCTCTTGGAAAAGAAAATAACTCACATTAAATAGAACAGAAATTTTAATAATCTGCAACATAATAAAAGATACAAATGCTCAAATCATGGAAAATAGGGAAACAGATGGGAAACCAATTTAATAACTATTTTCTATGATGATTAAAAAAGGGAAACAATGAGACCAGCAACATAAACATGAACTGCTAGACATTTTGTGGTCCTCTGTATTAAGAGAGGGCTGATGGGAGGAATTCCTATTATAGACACATTTTACTTGTGGCTATGAACAAAAAGCACCCTGAATTATCAATAAACAGTTGGTTAGAATGGGAATTAGGGATATTTGGCTCAATGTTATCAATGTAGAAATTATAATATGAAAGGCTTAAATCAAGGTTAATGGAAATCCACTGTACATAGGATGTGTGTGTATGTGTGTGTCTGTGAGTGTGTGTGTGTGTGTGTGTGTGTGTGTACATGTGAATAAGAAGGTGCTAAAGCCAGTTGAAGAGGAAAATATTATTTTACTAGCTTGAACTGAAAGTCAAACATAAAACTTCTTGACTAAAGGAGATTTCATGAAGGAATACTTTATAAAAAGAGCATGAAGACAACATATAAAATCAAGGTGTTTTCTAGATCCCCTTCCTTTGGTTTATATACCACTGACTGGGATTTGGGGAACAGAGATACAGGACAATTATTTTCTTATACAACTTTGATTTCTGAGGAATTCAAGCAAATAATGTAAATCCCTTTACCTTAGCCTCCTGTTCAGGTGGGGCAAAAAGCAGCCATGCTCTTCACCAAAATATCACAAGAACAGATTAATTGCATTGAAAATGGAAGTCTTAATAAAGCCCAGTAAAAACTTGGTTCTCTGGTTAAGTCTCATGAAGAACATTCTGATTAAGAATAGCAAGCTTAGAAAGGAAGCATACAAAATGTATGGTTTAGGTATTAAAGGAGCACCACAAAGTAGATTGGAACTAAGTCCTGTGTTTAAAGAGATAATCAGATTAAAGAAGTGGTAACCTCAGGGCAAGATCTCACACAGCTAAGTTTATTTTTTCATGTGTTTGCAGTTGAACAAGGTATAGCTATATCTAGGTGTTAAGGTTATCTGGATATTGCTTTCATTTGGACTTTAAATATGAAATGAAGTACAATCCAGTAATGGAGGTCACAGAGTTTTGATCCAGATCTTGAGCAATTGTATGCATGAAAAACTTAGGTCCACAGATAGTAGCTCAAGCCTTTAATGCTAGGAAATAGAGGCAAACACATCTTTGAATTTAAGGCCAGCCTGATAAAGAACAAGTTCCAAGTGGGAAAAGCTTAGGTCTCAGAACTTGTGAGACAGAGGCAAGGTTAATATACAAGCAAGTTCGAGGAGAGTCAAGCTTAGCTAGTGAAAGTTTTGGAAAACAGAAAGCTGGTGATATGCAATAGAAAAAGGGTTGCCAAGTTCCAGCCCCAGCTAGCAGAAGAACTTGGCAGTTTCAGCCATGTGGCTCTGATGCTGGTTAGCTGGTGCTAAGAAATTAGCTGTGATTAGGAAAATACCAGCATCACTGAATTAAAATCAGCTGGTACTGGCTTTGAAGGCACATAGGGGTCATGGGGAGCAGCTAAGGCTTAACACTGTGACAGGTCAGTGAAGGCCACTGGTGAAACTCCAGTCTTAGTGAAAGCCCAGGACTGAAGGGGTCAGGCAAAGAAGGACCAGGAAGGGAGCCAATGAGAGGCTATTGGTGAAGCCTAGTTGCAGTGGAAGATTCCAGCAAATTGAAGATGACAGTACCATGGGATGATCAACAAGAAAAGCAGAAGCAGTGGAATAGAATCAACCAGAGTCTAGAGTGCTATAGAGGGCATCCAAAAACCTTTAGAGGAACCCAGAAGACCATGTGTGGATCCCAGACATTGAGCAAGAAGTTGTAAAGTTGAAAATGCCTTGGAGATCCCAATATGATAGAAATGCCAGAGCCATGGGATATTGTGAAGAAATACTGCTAACAGGGTATAGAACCAGCCCAAGAAAAAGTTCATTGTGGACAACAAAGATGAGAAATATGGAAACCTGAAGAGCATTTTGAATCAGACATGAAGAGGTAAAGTTTGGAGTTTGCTCATCTGGTTTTCTGTCTTGTTTTCTTCCAGTATTTCTTCATTATGACATTTTGGAATGGTAATATGTATCCTATGGTGTTCAAAGTTTGTAATCTGCTTTTTTATTTTGATTTCATGGAGATGACAATTAAGAAATTGTGTGAATCTCAGAAGAGACTTTGAACTTTGGAGTTTTAAATATTGTTGAGACTGTGATAAACTATGAAGACTTTTGAAATTGACTAAATGTGTTTTGGATTATGCTATGGGACAGTATGGCTATCATGGACTTGTCTGTTTGAACAAGTGTATGGGGGTCAGGGAGTAGAATGTGTTGGTTTGAATTTGCTTGACTCAGGGAGTTGTACTACTAGTAAGTATGACCTTGTTGAAGTCGGTATTCCCTTGTTGGAAGAAGTGTATCACTGTGGGAGTGAACCTCCTCACCACTTGGGAGCCAGTCTTCTCCTAGCAGCCTTCAGATGAAGATGTAGAACTCTCAGCTCCTCCTTCACCTTGCCTGCCTGGATGCCATGGTCCTGCTTTGATGATAATGGTCTGAACCTCTAAACCTGTAAGGCAGTCTCAATAGTGTCTTTATAAGAGTTACCTTGGTGATGATATCTGTTGCAGAAAAACCCTAACTGGTATGTGTTTTTAATTGTTGAGTCTCCCCTTCAACTACTATAATACTATAATTTATGACAAAGTATGCTAAGCCTTATTTTCTTTAATTTTATAAATCATCATTATTTTTTCATATCTTTTGAGTGTATTCAATCATTTTCCTAGACTATGTATAGAGAATAGCAAAGTAATGTCTTTTTCTTTTATTGTTTGTCCCTATTGTTATGCAAAGTGTTTGGAAGGGAAATATTCACAGGTTATGCTTGATCAATGGGAACTTAGATACAGCCTGATACAAAAATATCCACTTACATAATGAGTCTTTATTTTCTCTATAGAAATTGAACTCTTACGAATTCATTCTCATCGCAGAAGTTAACTTTTCTGAAATAATTTATGTTTTGTCTCAAAGTTATTTGTAAAGTTCACCAAAAAAAAGGTGTTCTTTTGACTTTGCTGCCTTATTGGAAATTCATATTAATTATAAGGATTCCAGAGTTGTGAACTCGATAATGATCAATGATATTATAATTCATAAGGCATTTGAGCCATTTTCATATAACCTATACTTGTTTTAGGAAAGAAAACAATCGCCAGAGTAGGAAAAAAAAAGAGTTTTACATATGTGCTTCAGTAGGCTTCAATTTCTTTAAACCTACTTTTAATACGGTTTCACAAATGCTTCAACCCCTCTTCCAGCTCGCCATCCAAAGGTTGGAGAGAAAAGATGGTAATAGGAAAAGGGAATGTGGACCTGTTTAGAAGTAGTTCCTTGGGGCGATTCCAACCTCTGTTTGTTAGGGTACC